>NC_069385.1:117281969-117585000 GCF_027475565.1 Acinonyx jubatus | reverse complement strand
GCCCCGGGGACACGGGATGAAGATATGGATGGCGAGGGGAGACCAGCAAAGAAGGAAAGCTGCAACTGGGGGCCCTTGGAAGGAGGCATGGAGGTGCACGCATGGCTGTGTTTTCCAGATGGTTCCCTCAAAGAGGCAGAGGACGGTGGCCAGGAGAAGACAGAGTTCAGATGAGCCAAAATGGCCCCAGGATGGCTGGGAGTGCCAAAGCTTAAGGTATAAAAATGAAAAATGAAAGATTTCGAAAAGGCCGGCTTGCCCGAATGCTGGTAAGAATTAAATGTGCACCGCTGACGTTAAGCGCAGGCCAAGGAGAGGCAAAGAACACAGCATCAAGTGCAGGAGTGGTGCGGGGGACGGGTCCCTCGTGGAGCTAGAGGTGTGTGACTGGGCTCATGAGCAAAAATACTAGTTGATGGTGATGGCACTTGAAACTAGGGCAAGCAAAGCACTGAGAGATGTATTTTAGGCAACAACTGTGCCCTGGCCCATGGGACGCGGGCTTTGGTGACCTGTGGGGTATTTTTATTCTTTTCCTTCTATGGCTCAGGGTCTTTTTTCAGAAGTCACAAATGATTTGTCGAGAAATGATACACAGCGGACACCATACCCCAAGAACCCCTGATGTAGAAATAGTGTGCGTGGAAAGGAAAACAAACTCGGACAGGGTCTGTCCAGAATTAATGTCCAATTTGTTGAGCTTCTTGTGTGTTACATCTGATACTCGAATTAACATTCCTGCATCTCCGATTTCCTGTTGAGTCCATTCAATGTGCACCGACAACCTGGACCCAAAACAATCCAATAAAATACTTTCCTGTTCAGTTCAGCTTTGTGGACTATTGACAGTGTGCACAGAACTTGGGGGCTCGGTTGAGTTTTACAATAGCATTCCTGCTGACTTCCCGGTCAATACTTCCCCGGGTGGTTAATATACTCCTAGAAATGTCCCAGTCGCTAACTTGCTTCTGGGTTCCCTTTCTATTTATGGGGGTTTATTGCCAAAGCTGCTGCTATAAAACTTCAAAAAGAGGTCACATAACTTTTTTTCCAGGGACAGGATGCAGGTGCTAAGAGCTGGGTCTATGGGCTGACTTTGGTGGGATTTGTTTTTTTCTGTTCTTTCTGTTAATTGAGCTGGCGACATCAAGTCGCCTTGTAATTGAATTTTAAATATATGTATTTATATTTTTATGGAGGTGATGGGTGTGTGTGAAGAGAAAGCAGATGGCTTTGGAAGTGACGAATTAATTATAAGGGAAGGCAAAGCCTCTGTCTCCTCTTCAACTCCTTCAGGGCAGGTGGCTCCCAGCACCCTGATCCGAGGGCACGAGGCATTGGAACACGGAGGCAGGGAGAGCTGACAAATTTTCATAAATGATTAAGGAAGTCTGTGGTTGAGAAAAGTTTGTGCTTTCATGTTTAAGAAGGAAAGAAGTCTTGGTAGAGGTTTTACGCCGTGTGGATGGGAGCCGAAATCATTTCAAATGTCAGCCTAATCCAGGGTAGATTCAGGTAAAAGGAGCTGGCTGTCCAAACTTTTTTCTTCCAGTGCATCAACCGACCTCTTCCAGTGACTCCCCCACATCTGCTGGGCTGATGGGTTTTGGATTTGGGGGGCTGCCAGTGGCTGCTAATGGCAACAGCGGGTCACATGCGGCTTCTGCGGTTGACAGCTGTGGCAGTCACACAGACCTCCTTCCCATCAGCCCACTCTGGAGGTGAGTGGCAGGGCAAGGAGGGGATTCTGCTTCTTCTGGGGTCCATGGCTAAGGCTGGGTGGCCAGGTGGGGTCTGGGCAAGTGTGGTGGACGGTGCACGGTGGAGGAGGGTGAGTTCACCCAGGAATTGAGCAGAAATTGTTTGCTGCTCAGGTCTGGTGCTCCAGCCCCTTCATAGATGTCTGGCTGAGCAGAGACCTGTTCTGCCACCACACTGAGCATGCGGCTCAGGTCCTAAACCCTTGTGGTCTCTTGTGTGCCACATCTAAGTGAGGTACGTGTCAAATGGGCAGGTCCTAAAATCTCAGTGGGGATAGTAGGGTGAGCCAGAGGCACCACAGGAACCAGGACGGGGGCAAGACGAACTTGGAGAGAGTGATGTAGATAGATAGCAGCAAGGCTGGCTGCTCCTACCGGGATCTTAAACAAGAACTGCCCAAAGCAACTCTGAAGACAGGGGCGTTAGAGCTCGACCTTGCCTCCCCTGGCAGCGCCCATTCCTCTTTTTGTCCTTTTTTACTCCCTAGAGTAATATTCCTTTTGGAAGAGCAACGAAGTTACTGCGAAACTGCAGCCAAACAACACTGCGGAACTTTGAGAGAACGCCCCCAGGTCCCAGGCAAGGCCCAATCACAGAGGTAATTCATTTCATCATTATTCACCCAGGGCTCATCTCATGAATGTTCAACTGTCAGAACTGAATTCCACCCCAAAGAAAAGCTATCCTTAGAGAAGATTTGCAGTTGTTCTTTGTAAAAGAGAGAGAAAAAAGGGGGAATTTATTTAAAATAGGCACATGTAAGCTCCCAAGGGGCAGGAGGTATAAATTGCAAGAACAGCTCCAATCAAACTTGAATCCTCCCGGTTTAGGATTTTCCTAAGGAGGATGGAGTATGAAAGGGAACCCAGTATCCCTACTCACTTCCAAGTCACATCAAGGCAGTCAGCTTGTGACAGGAAGATTACCTGCAGGAGGGCTTTATTTGATGGGAAAAGGGTTACCGTCATTTTAGCAGATTAGAAATTCTCTGGGTCTCTTAGGAATGAAAAGAAAATTCAGAGCTTTTACATGAAGGAGTGTGCATAAACCCCCTTTAGACGCTGGAAACAAAAGGAGGAAATGGCCAGACTTGCTTTGTGTTCAATACACAGGGTCATGAGGATCATGAGGTTTTTTAAAATTTTTTTAAATGTTTATTTATTTTGGGGCACCTGGGTGGCTCAGTCGGTTAAGCGTCCCACTTCAGCTCAGGTCATGATCTCACAGTCCATGAGTTTGAGCCCCACATCGGGCTCTGCGCTGACAGCTCAGAGCCTGGAGCTTGCTTCGGATTCTGTGTCTCACTCTCTCTCTGCCCCTCTCCTGCTCATGCTCTGTCTCTCTCTGTCTCAAAAATAAAATAAAAACATTAAAAAAAAATTAAATAAATGTTTAGTTATTTTTGAGAGAGAGAGAGAGAGAGAGAGAGAGAGAGAGAGAGAGAGAGAGTGTGAACAAGGGAGGGGCAGAGAGAGAAAGAGACACAGAATCCGAAGAAGGCTCTAGGCCCTGAGCTGTCAGCACACAGCCTGATGTGGGGTTCGAACTCACGAACCGTGAGATCATGACCTGAGCCGAGGTCCGACACTTAACCGACTGAGCCACCCAGGTGCCCCGATCATGAGTTTTATGATTCTCAGTTTATGGATGGTCTTGCTGCGTTTGGGTAATGGGGGGGAAGGGTAGGACTATGATAAAATCTTCAGCCATTGAATCAATCAATGGATAGTTAATGATCACCTATGCAGGGTTCGGCTCTGTGCTAGGCACTGGGTCGGGTGGGGGCAGTGGACACTGATAACATAAGCACAACACGTCCCTGCAGGACCATTTGCTCTGGTCGAGAAGGAAAGATGACAGCAAGGAACCAAGGCTGGACACCATGAGATGGCAGTAAGCTCTGGAGGACTCCAGAGGAGAGAACTTCCTTGAGGTCAGAGTCATCAAGGAGGGCTTCCGATGCCTGTGGGGTGCACGAGCAGTATGGTGGGAAGGCACATGAGCCTCAGAAACCTTCTCCACCACTGTGCCACCATCTCTCCCTTTCCCTTCTTTCTCTTCCCTTGTTGCTACATCCCTCTGCCCTCTGCACCTCTCCACACCCCACCTCCACCCTCCCCAGAGACTGAAGACACATTTCAGGCCAGCCGTGTTATTGGATTTTAAATGATGCTATGGCTTTTTAATTCTTGCTTTAATTGCCTTTCCATGCAGGGCACTGAGAATGGTTGATTACCAGGCAACTGGGCCTGGCGGTGACATTCCTTATCCGATGTCCCTTCAAGCTGCAATGAAAGGGACATGCTCTCAGGGCCTCAAGGGTGCACTTTTCTTAGGCCTGGCCCTCAGCGTCCTCCAGCCTGCAGGCGCCTAAGTGGCTACCCCGGGCCTGGGGCGCTGTCCGTGGTGCTGAGGATCCCAGGCTGCCCCGCTGAATCAGGCTCCCTGGCCACCCCAGGGCACTCTTTCCTGCAGCTTCCGAACTTGGAAGGCTGAATAATTTACACCAATGGGTATATTTCCTTTTCCCCTATGGACAACAAAACATCCCCTGCTGCATCTCTGGAATGATTACCCCTCATTCAAGGGTACTCAGTGACCCTGCTGGGAGCTGGGAGAACAAGAGAGGAGTGTGGGCAGGCTCCGCTGTGGTGTTCCTGCTGTGGGTGGTGTCCTCTATTAGCACGCAAGACAGAGGAGCCCTGAGAAGAAGAGGCAGCCCTGGCGCCCATGCCCAACCCTCCTTCCCTCTGCCTCTGGCTTTGTCAAGCCCGTATGGGGACAGGAGGTCCAATTTGTCCCCTTATCATTGATGATAGGCTCAGCACTGTGCCAAGAAGGCCCTACTTTGTCCTAAAACACAGCTGCTTATCAAGGCCAGGCTGTCACAGACAGTGGCACCACACAGACCCACGCAGGCAGATGCTGCGTGGGGACAAGAGGGCTCATTAGAGGATGAAACCGTCTGGGTGTGTCGCTAACTGTGCTGGTGGGCAGCAGGCCTTTCCTTCACCCTCCAGCTCACAAGCTGCCATCCCTGAGGTCCTGCCTACAGTCCTACCCCCCTGAGGTCCTACCCCCCCTCAGTCTGGGATCCAGCTTCAAGCTGTAGTCCATCCTGTCAGTTTAGACAAAAGAATAAACACTAGCGGTCATATCACCCCTAGGCACAGCTGGACTGGCCAAAGAACCTGTAGGAACACAACCCCACTGGCTTACAAGTAGTGAATCAGCACACCCCAAAGACACCATCTTCATGTGCCTGATGAACCAGATCTACCTAATGAAATCTCTAACATAAAACATAAAGATATTTTTCGGATTCCAAGTTTCTTGAGATGGAAGAAACCTCTGGGGAGCCAGACAAAGCTCCACCAGAGCACCTGCTAGCGTGACCTCATGGGCCTCCAATCAACGGCATCCACTTTCTCAGGAGACTCTGGACCCCAGTTTTGCCCTTAAAAATCCTCACTTATGGGGTGCCTGGGTGGCTCAGTCAGTTAAGCATCCGACTTCGGCTCAGGTCATGATCTTCTGGTTTGTGAGTTCGAGCCCCGCGTCGGGCTCTGTGCTGACAGCTCTGAGCCTGGAGCCTGCTTCAGATTCTGTGTCTCCCTCTCTCTCTGCCCCTTCCCCCTCCCCCAAATAAATAAACATTAAAAAAATTTTTTTTAAATCTCACTTACAAACCATCAGGGAGTTTGGAACTTTTGAGTGTTAGCTTCCTATTCTCCTGAGTGGTACCACACCAGTAAATAGCCTATGTTTCTTCCCTGCAAACACTCGATGTCAGTTTTTATTGGCTTGCTGTGCAGTAGGTGGGCAAAGTCTCTCTTGATTCAGTTATAAGCTCAGGTTCCAGGGAGGGGTGCCCATGCACCAGCCCCCTTGACCCCTGCTCTATCCTGCTGGCTGCCTCTCTGGGTTTCTATCTCTTCTCTAAACATTCTTTGCTTCCTCTCTCATACCCCTTTCGTTGAGTAGCTTCATCAGATGGGCCCTTGTCCACAGATGTCAGCCACCTCTTTCTCCCATTTTTGTTTCCCCCGGAGAACTTAATCCACCTGGAAACCTCCTGTAAAAAGATCCATGGTCACAGTCAATGACCAGGGGAGTGAGTGTCTGTAAGAAACAGGAATGCAGTCTATTTCCTTGAAGGCTAAACTCTCTCTGGGACAGAGGCGGGCAGAGGGCTGGGTCATGGAGGGGTGTATTCGAGAGAACCAAGGAGGCCACTATCTCTTTTTCAAACTTGCTGAGGCCATCTCCAGTGTGTGTCTTCTTCAACAGCACCAAGCAATTCTGTGACACCAGCTGGTGCCCTCCAATTTAAACTCAATTCTGACACTATCTCCCTCGAGGGCTCACCCCCACAAGACTGCCCTCATTTCAGATACCAATTAGAAGTCCTGCTTGTTACCTGGGCTTCGGACTGGCTGGCTATAAATCGGAGATTCCTCATGACCCTCTCTTTGGGTTTGATTTGCTCAGAAGTCAGCTTCTGTGACTGATAAGCTTATGTTTACCAGTGTATTATAAAGGATACAGATGAACAGCCAAATAAAGAGGTATGCAGGATGGGGTCCAGAAGGGTCCCAAGCACAGGGGCTTCTGTTTCAGTGGAACAGGGTACATCACCCTCTTGGCATGTGGATGTGTTCCCAGCTCATTAGCTCTCCGAACCTGTCCTTTTGTCTTTTTTATAGCAGTTTCATTACATTGGCATGGAGTTTAAATCGTTGGCCATTGGTGGCTGAACAGGATCTCCAGCCCCTCTCCCCTCCCTGGAGGTGGAGGAGAGGGGCTGAAAATTCCAATCCTCCAATAAGTGGTTGGTTCCCCTTGGCAACCAACCCCATCCTTAGGTGCTTTCCAAAAGTTACCTCATTAACATAAACCCTGGTGCAGTAGAAGGGGTTTGTGATGAATAACAAGGCACTCCTTTCATCTTTGAGGCTCTGGGGCTGCCTCAGGAGCCAGAAAACAAACATTGTAACAAAAGATGCTCCCATTGTTCTTCTCGCTTAGGAAATTCCAAGGGTTTTAGGAGCTCTCTGTGGGGAAGGAGGAAGACCAAGTATGTATTGCTTATTATGAATGCCAATATCACTCCACCATTAGGGAGCACTCTCCTAAGTGATGGGTGGGGTTGGGGGACTTCAGGACAATTTGGTGGGGTGGAGGGGCAGAGGCAAAAGAGCTCCCCCCAACCCAGACTGTCCAAGCTGGAGGGGGAGACGAGGAGGGCCCAGGGGCTGGAGGGAAGTCTTGGCAGGAGAGGACTCAGGAGCCAGCAGAATGGGGGCGGGCGCTGACATCAAGCTTCCCAGCCTGACATCGCCCGCATCCCCCCACCATCATGACACTGTCATTGTCAGAGCGGGTGTGACAGGCTCCACCCGGCAGTCCCACTTTCATCTCCAGCATTTTAATTCGCTTATTTAACATTTCTCCAGGACGAAGGATTGATTTTTCCTCCCCACTTAATTTCTTAGGGTTCGTCTCTTCATTGTTTTTCTTCTAAAAGAATAAAGCCAAAGACAAGCACCTGTCTTTTATGCTTTTGCTGAAATTTTGCAGCTGTGGATGGTGAAGGGGGGGGTGGTAGAAGGAGGTGCGTTTGGGGGAAGGCACACAGAGGGACTGGATTCCTGTGCCTGAAGTTGAGCCCTGCCTCTAGGAGAAGCACCCCCTGGAAGATGCTGAGCCTGGGAAGGAGGCGGGGGGTGGGGCTGGCTTTGGAGGGTGCCCCCTTGGGGAAGCAGCCCCACATAAACTACCTTGACAACACCTGGGCTCTGAGAATGTGTTGGCCCTGAAGGTTGGCTTTGAGGTCACCCATCACAGCTGACTGGAGCATGGCCTGGACACCTATTGGACACAGCAGCAGCTCCCTTACCCCTCCCATCCCTGTAGCATGGAAAGTGAAATGAGTAAGAGGACTGTGGGAAGCAGGGATCATGAGGCATCTTTCCTCTGTGAGGGTGACTGTAGAGGCAGGAAAGAATTTGACCATGTTCTAGAAACTGACAGGTCAGTGTGGTGTGGAGTGAACCACGGCAGGAGCTGGTGGGAGGTGGGTAAGCTGGGGATAAAGAGAAGGCAAGAGCTGGATCATGCAGTGCCTGAAGGTCACCTATGGATATCTATCATGCTTTGGCTATCCAGCATCCACCCTTCCTCCCTTCTGGGACAAGGAAGGGAAAGCGAGGGGCCAGATTCTTTCTCTCTTGGCAGGGATATGGCACTTGACCTGGCTTGGCCAGCTACTCCCTCCTGCCCTGGACTTTGAGTCTCAAGTAGCCAAAGATGGGAAGAAAGTCAGACTGTCTCTGGGTGGTGGTGGGGAATGTGGGGCCTAGGAGCCTTGGGTATGTTCTGTCCTGGCTGTTCCTGCCAAAAGATGCTTCTTGTCTCTTTTCCAAACCTAGAGTCTCCCGTCATGAATCCTGAGGGCTGATATCCCCCAGCAGAGCCTTTTTTTCCCCTTAAACTAGACAGAAGTAGTTGGTGTTACATATGAATGAACATATCTTGACTGACCCTGGACGGGAGTCTGGATTCAAATGGGATGCCACTGAGGGGTTGTAAGTAGGGATCTTATATTTTATTTATTTTTTTCTTCAAACTTTTATTTAAATTCTAGTTGGTTAGCATACAGTTTGGTTTCAGGAGTTGAATTCAGTGATTCATCACCACATGTGACACCCAGCGCTCATCATAACAAGCGCCCTCCTTCATACCCATCACCCATCTAGCCCATCCCCAACCCACAACCCTCCATCAACCCTCAGGTTGTTAAGAGTCTCTTATGGTCTGTTTCCCTTTCTCTCTCTTTTTTTCCACTTCCCATATGTTCATCTGTTTTGTTTCTTAAATTCCACCCGAGTAAAATCATATGGTATTTGTCTTTCTCTGACTTATTTTGCTTAGCATAATACATCCTACCTCCATCCATGTCATTGCAAATGGCAAGATTTCATTCTTTTTGATGGCTGAGTAATATTCCAGTATATATATATATATATATATATATATATATATATATATATACACACACACATATATATATATATATATATATATATATATATATACCACATCTTCTTTATCCATTCTTCAGTTAATGGACATTTGGTTTCTTTCCATAGTTTCACTATTGTTGATAATGCTGTTATAAACATCAGGGTGCATGTCCCTCTTTGAACTGTATTTTTGTATCCTTTGAGTAAATACCTAGTAGTGCAATTGCTGGGTCGTAGGGTAGTTCTATTTTTAACTTTTTGAGGAACTTCCATACTGTTTTCCAGAGTGGCTGCACCAGTCTGCATTCCCACCAACAGTGCAAGAGGGTTCCCTTTTCTCTGCATCTTATTTCTTGTGTTGTTAGTGTTGGCCATTCTGGCAGATGTGAGGTGGTATCTCATCATGGTTTTGATTTGTATTTCCCTGGTGAGTGTCTTCTCGGGTGTCTGTTAGCCATCTAGATGTCTTCTTTGGAAAAATGTCTATTCATGTCTTCTGCCCATTTCATAATTGCCTTATTTGTTTTTTGGGTGTTGAGTTTGATAAGTTCTTTATAGATTTGGGGTACCAACCCTTTATTAGATACCTCATTTGCAAATATCTTCTCCCATTCCGTCGGTTGTCTTTTAGTTTTGTTGATTGTTCCCTTCGCTGTACAGAAGGTTTTTTATCTTGACGGGGTCCCAATAGTTCATTTTTGCTTTTGTTTCCCTCGCCTCGGGTGATGTGTCTAGTACGAAGTTACTATGGCCAAGGTCAAAGAGGTCACTTAGGCAGGGATCTTTTGAAAGATCCTTCTGGCTGCTGTGTGGAGAGTGGATTGTGGGGAGGCAGGAAAAGAAGCAGGGATACCAGGTGGGAGGCTACAGGCCAGGTGGGAGATGATAGTGGCAAGGAAACCAAGGATTCAAGATGTGTACTTGGAAATGGCTTTGGTGATGGTGGATAGATGGTGGATAGGTAGATAGGTGGATAGATGGAAATCAAGGACGGTGCTTAGGTTTCCGACTTGGATGCCGTGTGGACAGTCCTGAAGAGGACTGAGGAAGGAAGAATTGACAGGGCAGGTGGAATTGACAGTTTCATGTTGCACATTTTAAGTGTGAGCAGCTATCCCAACGAGGGTCGGAGCAGGAAAACAGAACTTTGCCAGGTAGTTCGACAGAGGGAATATAACATGCAGAACCAGTTACAGAGGTGCTGGAGAAGTTAAGCAGGAAGTGGGGAAATACCCTGGAGGTTGTTGATGGCAGGAATCTGCCCTTCTCCCCCGTTGCCCCTCCACAACGCCCTCCCCCACCAGGATAGAGGTATAAGAGAAAGAGGTGATGGAACCAGCCCAGGGCTTGAGGCTGCCTGATGGGCACTAGGATGTGGCGAAGGCGCTAGGATGAGGCTGCCCAAGGGGCCTCCCAGGCTGGAACTGGAACCGTGGAGGGGACAAACTGGGGAAGCTGAGGCCACAGCAGAGATGTAGCCACTAGCCAGATAAGCAGCCCCAGGCAGAGACACCACAAGTCAGAGAGAGGGAAGAAATACCCTGGCTTCTCCTCTCCTCCCTCCTACCTGCCTCCAGCCATGGGCTCAGTCTGACATGAAGCCAGCTGACAGGGAGCCTAGGAAACGTAGTTTTCTGGGGGCGCTCCTGTGATGCAGAGCAGAGCAGGGGGAGGGCAGGCAAAGCAGCAAGGGGGCAGCACCGATGTCTAAAATCACAGTGACAGTTTAACCAGTCTTCTTCCAGAAATATCTGTATTTTTAACATGCCCTTTCCAAAGGAATAAATCTCTAAAGAGGGGATTCAGGCATTCGGGACAGGTGAGCTGGGAGACCGGAGAGGCCTAAGAGTCTCTCCTAGCTTCCCTGCAGGGAGACCAAATGTGACCGATTTCCATCCAGGACGATGCCCTTCCCGCCGGGAAGTCAGAACCAGCCTTGCTTGTGGTCTAGGAAAGCTCCCCCCGACCCCCCGCAACCCGCTACTTCCAGCCTCCTTCTCAACATCTTTCTGCCTTTTCGCAGGGACAAGGAAACAGCCGACTTGTCAGAAACCTGCCTCCAGGATAAAGAGAAGGAGGAGAAATGTGACTAGGAGAGTCATGAAGTGGTGATGACAGCTGCTGCTTAATATGGAAAGGGGATCCTAATTATTGCTTGGACAAGCAGGAAAGTAAAAAGTCAATCAGCCAAGATAGAGGGCAGACACGCCAGTCAGGGAGGGCTGCCTCCCGCTAAGAACACTGGATCCCTCCACAAGGTGGAGGAGCTTCCGATTGAGAGGCGATGGTGACCTAAAGGACCTGAGCCACTCCCTCGCTCTGCCCACCGGGGGACCTCTGGCTCCCATGAGGAACGGGGTGGAGTGGGGGTGGGGCTGAAGCCTAGATCTGCATTCCGGTTCCAGCAGAAGAATGGGGCTTTGGGGTAGCCTTGGGCAAGCTGCCTCCCCTCCTCTCCTGGGGGGGGGGCCTCGGTTTCCTTCCCACTAACCAGATGCCTCCTGCTTCCGTCCACAGACTGGACTTCCTTCAACACCCACACAACCATGCTGGAGCGCCTCCCCACTGTGTGCAGGAAGTCCAGTCCAGTCTTGCCCAGGTTCTCCTCCTAAGTAATCCGCCAGCATCTCACTCCAGATGACCGTTGGTCCTGGGATCGCTGCCTCTGCCTCACGTGGGCATTTTCGGACCCATTCCTTTCTCAAACTCCCTCCCTCCAAGCTGGGACACATCTTCCGCTTTACAACATGGAGGGCTCTCTGTGGAGTCACAGCCATTTAGCTTCACAGATAGGGACTTCCGTCACCTGCTTGCCACCTGCTTTTTCTGGCCTGCCTCCAGGACCTTCCATCCCCCCATCCCCCATCCCGGAATCCTCCCTGCACCCCAGGCTTGGTCCAGTTCCCTAAAAATGCAGGTACCACATTGCTTCAGGTCTGGGCACGCTGTTCCCCTTGCTGGGGTCCTTCAAGGCTGAGTGAAAATGCTCCCTTCTCTCTGGAAGCTTTCCCCGATTCCTCAGGTGAAATTGATGGCCACCTGTGCTCCCATTGTACCTGTAAACACCTGCAGTGCAGTCCCCCCTTCTTTACTGCTGCTTTCTCTGTCTCACTCCCCATCTGACTCTTCAGTGTCCAGACAGTGGGGACTGTGTCTTACTCATTTAAAATTTCATCCTGCACACAGTAGGTGCATAATAAATGCTTGTTACTTTGGATAAATCATCGCCACTCACACCATGCACGGGTTGCTTGTTTTCTTTTAAAATTTTAAAAGTTATTCCGAAAAGAATCCCCGTGGCTTTTAAGCATTCGGAACCATTTTGAAATGGGTAAACAAAAAGCAAAAGTCCCTCATACTTTTCTCTCTCCCAGTCTAATTCCCCAGCGGTGAGTCTGTCAGCCGTGGGGAGTGCTTTCTCTAGGCCAGTGGTCCTCAAAGCTGGCGCCCCTCCTGGCAGCATTAACCTCTGTGAGAGATGCAGATTATGAGCCCCAGCAGCTTGGGGACCAGGCCCAGCACTCTGTCTCCAGGTGAGAGCCATTGGGGTCCCAGCCTGAGAACAGTTCAATTAGCGCTGAAGCCCCTGGGCCCAGAGTCGCCCCCCAAACCCCCGCCAAGAGTAGAGGTGTGGCAGGTGCAGGCTCTATCACAGACCCTGGCACTTTATTTTGGAGCAAAACCCCTACGTCAGCTAATTTCCCAGTCTTTGGCCTCCTTCGATCTCAGCGGATGGCAGAAGAGAGCCAGTGTGGGCTGATGGCCAGTGCCCTGCCCCTGGGGTCGGGGTGGCGGTGCAAGGTGGACTCTGGCCGGGACACTAACGTACTGGGTGATGTTCGGCAAGTTGCTATACCGTGCTCATCTCAAAAAGGCACTGGTTCTCTAGATATTCTCCAGCATATGAACAAAAATAAATCTGTGTTTTGGGCTCTCTGAGGGCTTGGAGTCCAGGCAAGGGAATTTTCTGGAGAGATGTCACCAGTCTTCAGGCTTCCCAAGGGAAGGGGCAAGACTCCAAGCTAGTACAAAAGGGGTCATTTCTCTCCTGTGTTTTCTGCTTTCCCAGTGCAGAACGAACCCCTGCCCGTCGGTGCCTGTGTGGCTTGGGTTTATGGATCAATTAGGAGAAAAACTCCAGTGCGTACATTCAGTCTTTGTAAAGAACGGGATATAACAAGCATTTATTCAGCACCTACCATGTGCCGGGCATTATTCCAGATGCCAGGGATACTATAGCAGTGAAGAGAACAGGCAAAACCAGCCTGCCCTGCTGAATTTTACACTCTAGTCGGGAGAACTAGGCAATCAACAAACCGAGAACTAAGAGATAGCATGGGGGAAGAGGGCCCATGGAAAGGGGTAAAGCAGGGTGCGGTCAGCTGAGTGGGAGCGGCTCAGAGCACAGAGCTGGTGGGTCAGGGGGCGATCAGGCCCCTTCTGCACAACGGGGAAAGGGAATTTCCAAACATTCTTCACGTGAGCCAGGGCTGGTGCTAGGCTTTGCATTTAAGGGGCTTCTGGTTGTTTACAGAAAGGGTCAAGACCGGCCGCCTGTGATGCTTCCTTGGACGGGACTCCATTTATGAGCCGGCCTGGCCTGTCAGGGAAGACTGATCAGGAGGTTGGAAGGTTCAGGGTGGGCTTCCCTGGCTGGGCCATGAAGGATGAGTAAACTCACAGCCGCACAGGAGGGAGAGGGCACCCCAGACCGAGGTACAGAGTGAGCCAAGATGTGGCAGGGGCTGCTCAACCCCCTCCTTGAGTGCCCCCTGTGCAGGAAGGGATGGGCTGTCCCAGACCCTCCTTCTTCTACTAAAGCCCAGCCCCAGCCTGAGCTTGGCAGGTGCTGTCAGCAGAGTCCTCGCTAACTCTATCCCGGACACATGCTGAGCCCTCGTTGCCCTGGCACCTTTGACAGCCTTTGAGAGCCTGTGATGCCAGCCTCCACCCCGGGCAGTGCATTGACGACATTCTTTCGTTTCTCCCAAGGCCTCCCCTTGGCCTCCCTACTGCCAGCCCCCAACCGAGAATTGTTTCTGACAAAAATCCAAGTGGAAAGTTTCCATGTGGGGTTTGGGCTGCAGGAAGGCACAGATATCCATTTGTCTGTTCTTCAAGGACTTCCCCAAATTGTCATTCCACGAGCCTAAGGGCAACTCTGGTCCCTGGTAGGCCCCACTGGGTGGAGAAAGCCAGTGCAATGAACAAGTCTGGTGGTCCAGAAGGGGGTCGGGAATATCTGTGCCTCAGTTTCCCTACAGTTGTGTTATGGAACTGGGGTGGGACAGTCAAGGCCTTGCAAGTTCTCAATCTTGGGCCTGGCTTGCCAGGGAGCTGACCAATGGTGGGCATTTTACATTTGTCCTGCAGCTCATTATGGGATCGCAGGCAAGTCTGGGTCGCAGGGCCCTAGGATGACATATGGCCCAAGGAAGGGGGGCTTGTGGGTGGCTGAGCCTGATGAAGGCAGCCAGGCCATTACTTAACCATCCTGATGGGCTTTACACTCCCAGCGGTGACATTTTTGCTTCGATTTCTTAAAAAAACAGAGTGGCGCCTCCTCCGGTCATTTTTCTGCTTTTCCCCTCATAAAGGAAAAGATGCTTCTCAGAAGAGTTGCAGCTGGAATCTGATTTCTCCTTAGTGCCTTGCCGCTTTGCCGCCCCTCGGGCCCGCCCACCTCCTCTTACTTCCTGGTTCCCTCCCTGCCCGGGCGCCTCATCCCCTCCTCAGCTTGCTTTCTCAGTGGTCTCCCAGCTGACTCCTGCCCAGAGCTCCCTGACTGCTGCCCGTTTCACTCTGCCCTGCCCTCCCCTTCCTCTTCGATCCTTCCCCTTTGTCTCCTGTGGGAATTCTTCCCCATTCCCTATCCCCTTCCTCCCTCAACCCTTCCTCCTCTCTGCCACTTTCCAAACGTCTCCCCCTTTTGCAGATGAGCAAACCGGGACTCAGAAGGGATTTGCCCAACGGCCCGCAGCTCACCCCCCTGGGTGGTCAGTGACATTGCAGGGGCTCCGTGCTCCACGGCTGCTGTTCGCCTCATGTGTAGCACAGGGAGGCGGCTGATCGTCCCTCCAGCCCTGTGGTCTGTGCTGCCCACCCGGGAAGCACACCCGGGAAGCCACAGGTCTGGCTAGACCAGCACCTTGCTCTGTGGATGAACGGCATCGATGTCAGCTGGGAGCTAGTGAGAAATGCAGAGTCTCGGCCCCCACGCAGACCTTTTGCATCAGATTCAGCATTTTCACACTCTTCCCCTGGAGATTCCTGGGTACATCAGAGTTGGTGCTGGAGTGTTTTCAGGGGAGGGTCTACATCCTGCCAGTCTTGCCTCCAGGAGGGGGCGCTGTGTACCCCTCGGGGGTCCCAGGTGTGTGCTTGCCGCCACTGCAGCCACCCCCTTCCGCCCCTCCTCTACATGGCAGAAAGGAAGCATGTCAGAGTCCCCACCAGGCTGCCCAGCCCAGAGTGGGGCAGCAGTGGGCAGCGGCTTGGCCGACTGCCGCTGGGTCTCCTCATGCTTAGTTAGGCCCTGATAATAAGGGCTTGGAGACGTCTGGAAACCATAACCTGGCATTAGCGGGCTGGACCCTTCTACCTCTTTCCTGGGGGTAGGCTGCCTCAGGAGCTCTGTGGCGGGGAGGGCTGCATCTGAGCCTGGCAGAGGCAGAATACCAGGGGGACGGCTGGAAGCTGGGACCTTGCTCTGTGGTGCCTCCCAAGTCCGGCTGTCCTGGCCTTAGCCTCGGGTCTCCCAGCCGAGGCTCTGAGAGCAGCCCTGGGAAGAGAGGTCATTTGTCCCTGGGAACTCGCAGGACAGGCTGCCCCCAGACCCTGTGGCTCGTGTCCTGGGGCTGGAAGGGACAGCTGTCTTCTAATCCTGGCCCCTCGTTTCCCAGGAAGAAAAGGGACTTGGCAAAGGTCACACAGCTTCCCCTCTGGACGTAAATGGCAACCTCAGTCAGGATGTAAGTGGCCCAGCCCCCAAATCCTGGAGTCACCCTTGACTCCCCTCTGTCTCTCACACAGCCTGCGACAGGTTAGTAATGACCACACATTCTCTGTGTCTCCTCCCACTGGAAGATGGAGTGGTGACTAATCCTCCTCCCTTTGAGTCAGGGCATTGGTGTCGGCTGACCAACAGAAGGCGGCGGAATGCGTTTCGAGGGCTCGAGACTTGATCGTAAGGGGTTTCCACCTTGGATTCCTGGAACACTTGTTCTTGTCACCCAGCTGCCGTGTTACGAGAAGCCCGAGGCGCCTGGGAGAGGCCTGTGGGAAGAGGAATAGCGACTTTGGGCCAACAGCCGGGATAGGCTCCCAGCTGCCGTCTGCATACACTTGCTGCGACGGAGCCATGTTGGAAGTGCCTCTGGTAGCTCTTGTCACGCGGCCCCAGCCGACGTCACAGGGAACAGATGAGTCTTCCATGTTGAGCCCCGCCAAATTGCAGACTCACGAGCAAAATAAATGAGTGTGGTTGTTTTAAGCCACCAAGTATTGGGGGTGGTTTGTTATGTGGAAGTAGATAACTGGAATACACCCTGAATTCAATCTGTCAGCTCTGCCTTCTAAATATATCTAGAATCCAACCTTCATCGTCTCTTACTTGGAGGATAACAATAGTCTCCCAATGGGTTTTCCTGCCTCTGGTCCCTCGCCCCCTACAGTCTGTTCTGCTAGAACAGAAGTCACATCTTGCCCTTCTGTGCAAACTCTCTATTGGTTCCCCAATTCACTCCGACTAAGAGGCAAATTCCTTTCTATGGTCCAGCCAGCCCCGCGGGATCGGATGCTGCTTACCTCCCTGCCTTACCTCCTCCTCTCTCCCTGGCTCCTTCCATTTCAGCCACTGGACTTGTTAGTTCTTGACCATTCTAAGTTCACTCCTGCCCCAGGGCCCTTGCACCTACTGCTTTCTGTGCCTGAAGCACCCTGCTTGTGGACACCTTGCTGGTTCACTCCTTCATCTCACTTAGATCACTAGTCAGATTTTTGAGAGGGACTTACCTGATCACACTATGTAAAGCAGCATTCCTCTCCCTCCCCAGCTCCCTCATCCTATTGTCTGTTTAGCGCTTAGCACGGGCATTCTATATGCTTATTTTATTATCTCTTTCTCTCTCCTGACTAGAACACAGACTCTTAGAGAGGGGGGATTTTTGCCTTTTTGCTTCACTGCTGAATCCCCAGCACCCAGTTCGGTGCATGGCCGGCCAGGGCTGCTCAGGATATATGCGTAGAGTGCAGGAATGCACCAGAGCCGACCTGGGCTGGCAGGGGGCCCTGCAGTCCTGGGGGGCTGTCAGTACTCTTCCAGAGCCCTCCTGCCTTCCTCCTGTAAACTTCACTTCCCAGGGCCCCTCGCTGTGGGCTTCTGGTTTCCAGAGGGAGCACAGGGGGCTCCCCTGCCATACTGCCCCGCAGGTCCTCCAGCCTCCTTGCACCGAGTGTCTCCTTTTGGGCCTCGTTCACACTTGCTCCCGTGCCTGTGCCTGAAATGGCTTCCTCAGTCTCTGCTGCTTGTTGAAGTCTCACCTGGCCGTGGAGGCTCAGATCTCAGTATCAGCCATCTGCTGCCTATCCTCCCCCAAGGGTCTGCTCAGAAGGCCATTTGGGAGTTCACGAAGGCCTCTTGAGAACAGAGAGAGTGAGTGCCTGGCTCAGAGTAAGGCTGACCCCCAGCGAGCCTGCCCCGGGGGTCTCGGGGTGGCCTGTGGCCAGACAGGACCGATATGTGCTTCTCTCCACTCCGAGCCCAGCATCTCAGGCTTCCCCAGCCTTGCCTCTCCTGCAGCGCAGCGTTTTCTTCTGCAAGTCTGGGCTCTGGACACCGGGCACCCCGCAGGGCCGGTCCTCTCACCGGAGACGGTGTGCCAGGCACATTAAAAGCCCTTTAAAAGCCCTCACTTGCCCCTCCCAAGCTCTCTCCCCCAGAATGTCTGCGCACTGGAAACAAGTCTCAGCCCCGAGTTTCTAAAAATAATTTTCTATTTGGCTCCAGAACCTGGTTCTGCTCTGCCGGCAGGAGGCCTTGGGAGGGCCTCGGTCCCCAAGCAGTGCGGTGAAAACCTGAGGTGGGAGGTCTCGTCGGCTCCTGTCCCCTCCCCTCCCCCACTGCAGGTGGCGGTGGTGGCTGGTGGCTGGTGGCTGGTGGCGGGAGGCGGCACCTCTCAGTCGCCTCAAATCTAAGACACCATTCGTTGAAAGAGTGACCATTGTTTGAGGTACCATGAAGGGGAAAAAAATGCTGCTGGTTAAGCCAGGAGAAGTCATCGATTATTAGACATGTCGTAGTTTCAGGGTTATTAAAATGTGAGAACAAATGCGCATTTGTGATAATACGGTGGTGGTGGAGGTGGAACAGCCCCTTCCTCTCCAGGCTGGGCGCTCTCTGGCTCACACCTTCCCTGGAAAGGAAGGAATGAAAGTCTTGCCTCTGATCCAAAGGCTTTGGCTCCTACCCTTGCCAGGGCTGTCTGTGAGAAGAACCAGAGATGGGGGTGATATCAACAGAGGACTGGGAGAAGGGGATCCTGGCAGTAGAAAGTGGAAGGAATCTACCACCCACAGAGCCTGTTGAATAATAAAGTCACAAGCCCACGCCACTGTCTTGTCAGCCCAGAGCAAAACAGATGGCCTCAGCCCCTGTCCCACCGATCTGAGTCATGGAGGACTAGCAGGCAGGCAGAGACTGTCCTAACCCCTCCCCCGATTACTCAGCTCCCCAGAGAGGATCTTGGCCTCCAGGAAAAGAGGGAGAGGGGGTGCTGGAGGGAGCCTCGGTGTTGGCTTTCTGGAAGGGAAACAGAAGCCTGCAACGTGGAATTGTCAACACCAGTCCAAGGAGTTGGAATGACGCGGGAAGGACAAGACAAGGGGGCAGGGCCCAGAAAAGCTCAAGAGAGGAGCACCTGACTGCAGCATGAGGGGCACGAGTGCGACTGGCAGTTGGAAGGGAGTCCTTTGCAGACTGCGGTCAACTCCGCCGTGCTGCCCACATAAGCCCCTTAAGACTCAGGTGCCTGCTTTCCCCTCAGTGGGGAATGTTGGCGGCTAATAGCTCCAAGGTGAGCCCCTCTTCCCTGGGGAGTGTTCCTGGCTGAGGGGGAACCTCCTTCCCCACGGTTACCCCATTTTCTGGAGGCAGAAAATGGGTCCAGTGACTGGTAAATGCACAGTGTAAAGCACCGTCCTCCTTGCTTCCCGTGGGGCCTCCTGCAGGGTCGTCCCTGATGCGAGGCTCCTGGGGGGCAGCTGAGGCCTTTGCTGTGCCTGCATCACAGCCCAGCTCCTCACTCCGCCCAGTCCTGCCTCCTTCACTCCCCCTCGGGGCCTGTTCCCAGGAAAGCTGCACGGGGACCTCCAGCTCAGAGTCTGTCTCACAGGAACCTGGCCTGCTGCAGAGACCCTGAGTAAACAGGATAGAGCAGTGAGTGGCTGCAGGGTCCCCCTTTGAAGCTGGCAGGTGGCCCAGACAGCCCCTTGAGATTCCTCCCCAGCTTGTGCGTCCTCTGGAGGAAGGAGCTCTCAGGGGCTCCCCTGGGAGTGTCCTCCAGGTTGGCCCTCGCTCACCTACCCACAGGGCCAGAGGAGAGGCAGCAGATACATGGACCAGGTTCCCGGACCATGGCAGAGGCGGGGGATGCAGACAGAGCCCAAGCAGGGGGACTCAGGGACGTTTGGCAGGCGATGCAGGTGCTGGAGGCCCCAAGTGTGGCTGGGGGCAGGGTAGGCCCACTACCTGTGTGCAGAGCAGAGCATACGTGAGCTTTATCCAAAGCTGGGTTTGGCCAGTACAGGTCTGTCATGTACAGGTCTATCAACACAAATGCATGTGTGCATACATGTGTGTGCGCACATGGAGGTGTAAGAAAGCTTGTGTGTGCTTCTACCTGGCACGTAAGCCTGTGGTTATGAGCGTGCATGGATGAGTATGTGCATGTAGGCGTGAGTGTGTGCAAACAGACCCGTATGTTTATCAGTGTGCCTGTGTGTGGGTACAGACAACTCATGGAGGCAACTCATTCTGTGTTTCATCTCCCTCACCAGCTCTAGCCTTTCTATCTTGCCTCAGATCCTCTGCCTAAGTTGTCTTGAGACCAGCTCTTCCTCCCTAAGTCTCAGCTTCCTCCAGGAAGCCTTCCTTGGTGAAGCCAACCCAAATTCCAAGTCGTCCCCTCTTGTTATGGTGTGTTCTCACCAGAACAATTTACCTGTAGGTTTGGCTCTCTGTATTTGTCTGCGTCCCGCCATCAGACTGGGAGGCACCCAAGCATGAGGAAAGGCTCTCCCCAGTGGTCAGTGTCTTCCTGGAGAGGGGGTCTGGAATCCTAACTCTGTCTTCCAGACGGAGCTTAATAAGCCTCATTGCTAATGCCCTGAGAGAAGGTGGAAGGCTGGAGACCCCACTCCTTACCCCAAGCCCAGTCTCCTTTCTGGATGATCTATGTGGGTAGGTTCCACAGAATGGGCTACAGGCGGGGCACTGGGACACTCTTGACTCAACGTGACTTCGGAAAACTTTGGCTTTCTGGGTTCCAGCTACCTCATCTGTAATGTGAGGGCTTAGACGGGTGGCCCCAGGGCACCTCACGGCCCTGCCCTCTGCCAGCACAGCTCTGGTGATGTACAGTTCCGTGCAGCCCCTTGCCCCTCCCCCTGACCCTGGCCCACCTCTCCATCCTCATTTGGAGCTTGTCAATTGACCTGGCTGCCGGTGGCACCCGCCCCCTCAGCCATGAGAGAGAAGGAGGAGAGTCAGTGGGCCACATGTCCTGTGTTATTACATTGAATAAGCTGACAAAAGCCATCAGAAGATATATCATTTAATAGGAGATTAAAAACCAACGAGAGCAGCCGGGGTTCTGACCCAGAGTCTCTACGTTTTTTAATTTAATTTCTTTTGCTGCTCAAATCACAACATTCTAAAATGATAAAAGTAGCTGTGTTTGCTCAAGGGTTTTATCATTAATTGATTTGGCTGAAGTTTTCCCATCAGCCTCATCTTTTGGAACATGCTTCTCATTTTAAGCCTCTAGACTCGGGGAGAAGGGGAGGAGCAAGACCCGCAGGGATAGGAGTGGGTGCAGAGGGTCGCCCTGGGCAAGAACCTCCCCTCGGGACAGCAGGCCTGGGTCCTTTGCAGAAGCCTGGTGGCAACTTGGTGGTGTTGCTGCTCTAGCATCTAGAGCAGGCTTCTCCGCAGCCCTCGGTCTAAGGGGCCAGAGCCTGTGCGGTCTTCCCAGACCCTGGGCAGGCTGGAGGCTGGCAGGTGCCTTGTGGGGGCTGGTTTCTGGCTGGGCCTTGTTCCCCCAAAGGCTGTGCAATTCAGCAGAGAGACCCACTTGGCCTCCCAGGCCTTCATGTCCTCTGTCCCTCCACTCCCCGTGTCCATCGGGACCCTTTGCTGGGGAGAAGCTCACTACTGACCTTATTTCCCACAGTGCCCCGGGCCACACCCCAGCTCTGACAGTAGCTGCTCAGGGCTTTGGCGGGGTGATTAGACAAGACCGCATGGAAGACAGGCGTTTGTATCTAACCTCAAAAGACGAGCAAGACTTAACAATACATATGTTATTTAATTTCTGATTACAAATAGGAACATATGGGCCTATTGTAGAAAACTTGAAACACAGGCAAGTCTCAGGTTACTTAGGGCCCTTCTGGTGGCACGTGAGGGGACACCAGTTGGAGCCTACGCAGGCAGGAGGGAAGCCATCACTTGGTGGCCAGGAGGGCTAAGGTGTGCTAGATATGTCTCCACTGTCACTCCTTTCCCCCTCAGCATGGAGGCTTCTAGGTCTCAGGCTGCCTGTCTCCATGGGGCCACAATACTGGCCTCACGGGCTCACAACCTCAGGACGGGAGGACCAGAGAAATGGCTCGCTGCCAGCTCCACTTCTAGAAATCCCAAGGAAGAGCTCTGATTGGTCT
Source organism: Acinonyx jubatus (assembly GCF_027475565.1). Lineage (NCBI taxonomy): Eukaryota > Metazoa > Chordata > Mammalia > Carnivora > Felidae > Acinonyx > Acinonyx jubatus. Next base: position 117,563,275 of record NC_069385.1, on the reverse strand, counting down.
GGCTTGGGTCATATGCCTAACCCCGGGCCAATCACGCAGCTGGTGAGGCGGGATCAGGTCCTTTTTGCCCACATGGCTCGTGTGGGTGGGGAGGCTAGGAGAGGAGGCTGGGTGGGGTGTTGTTTCCCAAAGTAGGGAAGGCAGACGAATTAAGTGTCGTATGACTGTGAAGAAAACACAACGGACTTATTAAACCATTGTGATATTTGCATGAAGTTCTTATTAATACGTTTTCTATGCAAATGGCAAACACCTCAGGAGAATAGGCAAAGGCATGGACTCCAGATGGGACACACATACGGAAAGAAGCTGGGCACGGTAAACAGGGAGGTGCACACGAAAACCACAATGAGAGACAGTTTCCTACCCATTGGATTGACAAATGAAACGTCTCTCCTTCCCGAATATGGGTAACGAGAACTCTCCACTCTTGCTACCTCTGCTTAGGAGCAGGGCTCTGGGAAGGGGAGGGCGACCACGCCCTGCAACCCAGCACCTGCCCCTTGGGGTGTGAATCTGGGAGACAATCTCACTTAGGTGCACAAGGAAACCTAAGAGCTGCAGCATTGTATGGGGGAAAAAAATATTGTCCATAATCTCAGCGTTTATTAACCAGAGAAAGGATAAAGTATGGGATACTTACAAATGGTATTCTTGACAGCAGTTAAAATTAATGTTACATGTTACCGAGATGGATTAAGTGCACAAACATATTGCTGGTTGAAAACAGCAAGTTGCAGAAAGTCTATTTAATAAACTGTAAAAATGTACAAATATTGGAGCGCCTGGGTGGCTCAGTCACTTAAGCGGTGGACTTTGGCTCAGGTCATGATCCCATGGTTTGTGAGTTCGAGCTCTGCATCGGGCTCTCTGATGTCAGCACACCTCCCACTTTGGATCCTGTCCCCCTCTGTCTCTGCCCCTCCCCTGCTTGTGCTCTTTCTCTGCCTCTTTCAAAATAAATAAATAAACTTAAAATAGTGTACAAATGTTACATATTACTTATGGGTACATACATAGGTAGTATGTATGTTTAAAATCACGCATGAGAATCATACCAACTTAGGGTGGCTACATTTGGAGAGGGAAGGGGCTACATTAGGAACAGGGGAGAAGTATGCAAAGGATTTCCATTGTATGTGTAATGCTTTATTTTTTATTTTATTTTTAAAATTAAAAAAAAAAGTGTTTATTGTTTTGAGAGAGTGTGCCCCTGCACGTGAGTGGGGGAGGGGCAGAGAGAAGGAGACACAGAATCTGAAGCAGGCTCCAGGCTCTGAGCTGTCAGCACAGAGCCCGATGCGGGGCTCAAATCCACAGACCATGAGATCATGACCTGAGCCGAAGTCAGACGCTTAACTGACTGAGTCACCCAGACACCCCTGTAATGCTTTATTTTTTAAAAAATGATCCAAAACAAACAAAAAATGGGGATCATCCTGTTTGTGTGTGTGTGTATGCATATCTCTGATGTCCTGCTGTTCACTTAACATTTTATAATGAGCATGGAAATATGATTTTTAATGTCTGCATAATATCCCCCTAAAGGGATGTGCCATAATTTATGAACCCATGTCCTGTGGTTACATATGGAGGTTTTTTTTTTTTCCTTCTGTTTTTCCATACCACACTGACTGTCCTTATATGAATGATTTTCTTAGGGCAGAAAGCTGGGAATACTGGGTGAAAGATTCGAGCTTTTTTTAAGGCTCTTGGTAATTACTGCGTGACAAGGTCAGTCAGAACTTTTTAGGTTGCAAGTGACAGAACATCACTTCAAACTGGCTTAAGTAAGGGGGGACCTATGGTGGCTTATGCTGCTGACAAGGCCAGGGAAGGAAGGCGGCTGGTCCCCCTCTCTCCAGTCTACCCTCTGCTTTTCTTTTTTTTTAAAATTTTTTTTTTAACGTTTATTTATTTTTGAGACAGAGAGAGAGCATGAACAGGGGAGGGTCAGAGAGAGAGGGAGACACAGAATCTGAAACAGGCTCCAGGCTCTGAGCTGTCAGCACAGAGCCCGATGTGGGGTTCGAACTCACGGAGTGTGAGATCATGACCTGAGCCGAAGTCAGTCGCCCAACCGACTGAGCCACCCAGGCGCCCCTCACCTCTGCTTTTCTCACAATCTGCTTCTTTGCAGGCCAGAAGCGCCGCCCCCTCCCCCCTCCCCCTCCACCGGGCACAAGGCGACTCTGCAACTGTAGGAGCCCACTGTGTTAGTTTCCTAGAGCGGCTATAACAAATTACAACAAACTCAGTGGCTTCAAACAATAGAAATGTATTTTTTCACAGGTTTGGAGGCCAGAAGTCTGAAATCAAGGTGCCAGCATGGTGCTCCCTCCCTCTGAAGGTTCTAGGGAAAAATCTGTTCCTTGCCTCCTCAGCTTCTGGTGACTGCCAGCATTTTCTTTTTTCTTTTCTTTTCTTTTGTCTTCTTTTTCCTTCCTTCCTTCCTTCCTTCCTTCCCTTATTTCTTTCTCTTTCTTTCTTTCTTCTTTTCTTTCTTTCTTTCTTTTTTTCTTTCTTTCTTTCTTCTTTCTTTCTTTCCTTCTTTCTTAGTAGGCTTCATGCTCAGTGTGGAGCCCAATGCAGGGCTTGAACTCCCCACCCTGAGATCAAGACCTGAGCTGAGATCAAGAGCTGGATGCTTAACTGACTGAGCCACCCAGGCACCCTAACTGTCAGCAGTTTTTAGCTTGTGGCCACATCTCTCTCTGCTCGACTTTCACGTCACCTTCTCCTTTATTTGTGTCCAATCTCTTGTCTAGGGCCCACCTAGATAATCCAGGAGAAGTTTCTCCTCTCAAGGTCTGCAATTTAAGCATATGGTTTGGCACATGAAGTAACATTCATAGGTTCTGGGGGTTAGAAGTGAATATATCTTTGGGACGAAGGCACCTTTTCAGCCTACCAAACCATCCTTGCAGCTCAGAATCCCAGAGGAGGAGCTTAGGCAAAAATCCCAAGGGAGGGCTCTAATTGGCCAGCTCGAGTCATATGCCCATCCCTAAGCCAATCACCGGGGCCAGAGCACACAGGGCCTCTGATTGATTAGGCCGGGTTACACTCCAAACCTTGCAGGTGGGAGAGTGGGGCCAGCCCCACCTAACCTGGTTGAACTAAGTGGTATCACTATGGGATAGACAAAGGAGGAGGCCAGGAGCTGCTCACAGGCCCCTCTTGCCCGCAGGGGCTGGGGCACTTCTCCAAGGGTGGGGGGAGGGTGGAGACAAGGTGTCCTGTCTGCCTTGCGACAGGTTACGCTCCCGGGTGGCTTGTCACGACCTGTGCTCAGCCTGCATGCAACCTCCTTCCTCAGAAGCAGCAGCCCCTTCATCTTCCCAGGGAGCAGGGCATGGCGGCAGATGAACTATTTAATAAGTTCAGGGGAGGAGGGGTTCCACTGGGGGCTCCGGCACAGGAGGCCCCAGCCTCGGGGTCACATGGTTCCTGGGTCTGGCATCTCCGGTCCTCTCAGTCCTGCCCCAGGCCAGCGCCGGGCAGAGAGCAGTCCACTGTCATAGGTGGGGGCGCAGGGGTGTCTGGGCCCCAGTGCCGGTGCGCCTCACTCCAGCAAAAGTTCCTTCGGGGGACCCACAGCCAGAGTCTGCAGGTCACAACTGCATTTTGAAGAGAGGGACACTTGGGTACTCTGGTTTTTGAATTCAAGATGCTGGGACCCCCAACAAATACAGTCCCACCCTCTACCTCTGACTTTAAACACTTGATTTGAACTGCCTTGGCTGCTCCTGTTATCAGAGCCCCAGTGGGAATGTGGGTAGAGCTGGGATGGATCGCTCAACCCTGGAAGATGCCCTCTGCTCTTCCCCAGACAGGTACGTGCATGTGCACCCCATTCCACACACACACACACACACACACACACACACACACACTCGCAGATATGTACCTAGCTCTTCAGTCTGCCGCCCTGACCATCAGCCAAATAAACCCTCCTGTGTCTACACATCTTCCCCACAGCCAGGCCTCAACCCAAAGCAGTCAGCCTGCACTGGCTGTAGAAGATGGGCCAAGTCAGCCTGCGGGGTCTCTGGGCAATCCGGTATTGGGCTCTGAGATACGTGCTTGGACTCAGCATCGATTCTATTCCTTCTGGTGCTGCAGAGGCTGCAAAGCTAAAGACTATGTTTCCCAGACTCCCCTGCACCTAGGGTTTTGGTTCACGGTTAGGTCCTGCTAAATAGTTGCAGCTGCCCCAGATCTGGAAGGCAGCAATGAAACAGAGTAGCTTCCTGCCCTTTGGCTATTTGCTGATGGCACATGGGTTTTCCTTCAGCAGCCCCCGCCCCCTCTCTAGTCGCCAGCTTTGTGGGAGCCTAGATGCAGGTATGGCGGTGACCGTTGCTCTTACGTAGCCCTGTGTCTCACTGGTGGCTCTCGATCCCCCACCTTCCTGATGGGGATAACACCTCCCCAGATGGGTGATTTCAGCACTGTTGTTCTCAGGCACTCCCCGAGGCCCGGCCTCCAGCACTTCCCATGACTCACTCCCTATATTAATTCCCTCTCTGCCTAAACTCCCCTCACTACTTCGGTTTCTTGCACTGGACCCTGAAACGGACACAACTGTACTTTGTGCTAACAGTTTGGACTTTTAGCATGAAGCCGACAGGTCCTGAGGGGCCCTGGGACCAGGGTGGCCTTGAAGGACCCCGCAGAAGTGAAATCGGGAATACAGTGTCTGCAGAGTAAGGCCCTCCCATGCCCCAACCCCCCACACACACCCTGGGAGGAGACAGAGGGGGGTGCTTTCTCCCTTCCTGATGCTTCAGTGTTGGGGGTCTTTGGCCACACAAAGCCTCGTGCTGCAGGGTGACAGGCTGAAACGCTAGTCCATATTCTGTGGTGTGCCCCCATCCCTGACCTTGGTTGTTCCTGTTCAGCAGCCAGCAGGACAGCTGTTGTCTCAGGGAAGGGATGAGTCAGCATAAAGAAAGAAACAAGCAGTCGGGGCCTGGCTTTTGAGTTTCAAAATCGCATCCCTCAAGGGGAAACGGAAATGACTCACGTGGATGACAGTTCAGGAGATTGCAGCAGGTGGGATGACACAGAGCAAGATTCCCACCCTTCTCCCCTCTGCACACACAGGGTTTTCTGGAGGCAGACCGTGGGGAGAGGTGGAGGGAAAGTAAGCAGGGCAGAGAGTGTTGGGGGGGGGCGGCTGAGAAAGAGGATTCCTGAGGTCACATGCGGCCTCTCAGCTTGGCTCTCTCGGCTACCTGATTGGGCGGCTGAGTTCCAGTTCCAAATTCTTCCAATCTCATTGGCTTAGCTCATCTTCTTCAGCCAGGCCCCCCAGTCAAGGTCAGGGACTAGCCTATGAGGAGGCGGCCTTTGGCTCTGCTGAGCACCCCTGTTCTAAGCCTCTGTGGCCAGGAACCGGATCACACGATGGGGGCACGGGTGCCAGGCACAGGAGGCTTAGAAGCAGCTGCAGGTGGGGACACAGCAGACACACCTAGTTCTGGAATGTACTGCTCCTCTCACAGGTGGCCAGTCCTCCAAGGCAGGCTCTGGGGGTCAGAGGCTTCCTTTACCTCCCTGGTCCATAATGGAGTCACGGAGGTGTCACCTCTGGGAGCTAGGAGTTTTGCCAGATAGAATGTTCATTTGCTTTTGATTTTTTCCATGTTGTAGGAAAGTGCGTTGTTAAGAATTCCAGGTATTCCAGCAGCAAAGGCCATGCCCCCCCCCCCCCTTTTCTCTTAATGCCGTGCCGGTCTGGGCCTGAAACCTGAGTGCACTGTGCCTCAGTTTCCTAATTTGTAAACATATACACTTCTCGGGAAGCTTCTAGGACATTCATCGGCATGGAAATGCTATGGAGCAGCCCAAAGCAGGCCCTGTAAATAGAAAGCCTGTGGGGAGTGATGACCTCAGTCCTCCCCTTCTCTGTTTCTCCTCTAACTGAGCCCCCAGCCCAGGCCTCTCTGCACGGTCCCCTCAGACCCAAGATGGAGAGAGGAGGAGCCTTCTTCCTCCCTGGGCCAGGCGGGGGGAAGTAAGGTGCTGACGGAGCCCTTCTCCCCATGATGGATGGCCCGCTGGCTGGAGCCGCAGTTCAATTTGCTCCCCATTTGGACAGCCGCTCTACCCACAATTCAACTTGTCAGGGCCACAAATCACTCTGCGCCATCAGACCAAGGAGGTGGTGGGGGAGACAGGAGGCAGGGGCACAGTGGTTCCTGGAGGAGCCCGGGCTGAGAAGAGAAGCTGATGCTATGAGGTTTGGCTCCATCCTGGGCCCTCTCGTCTTCCACACCTGCCTCCTGCAAGCTCCAGCCACCCCCGAAGTTCCAGAGGACAGGCTCCTCATCCACTGCCTCCCAGTTTTCCCAAAACAAGTGCAACAAACCCTGTGCTTATTGTCCTACTGACCCAAACTGTCCTCTGCCCGGCTCAACAGCCGGGGCTCCACTCGTGCTTAGAGACCTCCAGGGCCTTCTGCTGCCTTCCACTCCCTCCATGGGACTGATCCTTTCCATCTCTAGGCCATCATGGGAGTTAGGGCTGTTCATTCGTTCATTCATTCATTCATTCATTCTGAACACATTGATTGAGCATTCGCCGTGTCACAATGGTGAGCAAAACTGAGCCCACAGTCTTGGTGGCCGACATTGGTTGAACGATTAGAGAACTGTACAACTCCAAACAGACAAGAGCTGAGGAGGAAAGATCCTGGGACCAATGAAGGCATGTTGCGGCATGGGGGTGGGGAGGCCTGCCAGGTCTCTAGTCTCTCTCCACTTTCCTCCTTTAAAGCGCTGCTTAGGCTCACCTCCTCCAGGAAGCCTTTCCTGATTGTCCATCCATATACCCCATTAATGGCTACTTCATGATGGGTCTCTGGATTCAAGACTTCTGGTGGGGTCTTTTCTTCCTGTTAAGCCCCTAAGAGTAAAGACTCCCTCAATATAGGGGTCTGCCTCCCCAAGCAGACCCTTATGGTACTGGATACCACCAGCACCTCCTTAAAACTCAGCTCAGATGCTTCCTCCCTCCCTGGCATGTATCTTGGGCCTGGAGCTCCTCCTTTGGCCCCCACCACATCCTGGGCTCAGAGGGCATTGGGCCCGCCCCCACCCCCCTCACCTCCACTAGGCACGTCTGGGGCATCCAGCTTTACTCTGTAGACCTAAAGAGCCCTCCAGTTTCACTCCTGCCCCCTGGCCTCTCTCCACCTCTGCCCTCTGCTAATGATGATGTAGAGGCAGACAGAGCAGGCTTTGATCTACAGCAGCTGCCTCCCTCCTTGATGGATTTCCCGACCTCAGATATCACTTTCCCCAGCCTGGTCACAGTGTTCCCAGATTCATCTTGCTGAAGGAGCTGGTGCTGGTGTGCTTGGAATGAACGGGGAAGGTGACTCTCCCCATGTCCCTGCTGGACCAGGATCTGGGAGCAGCTGGCAGTGAGAGAGTGACAGCAGCGCTGGGCAACTGGCAGGCCCCAGTGCTGATCTATCAGTTTACCTCTCCGCAGAATGGGTAGAAGCATACACGCTCTCCCTCCTCAGACTGACAGGAAGTTGGAGAGGGGTGAGCAAGCTCCCTGTAATCCTGGGGTCTGGGAGGCAGGAGCTGCCCCGTCACCCATCCCTGTCCACCAGAACGTCCCCATAGAAAGAGCCAGCCCGCTTTCGGCCACTCCAGTGTGTGAACCTCTGCTTTTAGACAAAAACCAAATGGGGAGGACAACTGTCCTCTGTGGAGAGAGACTCACGGTAGGATCCTCAGCGATGCATTTTCCTGGTGAATTTCAACGAGGATTCTTTTGCCTGCATTGATTTATTCTCCCAACCTTTCGGGCACTCGTGGCTTGTATAAAGGGAGGCCTGCGCACATCAGATGCGGGTCTGCCAAGCTGATCTCAGCGGAGAGCCATCCGCCCACCAGATACGCGGGCGCCTGCAGGAGTTTTGGGGGGGGAGGCTTTGCTCCGCCCTCTGTGGCCCGCTCACACGTCTGCCCCCCAGGGTGTGCTGTTCTGGTATTTAGCGATCTGGGGGTTTAACCTTGGCAACTACCCCATGCTTCTAGAAGCGGCAGAACAAAGCTGCTTCCACCCCTGAGGTTCCTCTTCCCTCTCCTCTCCCTTTTGTTCCGTCCTGCGTTTCATCTCCCCTCCTTCCTCTTCCTTCCGCTTCCCACAGGCTTCTCCCAATCCTCCCTGTGCTGGACAGTCTCCATTTGCCCCTCAGCCAGGCTCGTCACTCTGTCCACCCGCCCAGTGCCCTTTGCACAGGCGGTTCCCTGCCCTGGGGGCATCTGATTGGGTAGAGGGGAGGCACCAGCAGAAGATCAAAGCCTGGAAGGGTATAATAAGATGGGTGTTTATGGGCGACAGTACCAAAGCCCTGGCAGGTCCTGTGTGGCAGCTCCTCCGTTGCCCATCCTCTCTGGGCCCACTCTCTCCCTTGCCCCAGGTCTAGGGGTAGTCATTGAGTCCCCATGCTGCTCGCTCCCTGGCATGCAGCAGTCTAGCTGTTTTTCCAGAGTGCGGTGTGCAATTTTGTGGTGGATCATCCCCAGTTTTTAAAATATTTATTTATTTTGAGAGAGAGAGAGCGAGCACGCGCGTGTGAGCAGGGGAGAGGCAGAGCCCAACTTGTGGCTCCATCTCATGACCCCAAGGGCTCGATCTGAGCCATTATCGAGGGTTGGACGCTTGGGGCGCTTGGGTGGCTCAGTCGGTTGAGCGTCAGACCCTCGATTTCCATCTAAGTCATGATCCCAGGGTCATGGGATCAGGCTCCGTGTCCACGCACGTGCTCAGTGTGGAGCCTGCTAGGGATTCTCCCTCTCTCTCCCTCTGCCCTTCCTCCCTGCTTGTGTCCCTCCCAGGACTCATTCCTGCTGGGAGGGGGCTGGCCGGGCAGAACCGGGGTCTTGAGGGCCAGGGTCCTAGGGTGATGGTGGCCTGGTGGGGCCTGGAGTCCCAGGCGTGGTAAAGCCCATCAACTACTTGGAAGGTCTGAAATTGAGTTATAGCGGATTCATCCAGGGGTGCCCAGGCCCAAGGCGGTTGCTCCAGGTTAGTCAAACCCTCAGGAAGCAGGTTAATAAAATAGATCTTTTCCTTCTGTGTATCTACAAGGGTCACATACTCAATGGGATGGACATTTCCAGTTATCTGTCCAGGACACCCCCTTCCAGGGGGACCATCTTGGGGCAGGGAGGAGAAATTTGGTTCCTTGCAGCATTTTCTGTAAAACATGAATCTCATGAAATGCTCCTTACAAAGGGGGTTTCCACGGTCAGATAAATTGTGCATTTTGTAGATTCCCAGTATGTTCCCGTGTAGCAAAGGCTCGGAAATGCTCCGCGGGAAAGAATATGCTGCTTAATATGTGCTTGGCTCAGTGTCCCCAAAGCTGGATCAGGGAACCAAAATACTTTTTTTTCCCCCCAAGGACTCATTTCTTGAGCCCAGTGTTCCGGAGAACACATTTTGGGAAACCGTGATCACAGGCCCAGCACGCACAGCTCTGTACAGTAGAGAGATCAGAGCCACGTAGAAAAGGCTGGAGTCGTGGCTTTGGTTCTTAGTGGCAGCCAGGTTTGGGGGAAAGCATTTACAGTCTTTCCAGTCTACATTTCTTCATCTTCTCTGCAAAGGGAAGAAGCCATGGCTCTGAGGTTTCAAGATGCTAAGCATATCTTAGGGAAGGCTCTCTGGATGGCAAAAACAGGATTCGTGTTAAACAAGAAGGGGAATGTATTGGAAAGATGCTGGGGGTCTTCAGGGACCTCCCGGGGCCAGAAGTGCAGCGTGAGGGCCAAAAACCAGAAGGAGAAGGGGGACCTTGGCCGTGTCCACACCCCGTCCTCCATCTCTCCTTCTCTCTGCACGTCTGCTTCCTATGTCTTCCTCCACAGACCGTGTTTTCGGCTGCCAGGGGTGTGGGGCCAGATGAGCCAACCGTAGCTCCCGCGGCAGCCTCAGCTCCTGAGTTCCGGTCACCTCTTCCTCTCTCGGTCTCTGTCTGGACTAGGAGTAGTGCCCCCAGGGCCAATCCCACCCCCCCAGGAGAGAGTGCCTGAAGGGCTCTGTGCGGTAGGTGTCTGCTCCCATCCAACCGCCTGCTGCCAGGGTGCTGAGGGCGTGTGCCCACGCTGCCACCACACCATAGCTCGCCTGTGTCAGGAGCGATTCTCAGCACATGAGCTCCAAGGGACACAGGCCGAGCAGGTGCCCACAGGCGGTCTGCTGTAACGCATAAAGTGCCTGAAAGCCGGGTAAAGTACTCGTATGATGAAGCGAATTCTGTGTCTCCGAGAAGGCAGTGGTGTTTAGCAACATCAAGGGCTGTTGTCCATCTGGAGGGGCTCCACTCCCATTCCAGAAACTTTCATATGCTTAAAAGCACTTGGACGCAGGACACGAGAAATATTACCCCTAAAGGGACAAAACGGATAATTCAGACTATATTCAAATAAAAAAAAAACAACCCAAACTCTGTCCATCAGAAGACCTCAGTCAGAGGGGCACCAGGGTGGCTTAGTTGGTTGAGCGCCTGACTCTCGATTTCAGCTCGGGTTGTGATCTCGCGGTTCTTAGAACCCCACGTCGGGCTCTGTGCTGGCAGTGCGGAGCCTGCTTGGGACTCTCTGTCTCCCTCTCTTTCTGTCTGTACCCTGCTTGCTGTCTCTCTCGAAATAAATAAACTAAAAAAAAAAAAAAAAAAAAAAGACACCAGAGTAAAAAGGCAAGGCACCAAGTTGAAAAAGATATTTGCATGCATATATCCAACAAAGGATCAGAATCCAGAATGTATACAGAACTCCTATAAATCGATAAGGAAAAGACAGACAATTGGATTACAAAATTGGCAAAAGATCTGACCACGCATTTTATAAAAGAGGATGCCCAAATGGCCAATAAACATAAGAAAATGTGCTCCACATCATTAGTCACCAGGGAAATGCAAGTGGAAGCATAAAACGATACCACATAAAACGATACACCCACCAGACTGGCTCAGACAGTGAGAGAAATGTACGAGGCGCCAGCGAAGATACGGATCCAGTGGAACTCCTAGAGCTGGCGGAAGTCTGCGTTGGTGCGGCCACCTTGGAAAATCACTTGGCAACATCTATGCAATCCGGACGCAAACGCGCTCTGCAATACAACATCTCCACTCCCACTCTACTCGTAGTAGATGTGTGCCCTTCAGAAACGCATGCAAGTGTCCACAGAGATACAGGGAACAGAATATTCATAGCCACCCTATCCTAAAGCTGGCAACGACCCAATGCCCGCTGCCAGCAGAACGCAGACAAGACGTGGCACAATCAGGCTGGAATATGTCTCGGCGGTGAGCGTAGATAAACCACAACTGTGCCTAACAGTGTGAGGGGGCCTCCCAAACAGTGTCAAACGGAGGGGCGCCTGGGTGGCTCAGTCGGGTGAGCTCAGGTCATGATCCCAGCGTGGTGGGATCAAGCCCTACGTGGGGCTCTCTGCTGCGTGTGGAGCCTGCTTGAGATTCTATCTCTCCCTCTCCTTCTGCTCCTCTCCCCTACTAATTCTCTCTAAAATAAAAATAAAACAAAATATCTTTTAAAAAAAAGCAGAAAAGGCAAATGTCTGTATAATTCTATGCATAAGACGCTCAAAAGCAAGCAAGGCTGATTTAAGCTGTTAGAAGTCAGGATGGTGGCACCCTTCGGGGAAGCTAGTGACTGGAAGGGGGCATGAGGGGGATTTCAGAAGGCCTGTTAATGTTCCCTGTTTTGATCTGGTGCAGAGTCCACAGGTACGCTTTGTGAAACTGCATTAAGCAATCCACTTCCGGCCGGTACCCTTTTCTGTGTTCACGTATCCACTAATAACATTTATGAAAAGCCTTGGAGAGCCTATTTGAAATGCAGATTCCTATGACCCACTCCCAGAGATTCTGGTTCACTGGGTCCTGGGTGGGACCGGGGAGTCTGCATTTGAAACAGCTCCCTGGGCGATTCTGGTGCAGCTCGTGTCTGGGCTGCGGGCTTTGACCTGGTCCTGGCCGGTGCTAGAAAGCGTCAGGTGGAACCGGGCCACGCTTGGTGGCTGCCCCGTCGGCCCTGAGGTGCTGGGGTAATGGTTCAGGGTGCTGAGCAGGAGATGGGGCGGCGGAAGGGGCAGGAGGAGCCCGTGAACTCGAGGGGCCAGTGCTCGCCAGAGCGCTCTCAGTAGAAAAGGAAGTGTGGACTCTCGGGCAATAGTTGCCAGCGGGTGAGCTGTGTGAGATGACCCTCGGAGGGCCAGCCATTCTCAAGTCGGGGCATGGACACCAGGAGGGTCTGTTCGATGTCCCAACTAAGTGATTCTCTGGACCTCAGTTTGTCTTGTTCGGCATGGGGAACCATGGCTACACTCTTTATAGCCTCAGAGGCGGGTTCTAGCCTGAGTTCCAATTCTGGTCCTGGCCTGTAATAACTGTGTGGCCTTGGGCTAATCACCTGCCTTCTCTGGGCCCTAGGTTTTCACCCATAAAACAAAGGGTAGGACTATAGGACCCCAACCTCTCTGTTCACCTGGCCACCTGGGAATAGCTCTCCTCCAGTCCTCAGCTGAGACCATTATAGGTCTATTTCCGCCCCGCTTCCTGCCCCATCAGCTGACAGTGAGCTCCTGGAAGGCAGGGCTGGGCTCTAATTCATCTTTGTCCCCAGCACCCTACACAGTGGCAGGCACAGCAGACTTGAAACCTCTGGGGCCTCTCTGCTCTGACACACTGGGGCTCTGGTTGCTTGCTTCCTTTCCGGGAATAGGACGAGGACACACAGGTCCCCAGGGGCGAGGGGTCTGCAGTGCCAGCCCCCCTTCAGCTGGCCTGTGGTAAGACTTGACTCCCGGAGGAGAAGGGGAACCAGAGAGGCGCTCCCACCTCTCCCTCCGGCCCGGAGCCCTGGCATGCGGGCAGGCGGGTAGGTGGGTGGTTCTGGCTGTCTCCAGGCTGAGTTCATTAGAGGGTGAATTATTAACTCCTGGCTGGGGCAGGGCAGCCGGGGCCCCAGGCGCCTGTTGGAGCCGACAGGGGCAGGCCTGCGCTAATTGAAGGCTTAATGAATTTTCCCAGCGGAGGCTGCAGCCGGTGCCTTCCCTCTGCCATCTGGCCGTTTGCCTTCTCCTGGTGGGATTACCCTCTGCCTGTCCGGGAACCCTGGCTGCTGCTCTGTCTGGGTCCCAAGCACTGTGTGCTCCCAGCCTGGACCTCCACCCCGGGGGCCCCTGCCTCAGCCCGTCGGCCCCTCGGCCCCCCGGCAGGTGCAGGCCCTAAGTCACTCCTCATTCTTCGGCCTCCAGGCTCACTCCAAATTTTTGGCGTTTCCACTCAGGCCCTGGGGACTTGCCAGCCACACTTGAGTGGCCCACCAGAATGTTCCAGAGGTGGGCAGGGCTGAATACTCTTGGTTGGCCTTCCAGTCATTCCTGAGGATTCAGGGTTATCGGTCTTCACACCTCACCACTGTTGGTGTGAACAAGCCACTCCTTCAGGCCAGATTTGAGAGCAGAGTGCATGGTCCCAAGGGATTTGCTGGCTACAGAGGCAGGTGGGGGAGAGAAGGGTTGCCCAGAGGTAACTCCCCAGAGACAGGGTGGGGGAGACAGAGGAGGGAACTGAGGTCAGGGAGCTCCTACAATGAGCCAGGGATCCCTCAACCGATCCTAACACTGGCGACATCCTGACATAGCTATAAGGTCTCATTGCACACAGGGGAAATGGGGGTGCAGGCAGGCGGCTCACTTGAACACCCCGCTGTGGGTACAGGGGTCTCCAGGGCTGGCTCCTCCAAGGCCCACAGAGCCTCCCAGTTAAAGGCACCTGTGAGTTTGTATCGGCCATCCGAGGGCAGGCAGACGTTTCCAGCACTTCTGCAGGTGTGAGGACTAGAAACTAGCGTTCCACTGTCCGTGATCTTGTGCAGTCTCCTGCTTCGTTTCTTCCTCCACAACGACTCACAGCCCAGCCGCTACAGAGCGACAGGAGGGCAGTGTGGGGCAGCGAGAGAGCCCCGGGTGGGCTGCCGGGGGACCTGGGCTCTTGCCCGGCTCTGCCGCTGGCCTGATACTGGGCCTCAGTCTTCTCCTCTCTAAAAATGGAGATGAGCAATCACGGAGCAGCTGACCTCTCCAGATGCCATGTCACCGCCACAGCCCCGCCAGCACCTTCCAGGCCTCCTGCTACCCACTCACGCCAAGAAACCCCAGAGCTTCAGGGACCTGGGCTCCGGGCTCACTTCCGCTATTCACTCTGCATGACCTAAGACAAGTTGTCTAATCTCTCTGACCCCAGTGCAGGAACGGAGATGGACCCAGCCTGTGTCCCAGGCAGGGTTTTGTCATGGGGCATGAATGGGATGTTCATACACCTGGGGCCAGAGCTGGGACTGGAGAGGGACGGGGAGGACTGGGGTCAGGGTCGCTTTAGGGACCGAAACTGATTTGGAATTGGGGTATAATCTGGACTCTTGTCAATTTCGGGTTAGGCTCAAAGCTTCAGACCCTGTTTGGGGTCTGTGTTCTGAATGTTGCTTGTTTAAGGACTGGGGTCAGTCAGGGTTGGGGTCTGCATCGAGGTCTGTTGCGTTAAAGGCCAAGACTGGAGTTGCGGAAGCCTGGGAAGGGACAGGAAGAGGGAGTTGGGACCAGGAACTCTGGACCGGCCTTTGCCCTGACCCACCGCTGGGCCCCGGGCTGGGCATTTTGCACCGTTAGGCCTCAGCCTCCTGGTCTGGGGATGGGGGGCCGTCACTCTGTCCTGTGTTCTTGCAGCTGTCATAGAACAACACTAGCCACCGTGCTAGTGCCAGATCTCTGTGGATCTTCTTTGATAATGACAAGCAAACGAGAGCAGTGATGGAAAATCGCCATGACAGCCTACAAGCCACCATAAGCTAGGAAACATTTGTGTCAGGCATTGGGTGTCTCTTGCTTTCTACAGGAGATCAGCCTTCTCCGGCCGTGCCCCCAAATGACAGCTTGTGCTCCCAGATTCTGGCTGCAGACTGTGCCTCTCTCTCGTTCCTCCTGAGCCCTGGGGCCGGAGAGAGGAAGCTGGAGAGGCCTCTGAGTCTCTGGAGGGGCACTGGGGAGGACCCCAACCCCCACCATGACCTCCTGGCTCCCCCGGCTCACCCAGGGCCTCAAAAGACCGTCTGGCAGGGCGAGTCCAGCCACTCTGCCACCTCCATGGAGCAGCTCCCAGCCCAGGACCCCACACCCCTGCAGTGAGGGAGGAGAGCTGGGCTGGGCACCCACGTGCATGTTGCTTGGAGACCTGCTGAGCTGTCAGAGCCTGTCAGCCTCTTAAAGCCACTCTTGGGGGCAGGTGATCCTGGGGCTCCACTGACAGAGCCATGAGGAGAGGCCAGGCCTTTCTTTCTGGCCTCAAGTCTAAGGTCTGAGGTGCGTCATGCTTACCCCTAATCCCCTCCCGCACAAGGTTCTGGACTATCCCCTCTCTTGGCATGGACAGGAAATGGTTGATGTAGGAAGGACCTTCTTCTTCCCTTGTCTGGGAGCCCCTGAGTCCTTTCCACGTACTAGGGGTGTTCTGATGCCGTTACTCAGAGTGGCAGCTCTAAGAGCCCACTCTCAGGGGCCCGGCACGCTCCCCCTGCTCCAGCCCAGAGGCCTCGCTGTGGCCCTGCAGCGTGCCCTCCTCCCTCCGGTTTCAGGGTCTCGGCACTCCCTGCTCGGTCTGCTTGTGATGCTTCGGTCCACGTATCCGTTCCTAGGTCATCTCTCAGGGGACCCAGTGGCAGAAGCAGGCAAGCCCCAGCAGGGCCCGCAGCCTGGTGAAGGGACAGGTGGCTGGGGGAGGTGGGGCTGGGGGGCCAGTGCCAGGGGGCAGGCCCGGCCACAGAAGTCACTCCAATGACAGCCGCACTGGGCCTCTGCAAATCGGTGCTGGCTGCTCACCCAAAGGAGCCTTCACTGTGTGCCAGGGATGCAGACCTTGGCATCATTTGCCCCCTGTTGCCTCAGTCTTCATGTCTGTGAAGACACTGGGTCCCTGAGCCCTTCTGGCTCTGACATTCTGAGTCAAGACAAGCTGGGGTCTGGCCTAAGAAACAGGCACAGGGTGAGAGGGTCTGACTGGGGGAGAGTGGTTGGGCTCAGAGGGGGCGGGGTTGTTAAGAGGGCAGCATGAGTCCTCAGGGTGGGCAGGTGGGGTCAGGAACGTACCCTGCTTTGCCTCACTAGTGTGTTTAAGCCGCTTGGGGTGTCTCTCGTCCTTTTTCCCAGTAGCCAGAGTGGCTTCAAGCCTAGGGAACCTGGACTGTGCCCTGAGCAGACGCTAGGGGGCGCTGGTCTCCTTGTGAACTTGGCTGAATTTACACTCTGGGAAGGGGTAGATGGGGGAGGGGCATGTCCAAGCCCTGCTCTTTGGGGGTGGGGTGGGCCTGGGCTGACCAGCCAGGCTGGGGGGTGGGAGGCCAGCAGCCTTACCTTACCTTGTACCAGGGCCTGATGCCTGCAGGGACTCCTCACCGTGGTCCCCATGAGAGGGGCCTTGCCTCATCCCAGTTGTCTGGAGACACCAGCCTCAGGCCATTCTCAGTGGCGTGAAGGATCCTGAGGCTCAAGAGGGTTTAGACAGGGTGAGAGGAGATGGCGGGGGGGAGTGGGGGGGGGGGCGAGGCTGCCACCCTGGCCAGCAGGTGTCTTGCCCCACCTTGCTGCTGGGGCATTAATGTTGTCAGGCCACTTTTCCATCCTCCTCGTACCACTGAGTGGCTGGACAGGGGCCTCCATGGGACCAGGCTGATGCCGGCAGGTCCCTTTTACATCTCTCCTCCCAAATTGGAAGTTTGCAAATCACCAACTGGGACTCACAAATGAAAAAGGGATTTCTGTTCTGTTCTTGGGATGGAGCAGTATGGGAGACAAAATCCGGGTGCCCGATGTTGGCATTTCCAAGACATTTCAAGGGTTGTGGGGACAAGGGATGGGACATTGAGGATGTGAGTCTCCTTGAAGAGGCAGCACCTTGCTAGCTGGAGTCTGGCTCCCAGCCTCGAGGGGGAGGCCCTCGCTGTTGGGACCACAGCCTTTACTCATTTTTTTTTTTTTTTTTTTTTTAGTGTTTATTTACTTTTGAGAGAAAGAGAGAGAGAGAGAGAGAGAGAGAGAGAGAGGCGTGAGCAGGGAAGGGGCAGAGAGAGAGGGGGACACAGAATCCAAAGCAGGCTCCAGGCTCTGAGCTGTCAGCACAGAGCCTGATGCGGGGCTCGAACCCACAGACTGCGAGATCATGACCTGAGCTGAAGTCGGACGCCCAACCGACTGAACCACCCAGGTGCCCCCACAGCCTTTACTCTCAAGGGGTGGAAGAGAGGGTGGCCCAGGATGGCCCCTCAGCACTGCAGACAAACTTCAGGGTGCAGACACCTCCTGGATAGAGAAGAGACGGAGCCCTGGCCCCGCTCTTCTCCCTTAGAGCCAGTAATGGCTGGGTGCCCGGGGCCCCCTGAGGCCAGCTGCCAACAGTTCTGGCATAGCGGCGGCTGCCCATGGGACCCACGGAGACTCCTTGCAGCCTTCTTGTTATAAGTGCTCTGTCTGCCGGCCCTACCCTGGCGTTTGAGCATCTGGCTGGAGCCCCTCGACGTATAGAATTTTCCCCTCCGTCCAAGACAGTGTCTGATGGTCCAACTGCCTGACTGTTGCCTGGAAGATACTGCTACCCAGCTTCCTACACGGAGCCTCCAAACACAGACGACTGTACCGTGTGGTGGGTACAGACCAGAGGCTCTGGGTTCAGACCACCTGCATGTGAGCCCCCGCACCGCTCCTTAGAGCTGAGGGTTTACGGGCCTCGGTTTCCTCACCTGCAAAATGACTAGAATAAGAGAACCAGCGTCCCAGGATCCTCCTAAGGACTCCAGGTAGTAACACAGGTAAGGCTCTTCGTGGAGTGCCACGAACAGCCAAGTGCCCAGTACATTTTCGATTTTATTTTTCGCAGGCCTGATAATGGGGAAGAAAAGAACAGAATCTGAAGTCGGGCAAGTCTGGGTTAAACTCCTGGTTCTGACACTTGCTGGCTGCGTGACTTTGGCCACGTCAGCTAACCTCAGTGTGCTCATTTGTAAAATGGTTTAAATAACTACCTCCCAACCTCCTTAGGTTCTTGTGGGAACTGCGGGGTCCGTCTCTGCAGCCTGGCTCATTATCAGTTAACTTTTCCTACCCTTCTTCCCTCCTGCCCCCAAATCCCCACCCAGAATCCGAACATAGCCTTACCTGGTCCTTTACCACTGTGCCTTGACTCAAGTCGCTGTCGGGTCCCCGTGTCCTGCCACACCTGTCACTCTTGGGCCGGCACAAGTCAAGGCTGCCTCTACCCCGGAAGGCCAGTGTCCTGAGCTGTTTTGAAGTCAGATGGGCCAACAGGTGGGAAAGCTCTTTGCTGACCATAGATTCTGTACACGTGAAGGGTTGAGGCGCTGCCTGCATGTGACACAAAGAACCGAGAGCAGTCCCAACAGAGCCTTCTAGAAGCAGGACGTCCTTGGCCCACCACCTCCTTCCGAGCCAGCCTGAAGTCCACTCCCAGCCGGCACTCTTGCTTCTCCGTCCTAAATGCCATTTCCCCCCATCTAAATGCCATTTCCCCTGTCTGGGCCCGAGCCACTGCCTACTGTCTGGGGCGGCTGGAAATTTCTCAAATGTCGCTTTGATTTATGGCTCTAGTTAATTCTCGAGGAGGCCCGTGAGATGCCCTGAGCTCTGAAGCCTCAATAGGATAAATCATTTAACAGGTGGTTAAATATTCTTTAAGGTCTGAGGAACACAGGCAGGGTACAGACTGGGGGCCGAGGCTGGGGGAGACTGGGCAAATTTCTGAACAGAAAAAGGGAAAACTCTGCAGCCATTTCAGAACCATGGGACCAATCTGTCATAAGCTGTGGCTGGAGGCAGCACCCGTGGGCCCCTTTGTATCCACGGGCCCAGGAGGCCAGGGTCGCCCAGGAATCGGAAGGTGTGGGGATGGCAGCAGACGGCAGGGGGCAGAAGCAGCTGCCCCAGCTGTGTGGTCTCTCTGTTGGGAGGCGCCCATAGGACCCCAGAAGCCTTTGGTTGGGAGTGGGGACTCTGATACCACTGAACTGGGGCTGGACACGAAGGCAGCTTTATGACAGGGCTGGCTGTTCTAAAAGAGCAGGCGGTAGGGAGGCCTCGGGCATATTGGACAGTGCACTCCCTGCCTAATGGCATTCAGATATGAAATTACACTGGGCAAGCCAAACAGAACAGAGCTGAGCTGTCACTTTGAGACCCCAGAATTATGCAATCCCTCTATCACACATCTGCAGGGAGCTCATTGATGGCTTCAAGGCTCATTCTCATCCGCGGTAAGATTTAATCCTCACACAGGCTCCCCGGGCAGCAGGGCGAAGGATATTACCCTGGTGTACAAAAGGAGTGAACAGGCTCAGAGAGGCTGAAATCCTGCCTGAGGCGGCCCAGCTGGTCGCGGAGCCAAATGGAATCCAGGAGGATGGAGTTCGCCCAGAGGGAGCGGGGGCATCGCGGGGGGGGACCTCGAGATCACAGGCCCAAAGCCCCCATTTAACAGATGAGGAGACTGAGGTCCTGAGAGGGGAAGGGATGGACTCAAGGGAAGGACAGTGGTGGAGACAGGGATGAAGTCTTGGGGAGAAGGCCGGAGGGTGGATGTCTGCACCCCAACAAGTGTGCTCCCCTTGGGACCGTTTCCTGGAAACGAAGGTTGTGTTAGAGTCTTGGAAGGATGTGAAAATCAAAGAGGCCGTGGTCCAGGTGGGAGGGCAGCGGGAATGGGAGACCCCCCCCCCGGGACAGCCCCCCTCCTTCTCTGGTCCCCCATGCTGTACCTCACGCTCATATCTCCCCCACCCCCCGGTCCAATGCAGCCCTGGGGTGAGGCATCGCTGTGTCCTGTGGGGGGACAAATTCATCTGGGGCTGGGGTTCAGCTCCACTGAGGCCTGGCCTGAAATCCTGCCTGAGCCTGACTGGGGGGGCCAGAGGGACCATCCCCAGAGAGGTCAGCCTGCTTCAGGGCCTCCAGGCTGGTGGGGGGAGGTGTTGGGGGCATTCCCAGGAGTGCCTCCCACCCCCCCCCCCTGGCTTTCTGAGGTAAGAAATGCACAGGAGCAGCTCGTAGGCAGGCAGGAGGCTGCCCTCCCCCACCCCACCCCTACCTACCTACAGCCCCACTTCCTACCAGAAAGCTAGGAGAAGGCGGTGGTTGCTGCAGTGGATGAGTTGGCCGCTCCAGATAGGGAACCTCTGGAGCCCCTCAGGAGGCTCTGAGGGCTCAGGGGGGCAGTCGAGGAAGCTGAAGTTGTAGGACAGTCTTGTCTTTGGAACAAGGCCAGTCCCCTCTTTCCTGTGCTCTGACCAAGCCCTCATGGGACCCTGGAACTGCCAGAGACCTAAGTGCTGGGTGAGGAGGATCCCTAGGGTATCTGCCACCCACACCCTGTGGCTGTGTGTGTGTGTGTGTGACAGTCAGGGAAATGTCACACCACAGTGCCCACGCCCACGTCTTCAGCCCACAATGGCCGATGCTCCTGGGTTGACTGCTTGTAGCCTGGCTGGGAGTTTCTCACGCCTGTGGTTATTCTCTTTCCCAGGCTAGTGCCTCCTGTGGCAGGCAGAGGTCTTGGCCCCTGAGCACCCCCCTCCAAACCCCCCCTCCAAGCCCCTGGGTGACAGGGCACAAGGCTGGGTCCTGGCAGATGCCACGCAGGTGAATATGCCCATGTCAGAGCAGGTCAGAGCACCCCACCCGGTCTGAGAGGGGAGGGGAGGGGCCAGGGTCCCCTAGTGAGCCGGGCCAAGTCGCATCTGGGTGTGGGGGTGAGAGGAAGAGGTCTTTCTGGGTGTGCAGTGAGAGGCAGCTCCTGGAGCATCTGGGGACCCCCATCTTCTGAGCCGTCCCATCACTCTCTCTTACAACCATGGAGGACGAATGACTCACTCACAGGTGGCTCCAGCTTTATGAAGTATTCATCCTTCCCTGGCCTCCGGAGTAATTAACTCTCATACAGGCAGAGGAGCTTCATCAACAGCCCATTAGCACCCTGTCCCTAGTACTTCCATCAAAGCCGTCTGGGTGGGACTTCCTGGGAAAGAGCCCAGGGAGCCAGGGCGAGTGGAGTCTTGCTTCCAGCTCGGGGGTTCTCAGTCTGGAGCAAACTGTTGCCCGAGGATTTTGCAGAGAGCTAGGGGGTTGTGGTTAGAAGCTTAGAAAGAGGAAGAGGTTGCATTTAAGGAAGAAATTCAGCCTCTGGGACCCGTGGGGACTTTAGATAACTTTCTTTTTGTAGCCGGGGGCACAGATTTCCCCAAAGTAGGGAAATCGCTGGCTGCACATCTCGTAGCTTGTGGGCCGTCGATAAGGAAGCTCCAGTCCAGTACTCTTTGTGTTAATTAGTCTTTTTTCCTACCTCCTGCTTTGCCTCAAGCCCCACTGCCTCAAGTCCAGTGGGGTGCTGAGAGACAGCAGAGCCACCCCTCCAGGAAGGGATGGGTGCTAGGGGGACCTAGTTCACCCCGCCCCAGGCCGTCCTAGGGTTTAGACCCCAGGGTGTCTGGGAAGGGGGTCTAAAACCTAGGAGGTGAAGAGCCTGGGGTGCAGAGAGGCATAAAGCCCCTCCAGACCTGTGTCCACTCACTCAGTGTTTACCACTCACCTCCCACGTTCTGTAGGGGCACCATCCCCGTCCTCAGCAGCGCTGGAGATGGGGACTGGGTAGGCTGGGTGGCGAGAGGCCCAGAGCATGAGTGGAGAGAGCACAGGGGCCTACAGGAGCCAGAGGTCAGGGCCTGGGCTGAGGGTCCACACCGGCCTGGAGTTGTTGGCTATTTGGGGGGGGGGGTCCCCTCCCCAGCTGGAGTCAAAGAGATGGGGAATGGGGAAGGGAGAAGGCAGAGCCTTGAAAAGGAGTTCAGAGTATAGGGAGTAAATCCTCAAAATGATATCCAGACTCAGACAGATTAGTGTCCTCTCCAGTCCCCCTAAGAGCACATTGCACCCCCTTTCCCCTGCTTTTGTCCGAAGCGTGCCCTCTAAAAAAGAGCGTCTGGATGGCTCTTTTCACTCTGTGAACACACGTACATCTAACCACACAGACCCCTCCTCTAGGGATCCTTTCTTGATGCCCCCCCTTGCCTTTTCCCACTCCCAGTCCCCATCCCCCACTGGGGATTGGGCCAGATGTCCCTCCCTGGGCTCATGGGCTCCGCACACACTGCTTGCATTAGAATGGCTTCTGTGCCTTAGTCATGCAAGCAGTCCTCTTTCAGCATCCAGCACCTGCAGGCATAGATCAGGAGCACCGAAATCAGCTGCTGGGCCAACGGGTGGGCTGCAACGAGTGGTCCTCTCGCTGCCTGGTCCTCACACTGGTCTGCTGTGTGACCTTGCACAGATCACTTTGCCTCTCTGGGGTTGGACTGAGCTACCATTTTCCAAATGTTTTTGAAATGCATTTAACATCAGGACGCAACACATACAACATGAATATTTATAAAACCTAAAACTGAGACAAAATTTTGTTAACTGATGTTTCTCTCTTTTTTTTTTAAGTTTTTTTTTTTTTTTAATGTTTATTTATTTTTGAAGGAGAGAGAGACAGAGTGGGAGCCGGGGAGGGGCAGAGAGAGAGAGGGAGACGCAGAATCCAAAGCAGGCTCCAGGCTCTGAGCTGTCAGCACAGATGCGGGGCTCTAACTCACAGGCTGTGAGATCATGACCTGAGCCGAAGACGGACGCCCAACCGATGGAACCGCCCAGGCGCCCCCTGAAGTTTCTCTCACTACAAGTGTTATGCTTTTATTTTGTGTTCTCTTTCCTTCCCCCCACTTGCCCCACCCCCACCCCTGCCAAAAGGCTGGTTCTCCCATTCCTGGATGGCAAGGTACAGTTGGAAAATACTGCGAAAGATGGTCCCAAGCTTCTCTGCTGCTCACTGCTCCTGCACGGCCTCCCCCAAAGACTTTTCTGGTGTCTCCAACAAAGACATGGATGCTGCCATCTGACACCCCCGTATTTATGCCACCGACCATCTTCTGTACTCCACCTCGTGCTGGCCCGAGACATCCAGCCCAGCCTGCGGGCTGGCACCGTGTGCCTCAGGATCAGGAATGAGGCTTGAGGAAGGCAGGGCCTGGTCCCCAGTTATCTGGGGTAGATATCACCTGGCTGTGCCTGAACGCCTCAGGGCAGGACACAGGAACCTCGAGAGGGGAGGCTCTCAGCGCAGGGTGGGGAATTCAGCCCCAGCCCCAAGCCCCATGCTCCTGCCTGTTTGGGCACCTGAAGAGACCTCCGGAAAACTCCAGCAGAGGCACTTCCCGGAGATCTCCTCAGCCTCCCGATGCTCTGGTCTCGCAGGGAACCCGGCATCCACCTTCTGGACCCCTCCAACAGGGAAAGGGGGTGCAATCAGAAATTACACTGCGGGGCACCTGAGTGGCTCAGTCAGTTGGGCGTCTGACTTCGGCTCAGGTCACGAGCTCTCAGTTCGTGAGTTCGAGCCCCAGGTCGGGCTCTGGGCTGGCAGCTCAGAGCCTGGAGCCTGCTTCAGATTCTGTGTCTCCCTCTCTCTCTCTGCCCCTCCCCTGTTCACGTTCTGTCTGTCTGTCTGTCTCTCTCTTTCTCAAAAATAAATAAATAAATAAATAAATTAATTAATTAATTTAAAAAAAGAGAAAGAAATTACACTGGCACGACAGGAATAAACCAGCTGTCTGCACAAACCAGGATGAGTGTGACCCTATGGGGGCCCACAACCCTCCTCACCTTCCCAGCTCGGAAGCAGGCACGTGGCTGACTCTTCTTTGAGCCTGAGGAGGTGTGTAGACGCTGCTCTTTAATCCGGGCCTCGCTGTGGCGGGCACTGCCCTCTACCGTGTAATCAACCCCCTGGCAGACCCCGGTGACCACTGTCCCCCCCTTCCTCGCTGCTGACCGGTCCCCAGAGTTGGCGGAGATTTAAAGAGCCAGCCCCGCAGGTAACCAATGATTGGTGGAGGGGTGGCCATGTGACCCAGTCCTGGCCCATGAGATGAGAGGGGAGGCTTGCTGGGGCTCCGCGGAAGGGTTCTCCTGACCCGGAAGCTGCCAGGGCAGAGCACCTGTGCCCCTTAATCGGCCTCTGGCTGCATGCGTGGTAGGGTGAGAGCCCAGAGCTGTAGTAATCATGGCTGACCCCGGGTGGGGGAGGACGGAGCAGGATGATGGAAGGAGCCTGGGTCTTGGTGACATGAATCCTGAGTTGGCTGAGTGACTTTAGGCCACTTAATATGAATTTGTTCTACAAAGGCAAGTGTGATAGACCCTGTGGGTGTTGCCTGCCCCAACATCCATTACCCGTTCCTCCACTAAGAGCCCTCAGGCTTTTCTTTGAGGAACCAGCCCCTTTGCCTCTCTCAGCGTGTGGCTTCCCATAGGAGTCCCCACTACAGGCAAACACACACACACCATCTATCCTGATCCAGGTCTGGCCCAGCAGCACTTTCTTCTTCCTGGTCGCTATGATTGGTTCAGGGTGAGCATGTGACCAAGCAGGACCCGCGAAGCCCAGTTAAGGGGCTTCTGCTGGGACATGAGGGGAAGAGAAGCCCTGGGACCTTCTAGGGTCTAAAGCTACTGGCAGCCATCGTGCCGCTCTGGGAAGAACATGATGGGGAGAGAAAGTCTGAGCTGTGGTGGTGACAGATGGGTGTCCCACAGTCAGTCCTATCCTTGGACGTCCCAGTACCGTCAGCCAGTAAATGTTTAACAACAGGCTTGGTGGGGGTGGGGGTAGAGAGAGTCCTGACGTGTGGTGTTAGCTGGTTCCCAAAGTATAAATACTCCTACCTCGGCTGGCGGACCAGCTCCTGCACACCACTGGGTTTGAGCCGCTCTGGCCAGGTTTTGTGTCACTTATGACCAGGATAATCTGACCTCCACACCCAGTCTCACCATTCTAGAAGGGAACTCCTCCTCAGTTACGCTTTGGCTCCCATCCAGATTGTGTAGCTGTCTGGTGTCTCCATTCATTGCACCATGGAGGTAACTGGTTTCGTTGGGGTGGGCCCTGTTGCTTTTGGGTTCTGGGGGAGGCTGTGGACACCTCGAAGCCCCTCTACAGCCTGACCAGAGGCTCTGCCTCCCCCCAACCAACCCCCAGAAACTAGCTCCCCTTTGAGCTTGGGCTCTGACCAAAGGCAGGGAGGCAAGAACTGGCAGGAAGGATGCAGAGTCCGTGTCTCAAGCAATTGTCCTGCCACAGGGGACAAAACCAGCACGTCCTTCCCTGGGGTGCGGAGAGGATTAAATGACATCAAGCATCAGAGTCCTCAGGACCAACCTTCCCGTGCAGGGCACTGCATTCTGCTGGCCATTATGGTAACTGCTGCTGGTGTGCCTGCACACACAGTCCTAACCCCCTCCTCACCCCCCCCCTCCGCAAAAAAAAACCCTACCTTGCTCTTCCTGAAGCTTCTCCATCTCATTAAATGGCAGCTCCATCCTCCCAAGTCAGACCCAATCCCTGGAGCTGTACTTGCCTTCTCTCATCCACCCCACTCCCAGTCCGTCACCGAGCTTCCAGACGCCACCTCAAGACGTCAGCCGGGACCGTCCGCTTCTCACCATCTCACTGCTTCCCCTCTGGTTCGGCTGTTCCTGGTCTCTCCTGGGGGAGTGCAATAGCCTGGCCCCGCTGGTGCTACCCTAGCCCCGTCCTCCACACAGCAGCCACAGTGATCTGGTTCAAGCCTAGGTTAGACCATTCCACTCCTGGGCTCTGACCCCCGCGGTAGCTCTTGTCTTCATTCAAAGTCCTCCTGAGGAACCACAGGGCCCTAAGGATCTGCTTCACCTCACCCCTCGTTGTTCCTCAACCACACCAGCCACACTCTGCCCCTGGGCCTTTGAAAGTCTGCTCCTGTCTGGAACATTCTCCTCCCAGACTTCTCCATAGCTTGGTCCCTTCAGGTCACCTTCTAGGCGGGTGGCCCCTGCATCCCTGATCACGCCATCTCTGTCTCTGCTTCACCCTACTGTGCCCCCCCTCCCCCCCAGCACGGCCCGCTATCCTTTCATCTCTGTGTTTGACAAATCATCTGCTCGGTGTGCACCTCCCCTCCACCCATCCCGGGGGGCAGGGCCACCAAGTCGCTCACCTGTAAGTGACATGTTCCTGGCTGCCTCGGAAGGGGCTGGCTGGGGACGCTGTTGTCTTCCTTGCTCTATTCCCAGCGCCCGGGTCAGAGCCCGGTACAGAGGGGGTGTGCAGCACACACACATCTGACTGGCTGCATGGAACGCTTCGGATATGTTTCTGCGGTTGCTCTAAAGTGAGTTAATGTCCGGGGTGGGCTCCCCGTGTGCCAGATGCTGCCAGCGGTGTGGGGGGCTCCTGAGAAGTAGGAAAGAAAGCATGGCCCCTGCGAAGGAGCATCGCTCTGCCCAGTGTGTCTCACATACGTGAGCCGAGGATGGCCTGGCAGGTCATGGGCCAGAGGAGAGGTCCCTGTACCAGGGCTCATGGAGAATGCAGGGCCCTGTGGGCAAGGGAAGGAGGTGGGGGCTGATTGTACTCCTTGTACCTTCCCCAAATTCAGATACACGTCCTTATCCCTGTCTCTGCCTCCACTGTCCCTGTTCATGTCTTTATTATCTCCCCTCTAGAACATTCCAGCATCCTCCCAGGCACCAGGCATATCCCTTTAAATCAATTAGTCTCGCAGTTGCTAGAGCCCTGTTTATGAAATGCAAAGCTTCTTTGGCATTTGGGTTTGTGTTTCTTGGTCCGAGAATGGAGTCCCAGCTCCTTCCAAGTGTACAATGTCTTCTCTGACAGGCCCCTTCTTACATCACTGGCTTCCCCTGGCTTGCTCCCTCAGAACCGCTTATAGCTTCCTACAGTCATGGTGATGTTAGACTTCTCTGTACTTTGCCACCTCCCTTTTTTATCTGGGTCCTACTTGTCTTTTTAATTTATTTTTTCCTCTACTCGTCTTTTAAAGCTCAGCCAAAGTGGTCATCTGCGTGGGGGGTGGGGAAATAGTGACTGAAAAGGGGCATGAAGGAACTTTCTGGGGTGATGAAAATGTTCCATATCCTGACTGGGGCGGTGGTTACATACATATGTACAGATGTCAAAATTCATCCAACAGTTCGCTTAGGATGGGTGTATTTTTTTTTTTCAACGTTTATTTATTTTTGGGACAGAGAGAGACAGAGCATGAACGGGGGAGGGGCAGAGAGAGAGGGAGACACAGAGTTGGAAACAGGCTCCAGGCTCTGAGCCATCAGCCCAGACAGAGCCTGACGCGGGGCTCGAACTCACGGACTGCGAGATCGTGAGGGATGGGTGTATTTTATCATGTACAAATTATACCCCAATAAAGTAAATTTAAACAAAAGCTCAGCCCGGTGCCATTACCTCCAGGAAGTCCTCCCACATGCCCAGGCTGGGCCTGTGCCTCCTGGTCGGCTCTGGGAGGACCCTGGACCACCTCTGCCTCATCACTCACCACCCTGGACTATAAATATCGGACTGTGGTCATCTCCTGTGGTCTTCAGCCCATTCCCCGGGGGCCACTAGCCCCTAGCGTGGTGCCGGGCACGTCATAGGCACATTGGTATGGATGTCCGGGGGCGGGGGGCGGGGGGAGTGCGCACCGCTTGAGCTCACCCCCTTTCTCTTGGGCTATGGGTGACTGGAGTATCTGGAGTCAGACAAATCTGGGTCTGCCGGCCACTAGCTGTGTGACCTCAGGCAACTCAAGGGAGGTGCTAATGATGGAACTCCCCTGACAAACAGGTGTGAGGCTTGCCGGTGACGGTGACCGGTGACCGGTGACCGTGACCGAAGGCTCCACTGAAAAGCTATCCTCCTCTTGGGGCCAGGCCCTGTTCTAAAGGCTTTCCTTGCACTCAGTAATGTGAGCCTCACCCGGCATTTGTCATCCCCATTATATGGTGAGGAAATTGAGGCACAGGGTAGATAACAACCTTGCCCAGGCCTGCGTCGGTGGGGGAGGCGGTCTGACTCCAGCTGGTGCACGTGGCCGCCCCACCGGATCTGATGAAGGCCAGCTGTTGTATTACGTTGCCACTCCTCCCTCCCCCGCTCCCCTGGTGCTCCTTGTCTTTATCCGTGTCCCAGAACCATCTCCAGTCTTTAAGGTCATGGTCACAGTTAACGGGAAGCTTGCAAAGGCAAGATTTTCTCATTCCCCACGGAGTTGCTGGATGGAAAACAGGCTGGGCCCCGTCACCAGGCAAATGCCCGTGTTGTGTTGACAGGAGCCAGGCGGATTAACTATGCAGACGGCTCAGCTCAATTCACAGACGTTTAGCCAACACCCGTGATGTGCCAGGCAGTAGGCTGGCACCAGGGTGCAGGGGAGAGCTAGGAAGATGGAAGAGGGTGTGCCCCGGCTGGGAGAGGCGGGGGAGTATTTAAGAGGCCCAGGTGAGAGAGCAGGCCCCACCCCACACCCCAGTGGCCAAGTTTCTTGGTTTAACCCCCATCTGGCCTAGGCTTTGGAGGTGATGTTTGACCTTCTTTGTGGCCACCCAGACCCTAAGAAGTTGGGAGTGGTCCTATTCCAGAAGCCCCTGTCTCCCACTAAGGAATCCCAACACTTGCTTTCCCAGACTCCCTTGCAGCAGGGGCACAGGCCTGTGACTCACATTCTACCAAGCAGCAGAGATGACAGGAGAGCAAACTGTGGCGGAGAGGGTGGCTGCAGGCGTGTCTGATCTCAGGGCCCACGGTGACAGTTTTAGTGTCGTATCTTCAGTGACAGTGGGCAAGATGGTGCGCCTGGTCTGCTGGGACAGCAGCCGGGTCCCTGGAATCCACTTCTATGGTGGGATTTTGGATGCTATGCTATTCCTTGGTGGACAGCTGCGAAACTTGCTGTCTGGCCCTCCCAGCGACTCTGACTCACCACCGCACGCCCCATGACAAGTTGCTTTCCGCTTAAACTACTTAGAGATATCTGTGGGTGGTAACTAAGAAGCTGGGCTGATGCATTCAGTTCCTATGGCTCTCACCACCCGACCACCTTACACAGAACCGCTGCTCAAAGCACATGGGGAGCTGGAGATCCCATGGCCCCAGGACTGATGAGGGAGGAAGAGACGGTAGAAGGAATGTGTGGGCACGGCGGGTTGGCTCATTCAACATCCATTCCTACACTGTGCTGTGCTTTCCCGTCTGCACTGGGAGGCTGGGAAGCTACAGGCTACATTTCCCAGACGCCTTTGGGTTCCAGATATGATCAGGATCCTGCCATCCGATGCACTCCCATGAGACTTTGATTTGGAACTACGGTGTTTTTTTTTTCTTAATGTTTATTTATTTATTTTTGAGAGAGCAAGTGAGCACAAGCAGGGGAGGGGCAGAGAGAGAGAGAGAGACGTAGAATGTGAAGCAGGCTCTAGGCCCTGAGCTGTCTGCACACAGCCTGACGAGGGACTTGAACACATGAACCAGGAGATCTTCACCTGAGTCGAAGTGGGGCGCTCAACCGACTGAGCCACCCAGGCGCCCCTGGAACTGGGTTTTGAGGGGAGGGAGGAAGGGGAAACTTCACTAGAGTCAATCGTGGGATCGGTCATTTGAGGGTAGCTTCCTGCTCCAGCACTTTCTGGAGGAAACGGAAGCCTCATTCTGGGGTGTGGTGTGGGCAGCTGTTCTGGGGAAGCTCAGCTGGTCTTGTCCGCTCGGATCCTCCAGTGCCTTTGTGAGCTGTCTGCGCCCCCTTGATAAATTCTTTTTGCTGAAACAAGAATCCTGGGATTCTGCCATCGGCAGCTAAGAGCCCGTCCCACCATGCCCAGCGGAGTCCAGCCCTTCCTCTGCGTTCTCTTTGGTTCAGGGGTCCTCATTGCTGCCACAGCCCTGTCAGCTTCATCCCTCCGGCAGGGACTTCCTCATGGCTGATGCCAATGGTCAGTTGTTTCCCCGCGACCTTCTAAAGACCAGAGCGTGGAAACCAAGGGTCCCTAAAGGATCTACACTGGGCCCCAGAGCACTTCCCATCGCCTCAGCGAGGAGTCCACGAGCAGGCGGGCACTCTACCTGCACTCACGACTCCCCGTGGAGGCCAGCCTGGAGACAGCAATCATCCTCCTTGGCTAGTTTAGGCAGAAAGGGATGTATTATCAACTCATTTACAGAACCGTCTAGAAGAACTTGCAGGAGGGTTCTGCTTACCGAAGGAAAAATGGGGCCAGGGAAAAAAAGTACTTGGGGAAGTGGGGCTGACGGGCAATGTGTTCCTGGGAGTGGCCACCCCTCCAGCTTCCCCCAGTGCCAGCCCCATCTCTGCCCTGCCCCCCTACAGCGATGGCTCTTGCCACCCAAAAGCCCTCCAGATGACCCTCCAGAGCAGCGGGGTTGGCTGTGACGGCGACTTGGGGCTCCTGCCTCCTCGCACGCTGCCTATGGGAGTTACCAATGAAACGAAATCTGTTGTGGGTGATTTACACGTCTGTGAGCTTTCAATGAGCACAAAACCAGGTGCCAATATTGTCACTTTGACTAATTTTTCCTGCAGGGATTGCGCAGGGCCCACAAATGCACACACAGAACATGCAGACAGCGTAAATTCTGAATCTCTACTGGCGCACGCACACTCACACACGCTCATACGTGCGTGTGTTTATGGGAATGTGTGTAGCATAAGTTGGTTTTACCCCTTCCACAGTCCATCCCCTCCCTAAGGAGTATATCCTGGAACCAAAATAGAAAATAACAGAGACAAAGGGATTGAAGGTATCCATTTTCGCCCACACTTCAGAAACTGATATGGAAACATTGAAGTCTGGATGAAACTCTAGAATAACAAACCAACTTCAAACTGTTTTGAAAAATAAATATTGCACAGGACCCACACATCCGCGCACGCCAACTTACTTCAACAAGGTTTTGAGGAACCTTACCCGTCACTGCGGGCCACGTCCTCTGATATATTCTACTTGGATTTTTCGGTTTTGTGTGCTTGTTTGTTTGGTAATGCTGGCCACAGCCCATGAAATTGATTTCACGACTCACCAGGGGGTCCCTGTCTTGCTGTTTGAAGTTCGTCCTCTTAGGCATCTCTTCCCTCCTCTCCCGTTTTATAAAGCTGAACAGGAGAGGCCAACTGCCCTGTGTGCTTGGTGGAGAGTTGAGAGCAGAGAGAACAGATGCCAGCCATTGGAAGTTGGAGGGTGAGGCGATGAGACCGGGCACGGCTCCTGAGAGGAGACAAGGGGTCCTTACCAAGCCATCAACAAAGGAGGACCCTCCGGGCCATGACCTGCCTCAGGGAAAGTGGAGATTGGTAATTCAGCTGACAGCCTGGAGGCCGCAGCTTTGTGGTCCTAGAAGTGTGGAGGGGATCCTGGGTGGCTCGGTCGGTTAAACGTCCAACTTCAGCTCAGGTCATGATCTCCCGGTTCGTGGGTTCGAGCCCTGCATTGGGCTCTGTGCTGACAGCCTGGAGCCTGCTTCAGATTCTGTGTCTCCCTCTCTCTCTGCTCCTCCCCCACTCACACTGTCTCTTTCTCTCTCAAAAATAACCAAATATTAATTTTTTTTTTAAATTCACTTAAGAAAAGAAGTGTGGGGAATTTCCCAAGGCAGGGAGGAAGATCTTCCTTCCCTCTCACTCCTTCATACATCCTCTCTGCCTTCCTTACTCCCCACCCCCCTCTTCCTTTCTAACTTCCTTTCTTCCTGCAAGGCCTGGCTGGGCTGGCATCCGGTCTGGATCTTGCTTTTCCCTGGCTCATGGCCATGGCTGAACCCCATCCTTGGTTCTCATGTCCCCATCAGCTCTTAAGAGTCCCTGGGGTGGCTGATGGCTGGGGGTCTGGGCCAGGGGCCAGGAGGCGAAGAGCCCCAGAGGCCTGTGCATTCATTGGCGGCTGGCAACTCATAATGGGGGAGGGGGGAATCTCCAGATGTTGGTGTTTAATGCTTTCTACAGCACAGCCCATCCCAAGCATGTAATATTCATTATATGATACCAACATTTAGCTTCAGCAATGGAAATGTCAACTTTAATTATTTTCAAGGAGTCTTGATGGCTCTGGGAATAAATCAATATAAATAATGTTTTCATAAACTCTGAATCATGCTCCTAATAGCATTATATCTATAATTTTAATATTCAAAACAATTTTTCTTTGCATCTTAGCAATTAATTGTAGCCAAGTGCTCATTTTTCTGTTTTCTATTGCTGTCATCTCAGAGCCAGGGGCCGGAGGTGACACACTGGCACAGGGGCCACGTCCCTGATCCTGAGCCCATTCCCGATTCTACTGCCCAAAAGGCCAGGCTCGGTATAATGTCTCTTCCCCCAGAAAACCATCCCCTTTCCTCTCACCCACTTAGTTTACTCACCTTTCTGGCCCACTGTCTCCAAGAAGCCTGCTCTGGCCAGCACGTCTGGCAGGGATGGGTCCCTCCTCTACATGTAAACGTGGCACCCCATCTACAGCCCCCAGGGCAGACAGCGGGAACTTGTCCAAGGTGCCATCTACCGGCTGTGTGACTCTGGACAGCTGACAGGTGGCAGCACCAAGGGGTCATCTATCAGGCAGGGTTATTTGCAAGTCACAGAGAATGACACTGGTGGATAAGAGCAGAAATGGAATTTATTAGAGGACACCAGGAAGCTCAAACTCCGCAAGGGCCAGAGAATGCAGCCTGGAGGCAATTGACCGGGAACAGCATCTGAAATTCGGCTGCAGAGCTGGCCCAGAGGATGCCACCGACACCCTAAGACCCCGGCCCTTGCAGTGTGCACAGCAGATGGACAGGCCTGAACGCTGGGGAGATGCTGGACGCTCTGGCAGCTGGCGTTGGAAACTGGCTGTGGCCAGGCCACCACTGTCACAGGAATGGAAGGCTTGCCCATCTGCAGCTTCCCGCTTAAAGCCTGGGGAGGTGTGAGCCACTGGCGGGGCCTGGGACGAAGCCAGGCGTCCCCCAGGCACAAGAAGAAAGTTCAGATGATGGGCAGATGAGGGCACACAATGCTACCGTGGCCACAAGCCTCCCTCTGCCTCATTGCTGAAGACTTTTTGCAGCAGTGTTGTCTGGTGTCAGCATTTTCTCAGTAGAGAACTCCAGAAATGCAGCTCCCAGGACCTCCTCTCCGATCTGAGTTCTGCCCTAAACTTCCCGTTAGGACTCACTGTCCCATGTCACCCACTAATGTGCAGGGAGAATGCACTGATGGACAAACGGGACACTCCAGTGCCCATGACGGTTATATGTCTCAATGTGGACAGTTAATTGGGGTTCTGGTTTTGGGAAACTGGTCTCTTATAAGATTACAACCTATGAACCGGTGTCCCAGCCTGTCCCTTTTGAGCCACCAGCCATTCAGGGTCCCTTTTTCTAAGGCTGGTGACCTGGCCCCAGTTCCCGGTGATGGGGTGGGGGCTGTCTGCACAGTAGTTGGCTCTGTCCCTGACCCTGACCCAGAAGTACCTTTCCGTTCACAGGAGTGTAGGGTGGTGTCCATTAGTCACCATGTATTTGAAAACAGAAATCAAACCCGCAGCCTCTCTGAAGTCGCTCACCCAAAGGTTTAAAAAAGATCAAGCCCATCAGTGGACTTATTGGAATATCCCATTCACTTTAAAAAATGAAATGACGGGGGTGCCCGGGTGACTGAGTTGGTTGAGCTTCTGACTTCGGCTCGGGTCGTGATCTCACGGTTCATGAGTTCAAGCCCCGCGTCGGGCTCTGAGGTGCTGACAGCTCAGAGCGGGGAGCCTGCTTCGGATTCTGTGTCTTCCTCTCCTGCTCACAGTCTGTCTCTCTCTTAAAAGTAATGAAACATTAAAAACATTTTTTAGATGAAATTAGGTTCAGTTGGGATCCTCTGGGAAATTCCCGACCCTATCCCTCTTCAGGGCTAATAGGCTGAACACTGGACACCTAATAGTTCTGCACTGTGGGATGGACAGATGGACGGATGGATGGTGAGCTGCCCTCCAAGTCCAAGAGTCTGGGAGGGAGGGTTAAGAGCAAACAAGACTGTGGAGAATCTTTGAGCGCAAGATTATACTTTGTCTGGAACAGCTGGGAGATCAGCGGGGGCCTCATCCAGAGGTAGGTGGGTGGGTGGGATAATTTTCCTGGGTCCCTTTCTGGGAATTTTCTCTGAAGATGCCTGCAGGGTCCAGATTGGGTAAGAAGCAGTGGGAGAGCAGGTTACGAACTGTTATCCCCAGGCACATTGTTCTAAGGGATCTACCAAAGGCATCAAATTATGTTCCCTTCATGCTTGAAGACAAAGAAGGGACATTTGAGAGCTCTCCTTTTAAGCGGTGTGCCTTCTAACAAAGAAAGAATACAAGCATTTGTACCGTAAAGCCATCCGCTTGATTGCTGTACCCAGGGCAACCAATTCATATGATCCCCGAGCAAGATCCTCGGAGATTAACGCTACATTTCATCGGCCATTAATCTCCCACATCCAGGGGTCAGGGGAGCATGTTTGCTACTGGAGAATGTGATCTCCAACTTTGCCTGAGAAATTTCTTCCCGATGACTGCATTGTTTAAAATTCACCTCCTCGGCCCCTGCCCAGTCCTTCTCCCCTCCCTCCTACCTGTTCAGATTTTCCATTTACAAGCAACTGCAAATGAGGAAGGAGACCCAAACAGGAAACCTCACCCCATGAAAAGGGGCCACGGGAGGCCCTCAGGAATCTGGGGCATGTCCCCTGCGGCTTCTACAGAGGCAAGGTGGGCAGGGAGGACAGGGTCACAGGGGGAGGGGCAGAGAGCCGGGGAAGGCTGGCTGTGGCCAGCGTTGGTCAGCAGGCTTTGGGGGGCTCAGAAGGAGCAGTAGGGTCACCAGTTTCTTTTTCCTAGAGCAGGCTTGAAAGAACAGCTATAGGGTGTAGGGTAGGAGGGGGAAGAAGCCAAGGGGGGCTGGCCGGGTGCGTGTTGCACAACTGAGGTCCTGAGGGCAAAGCCCTAGACCCCTACTTGGGCCTTCCCGGTCTGCTGGGAAGGCGAAAACGGGGAGCTTCCAGGGAGCCCTGCCAGAGATAAAACTCATCCCATCGGCCCCGGCTGGGCCTCGGAGACAGCGCAGGAAGAGCCTGGGTAGAGGGTAGCGGAGGGCCTGGCCCACGGCCCAGAGCAGCCGGCAGCTGCTCCAAAGAGAACGACTTTGTACCCTCCTGCCAGCCTGGGTGCAGGGCCCGGGGAGAGGGGCCCGGCTACTCAGAGCTTCTGGGTGAGGGCCTGCTCTCTGCAGGGTGACCCCAGTTGCACCTGAGAGGCTGGAAGGCTGTCCGACCTGACAAGCTGGCTGAGAGACGTTCCTGGGGGAGCTGTGTTTAGGATCGGGGCTTGTAGGATGGGTGCTGGGTGGGGCCAAGGTGCCCTTGTCTGTCACCTTGGGCCTTCGTCAGGCAGGCCCTCCTCTGGGGAGGGCATCTGAAACTGCAGGAGGGAGGCCGGCAGGAGGCCGGAGGGTCCCAGAATGCCGGCTCGGCTCCGTGCTACCCCCACCTCACTTTGTCCTCCCCAACCACTCTGCTCGTTTTAAAGCCTGCGGAAAAGTGCTCCTCTCCTCCACCCCGTCAGCCCAGACACGCCAGGGTTCTGCAGCCGATGTGCTTCTTCCCCAAGAGGGGTCTGTGGAGCCCCGGGGTCCTCCTGTGAATGTTCTGGGTGCCTCGAGGCCCGGGATCTGTGCGGATTCAGTGCCACCCCACAGCGGGGCAGACCCGAGATGGATGCTGTCCGGGCAGACGGTAGCCAGCGCAGAGCTGAGTGCAGGCCTTGGGGGCCTTCAGAGGGCTCTCCTCAGTCGTTTGGGGCCACAGCCCACTGTCTGGGGGCTGGGCCTGAACCTGAGCCCCCACTTCCCACCCCACACCAAGCCCCAATCCCACCGTTTTTCTTCCTTTTCTCTCCAACCTCCCAGCGGGTCAGAAAAACTATGTCCCAAGAGAGCTTTGGCCCTTAGCAACATAAAAAGGGGGTTGTTTTCAGAAATACAGAGGCCATCTGCCCATCCCTGGGGGCTACCTTCCCAGTGATGGCCAGACAGGGGCTTTTCCTCTCCTGCCGACTCCTTACTGAAGCTGATGAGGCAGCAGAAGGCAAGCTGACAGGCTGCAACCCACCCACCCCCCCCCCCACCTCGCCAACACCCCCAGGTGGGATATGTGTGATATTCCTCGCACTCCTGGCTGCCCAGGAACAAAGGAAAGGTTGAAAACAACTGGTTAACTGATAGAGATCCTAGAACGGCAGGACCTAACTCTCCATCACCCCTCCGTAGTGATGTGAGAAACAAAGGCAGAAGGAAATGGCGGATAGAACTAAATTTCCTTGTAACCCGCAGCCCTTGACAAATACTTGAGGCTGGCCGAGTAAAACGTTTCTCCAGGAACTCTTGTCTTAATGATTTGCTAGAGGGAAAAACAACCTTGGCTTGACAATAGCATCCTGGGAGTCTTCTTTAGCATATGAAAATCTCACTGGATACTTCCCCTGGACTTGACCTCACCCCCAACCCCATAGTATAAAACCAGTCTCTCCTGTGGTCCCCGGGGCAGCTCTTCCTGCCCACCGGGTGCTCTCCCAGTGTTTCAATAAAATCACCTTTTTTGCACCAAAGACGTCTTCCAGAATTCTTTCTTGGCCGGCGGCTCCAGACCCCACGAACCCCACTGTCATCCCCCAAAAACCTCATCAAAGACACTCGGCCCGATGCTCATTGCTGAGGTCGTAAGGCAGGGAGAGTTCTCCCGTTGCTGGGTGACCTTTCATAAGTCACTCCTGTCCTGGGGGCCTGATTCTCCTCATCTGTAAAATGAGGGGGGAGTGAACTATCTCTGATTCCTTCTAGCTAAGAAATCTGTCTCTGTGATGATGTTGGGGATCGTGTAGCCTCACTTCCTTTGTTGATAAAATGTGGAAAGTAATAAAACCATTGAGACGTGAAGTGTTGAGTATGAAGGGCGCTCCCTCTGCCTTTTCTGGAATGAACACCATTATCCACCTTTCAAGGAGGGGAGGGCCCTGGTCAGTGCACAGTCCCCGTGCCCCCTCATCCCTGCCGCCCTCCCCTCTCTCTGCCTCCCTCTGGGGTTGCTGGGAGGAAGCAATGAATGCCATGTTCTATGACCAGAAAAGGCCCTTGCAGATGCTCAGAGATCATCATCTGCTCAGTTCAATCATGCTGACCAGCCTCAGGCTCTACCTTCCAGGGAGTAGACTTGGGTCTGTACAGAGTCCTTCTGACGTGATAGGAACAGGGGCCTCCTGGGGGCTGCCTGTGCAGAAGAATTAACCCCTGGAGGAAGGGTCCAGTCAGTCTTGGATGAGGGACAGTGAGCCACCACGGGCCCACGGCCCTGCAGAAGAGGCAGGTAGGAGTAGGAGGTGAGGAGCCCGAAAGCAAGGCGGCCGCGTCCCCACCATCTAACAAGGCATTTCTTGGAATACTTGTGGAGAGAAAAAGACACTGATGAATGCCAATGGATGCCCTCTTCAGCAGGGGTGGAGGGAACCCACCCCCCACTTCTGACCTGAGAAGTCAATGGCTGGGGTCCTGGCTTGAATCTGGGTAGAGGGCAGTTCTGAACTAGGGACTCCAAGGGGGAAGAGGGGGACTTCCACACACGTAAGTCACCATGCTTTGTACTATGTGACCCCACTGACGGGGCCAAGGCAGCCACCTCTCCCCTGGGGTGGGGACACCGTCTGAGGAGCAGTTAGGTGGAGGGGAGCAGAGACGCATGCCCGGAGCCTGGCAGGGCTACGCCTGCGTCCATGCCCCCAGCCCTGCTGTGTCCCCAGGAGGCCAGCTGCCCATTGGCCCCCAACAGCTCCATCTCCCGGGTACCCCTCTTCCTCCAGCTGTAGAGCCGCTTGTGTCAGATTCTTAGAACACGGGAGCTGAACTGGAAGGGCCCCTTAGAATGAAGGGAGCCACAGACGCTGCCTGGGGTAGAAGGGCCGAGGTCCTCACTCTGGGCTTGCTTGCTGGGGGCAGGGTTCACTGGAATTAAAGGTGGCTCAAGGCTCCAGGGCTCCCGATTAAGGATTAAGAACAACAATTGCATTCATATGTAAGCTTCCCAGGGTTTAATACACTTTTTGCATTGTCTTCCCAGGTCTTACATGCCCAGGGCAGCTGCCCAGGTAGGTAATTTATCTCCATTTTACAGTTGAGGAAGTAGGCTCCAACTGGTTAAGGACCCTTGAAACCAGAAGCTCCCAAGGTGGAATGACAGGCAGTGGACTGACAGCTGAGAAACAAGGGGACCGTCAGTGTCCCCCCATTATGTCACTCCTCTCCGGGCTTCTGTGGGGCTTTGACCCCTGCGCACGCGCAGAGCGGGGGCATTTCAGAGGGGAGCCCACCCCAGCCCCGGCCACCTCGCTTCCCCTCGCTTCCTGTGGGAGCCCCCCACCGAAGGGGCTCCCAGGATGCTGCCGGCAGGGGCCACCCAACACCGGGGGGGGGGGGGGCGGCGTGCGGAGGGGGCGGCGCCACCGTCACTGTCACAGACGGAGCCCCTCGGCTCTTCGTGACGCTCGTTCATCTTCGCTCAGTACCGTCAACTCCTTTTCTGCCCGGAATGAAGATAAATCGCTCTGCGCCGGAAAACTACATTTAGCATCTCCTTCTTTTTGTGGGCCAGCGAGGTTTTCATCGACAAGGCGTTGGTATTGCAGATGGCTTGCCATATGCCGCATTCCCTCCCGCTATCACCTTATGAGCAGATTCTGTCAGGTTTGAGGAGTAAAAGCTTAATTAACGAGTGGTGTGTACAATTATGTACTTAATTATCTACTGCTTTTACTTCTTTGTTGTTTCTTGGTTTGCAAAAGTTTGGTAACAGTTATAGGCAACTGTTCCCTAATGCAATTTCTCTCTTCTTCTCTCTCTCTCTCTCTTTCCCCCTTTGGAGACTGCCAGTGGGATGAGAGGGGGGCTTGCCTATTTAGACAGTCAAGCTTGAAGATGTGGGCCCAGCCCAGACTTACTGACCGAGCTCCCTGGGAGGTGGCCCTCCCCACCCTCCCCGGGGTATATGAGTTTCCAGGAGAGTCTCCTGGTGCTGTCCAGGCTGGGAACCCAGACCTGGGCCTCCCTATCTCAGCTGGATGCAGTCAGGACAACACTCCTTCTCGTTCTTTCTCCAACTCTTCCAGTTGGTCCATCCTGGGGATGGTGGATGTGGCTGGACCAAGGTAGTAAGGAGGACAGGAGGTGATTGCGGAGTGGTGGGGAAGGTGGGAGGGACGGGGAGGGGACAAGGGACACCTCTGCTGCAGGGTAAGGACAGGGGCAGTTTTAAGGAGCAGAGCACAGAAAGAAGACTTGGAATGGAAGCACAAAAGGCAGCAACACGGAGGGAGTTTACTGGGCTCACGCCAGACCCACGATTTGGGGCTTAGAAAGAAGCAACTGGATTCCCCCCGGAAGCATTTCCACTTACATCCCATGTGACCTTAGGGCCAGGAAGTCTAGTGCATCTCTAGTGCAAGGCATCAGTGCAGCGGGGTCCTGTTTTAGCATGTCTGCCTCAGGGCTCAAGCTCGGTCATCAACACGGGGTGACAGAAAGTGGCCCCAGAGCCGACAGCAGAGGAGTCTGAAACATCAGGGAGGTAGCCCATCTGGCTTCTCAGAGGGCCGAGGGCTGGCTCTGGGCTCCTCAGCAGGTGGGTTCTCAAGTGTCTCCCCCCCACCCCCACTCCGTGCCTACTCATGTTGGCTGAGGCTAGGTGCAGTCTGGGGAGGCCTGGAGGGTGGGAGGGAGAAAGGGAGAAGATGCAAGGGCAGAAGAATTGCAGAATCAGGAGCTCAGGACTTCCCTTTCTCCCTCCAAGTCGAGGGAGAAACATGGTGGACGTTTCCCGGAAATGAAGACAGACACAGGCCATGCGGTCCCAGCTCCCCACCCAGGAGCGCTTGGCTCTCTAGATCACCTCTCTGCACAGCCGTTTCCTTGTCCGCAATGAACAGCGGGGGCCGGAAAAGTTCTTGGGCCTCTGCTGGCTCCCCCATAAGATTCTGTGTTCTCCAGACACCCCCCATCTCTTATCTCTTAGGGAAGAACCTGCCAGACTCCAGAGCGCTGGCGAAAGAATGGTAGAGGCCGGGCTGGGCTCTGACCTCATGGCATACCCGAGGCCTAGAACGGCGCCCGGCATGTGATAGGTGCTCGGTGGGCATCTGTCAGATTCATGGAATTTTCGTAGACCTGCCGGTTGCAGCTGTGTCACGCTCATGGTTCCTTCAAAAGACAACTGTCCGACCCCAGAGAGCGCCAGAGTCCCGTGCACCATGCCTGGTCCCAGCTGACTTATGGGCAGACCATCGAGGAAAGTCAACTTGAGATGTGGCCTGGGAGAAGGGACGACACAGGGCAAATGGGTCCGGCTTCTCGGAGGGTTGACCTGGGAGCACTCGGAGCATGAGGGGAAGAGCAACGCGAGTTGAAGCTGAAAAGGATCATTGGAAGGAAGAGGTAGAGATGGGGTGACGGAGAGGCGACACGGAGGAAATGACAAGGGAGCAGGACAGAGGGGTCAGCAGTAGTCCTGGGGTGAGGGGAGACACCCCCCCGCCCCTGTGGGGGGAGGCCTGGCTCAACCACAGACTCTTTTCTCCAGTTCCCACCCCACACGGTGCCCCTCACTGCTTCCTGTAGATCTGTGTTAAGTGCCCTGACCCTGTTCAACCTTTCTCTGCAAGTATCAGTTAGCTTAGGGAAGGTCTTGAGAACAAAAGCTTGAAAGGATAGAAGCAGGAGGTGGGCACACTCCTCACAGCCGGGCCTCAGAAATCAAAATCTGACCAACTTCAGAGGCAGAACAATAATTTGGGGACACATGAGTGGATCGTTCATCCAAGCTGGGATTCAGGCAGAAGCTCCCAAGAA
Organism: Acinonyx jubatus; assembly: GCF_027475565.1. Lineage (NCBI taxonomy): Eukaryota > Metazoa > Chordata > Mammalia > Carnivora > Felidae > Acinonyx > Acinonyx jubatus. Next base: position 117,522,333 of record NC_069385.1, on the reverse strand, counting down.
TTGCTGGCAGGACCCCAGTAGGAGAATGGAAAGTTAGTCACCAGGTGGCCTTCCCCACTTCTGGGGTAAGGGTTGGGATGGATGAGGGAGCTAGGGGAGGAGATGGAATCATCTAGGTGGGGACCGGGGACTCGGAGGGTCTGAGGAATGGCTGAGAACGCCCTTTCCACATGCAGGATGATGTGGCTTCTTGTACTTATACTGAACAAGGAAACACTTGAGTCTCACTAACCCGAGGGCGCTGCATCTTGGTGGGATCCTAATGGGGCAACCCAGCTAGGTTTTCACCCTTCAGAGGAAGGAAATCTTCAAATGCACGGCTAGGGAGGCTGAGGAGAAACACGACTGGGGTCGTGAACAGGAAGGAGGGCTCTTCCGTTGGTCCCACCTCCGTGCCAGGGGTCCCCCTGCAAGGCCTTCTCCCGGGTGCCTTTCAACCACAGGTATACCTCCATACGTCACCACACGCCATACCCCCAATCCAGCCCTCTCCATCACCCCATCACACTCCTCCTCAGGGAGGGGAAGCTGCCACAGGGGGTATAGGCCACCCTCATGGAGCCCCACTGGTGGTACAGGACCACCATCCTCCCCAACCTTTAGCCGTGGCCACAGCTCAGAGCCACGGCAGGTCACATAGTACTTCTCCCTCTTCTGCCCTAAGTCATTCCTCAGAAGAACTTCAAGACCCGGACTCTTTGCTGCACGTGGATGCCGTGGATGCCTCAGATGGGATCGGGATGCAGGTCGGGAGGTCAAGATGGACATTGGTGAGAGGGGCAGCCAATGACAATTTGGGGACTGCTGGAAGAGGTTTGGAACACTGCCCTCCTTGCAGAGGCAAAGAAGCCTGTTCGCTTCCAGAGGTAGAGCTCAGCTTGCGTCACCTATGGGGTCAGGCGGGGGGTTTGGCACTGTGTTCCCCTGCAGCTCTTGTGGTGGGTGATTGGTGTTCTCAAACATGGCGTCCCACTGGGTCCTGGGGACGTGGAGCAGGGGAGAAAGCCCCATTTCCACTCTTGTGGATGTTTATCCTTTCTATCCCCTCCACCAGAAGGTCTCTCCTTTAGCCATCTTCCCGACCCCGGACTGGTTCGCTCGCTCGCTCGCTCGCTCGCATACATTCCCTCCCCCACCCCTAGGCCTGCAGTAACACCTCCGGGTAGGGGGAGGTTTCCACCCTGAGCTCACCGAGCCCCCATTTCCTACTGCTGGTCCCCAGCAGTTGCAATGGAGCTTTGTTGCCATGGCAGCTTCAGGTCCCCAGGGAAGGAAGAAGGGCCCACAAGGAGAGCAGCACAAGCATCTGAACGTCAAAAAAAGTGGTGTGTGTTCTGCTCCTCTCCCACTTTGTGGCTGACCCTCCCCCTAGGCCCCACTTGGGTCGAGCCAGTCCGTGGGGCCCACACTTCGCACCCCACCGCTTCTACCCAGCTCAAGCACCACCTTCCCGTGTGCTCCCTCCTGAACCCGCCGGCCTCTGTGTGCCTACGGACCAGTCTGTCCCCCTGAGGAATGCTACCACATTCTGTCATGTTTAACTGTTGACAGGTCTGTCCTCTGCAGAAGTCTTAGTCCTCATCGCTTCAGTGGTGGCATCGTTCATGTCCAATAAGGGCTTCTCTTGCAGGTGGGGGTGTGCTGTGGGTCGGGGTGTGAGAGGGCCCAGATAGGTCGCTGGGCCAGGCCTGGGAAGGAGAGGCTGGGGCGCATGGGTGAGGGGCCTGAGTGTCAGGGTGGGGCAGGTGGTGGGTGAAGAATGGGATGGCTGGCTTTCCTGTCCCTTTGCTGATCAGATGCGCCGCCCTTGGGTTCTTGAGCCACTTCACACTAAACGCCAGTGGGAGCTAAGCGTTCAGAGAAAATGAGCACCCGGATGTTGGGGCCTCAACAGTGCCACATGGGGAGGTCTCCTTCCCAAGTGGCTGCATCAGGTTACCCTGAGGACATTTCACATGGAGAAGGGGCAAGGGGTACAGTGGGTAGCTATGTGCCTGATGGGTGCCAGTGTGTGGAAAAAGCCCAGCTCGTTCTACAAGACCAGGGGTGGAGGCCACCAGGAAGCAGAGGGTGACCAGAAGCATCTAGGCTTGCACCTGGCTCTCGGGGATGGCTGCGTGCAGGTGACGGTGCAGGGCTATGACAGGGATATAGTGTAGATACACTCAGATTTCTTTCCATCCCTGCCCACTCAGGGGGCTGAGTGGGTCATTCTGTGGGTAATTCTGACGAAGTGATTCTTCACGGAGTTTATCTGAAATATAAGAATGGGTTCCTGGGGGCACCTGGGTGGCTCAGTCGGTTGAGCGTCCGACTTCGGCTCAGGTCATGATCTCACAGTTTGTGAGTTCAAGCCCTGTGTCGGGCTCTGTGCTGAGAGCTCAGAGCCCGGAGCCTGCTTCGGATTCTGTGTCTCCCTCTCTCTCTGCTCTTCCCCCGCTCATGCTCCGTCTCCCTCTCCTTCAAAAATAAAACAAACATTGAAAAAATTAAAAAAAAAAAAAAAGGGTTCCCGGTGCTCTTAAAGCTTAGAATGTCTGAGCCAAAGAAGAGACTCGGGGAAAGTTCTGGAATGCAACCTGGAGGAAGCCAAAGCTTGGATGCAGCATGTAACTGCTCACCCACTCATGGTAGCAGAGCTGGAAGTGGGCCCTGGGCCCTGCCTTTTTCCCACTCCACTAAGATGAGAACATGCATTTCCTGACAAGCAATCTGCTAATAGCCTGCTGGGTTGTATGCACGAATGTTCCATGATGCCAGAATTAATGTAATGTCTCCTTACATTACTCTTATCACCAAGGAATGGCTCACACCATCCCACTCAGGGCCAGATGATTCCCCCTTGAGTGGAGAGACTATGGTGTGTGTTGGGGGTAAGGTCCATATGAGCAGGAAGGAAAAAAATGGGAAAAGGAAATGTTTCGAGGGAGCAAAGACCAGTTAACGACAAAGAAGTAGCTCCCTTTTGGTCCCCCCTGCACGTCCCCCACTCACCAGCCTGAATGTTGCCTTTGGTGTGGGGTACGTGCAGAAACCAGAGACCTGCCAGGGTGACTCCAAATTCCACGACACGGATGATGGGACGGAGCCCTGGCAGTTAGGAGAGGACAGCGAGGGAGAACATTTATGGAATGCCTCTTTGAACTACAAAAGACAAACGCGCCTCGCCTGGACCCCTGAAGGACCCACTTTGTGAACCTGTGGCTACTTCCTGGCCAGATGTCAGAGAGAGGACCATACCCTCAAGACCCTGCTTGGCTAGCTGGCTACCTCATAGGTCCTTGGGTGGCGGTGACGAGGAACCATAGCTTACACTTACTTAGTTAGTCCTTTGGCATGCTTTGTTACAGGTTTTAAAGGACAACCCTATGTTATTTGAAGCCTCCTCTTAAGTACGCATAAAGAGCGAGGAGAAAAAAGCCTCCCTTTGCAGATGGGGACACGTGTTCACTCAGTTCTGGAGCTGGATAGAAAGACTCCAAGGTCGATCTGTGTCTCTGTGCCACCTGGTGTCTCCGTTCCCCCGAGGGCGGCCACAGCTTTGCCCGCCTCTGTCCCTCCAAACAACTGTCTCTCCGCTTCCCATCAAGATCTCCATCCCGATGCCAGAGAGGTTCCTCCCCGCCCCGGACTAGAGGCCCCTGTCCACGGCACCCCCATCGGGCCTGCCCCTCGAGCCCTGGCACTTGAAGAGCTGAGGTCAGCTCTGCCCTCCGGCCCCCAGAATGAGCAGTGAGCGTGTTCAGCAGAAACGCTACTCGCCTAGTGGAGATCAATACGTCAATAGAAACGTCAAGCTGAACACAAACAGAGGGAGGTTGAGAGAAGCAGGGGCAGGGGGCTAAGTAGGCTCTGGAAGGAAAAGAGCCAGACAGGCCTGTCTGGGGAACAGCTCCATCCAGCAAGTGCCTTCCCTGCATTGTCAACGAAAAGAGGAAGACTCATTAATTCAGGCCCCACTAATTAGGAACCCACCACAACCCAGATCCGGGCTAGACTGAAGTTTGTCTCTATCTAGGTCTGGGAGGAAGGGTTTGTAGAGCGACAGCCTGCTGGGCTAGGTCCCAGCAGGAAGGCTTTGCACCTGGCCCTTACAGGTGCATCCCGCGTGATTTCCCTTCTTGGGGCTGTCTTTGTGTCTTGTGTCCCTCACCAGATTGTAAGCTCCATGAGGACAGGGACTGGGATCGGGGGCCCCCTGAACCCAGCACACTGTGACCCTGAGCCACAAGGCAACCCCTGAGGAACCGCCTCGGCTAACTTGGAGCAAGCAAGCCAGGCCGAAGTCCACCTGTGACAGTGAAGGAGCAGATGTTGGAACCCCTTGGATGTGAGCAGGGCATGGAGGCCCCGAAGGGAGGCCAGTAGCTCTCGAAAGGCATCTATTCTGGAAGGGGATCAGCCTGGTGCCCACGGCTGGCTGGGGGAGCATCTGGATGACCCTGGGTGGTCTTGTCTGTAGAACTCGAGGGGGAGGGAAAGGAACGGACAGCTTGTCAGAATGCCAAATCACCAGACTGGCAGGAAACCCCAGGGTGCTCACTTCGGGGTTTGGTCACAGAAACCTCTGTCCTTTTCCCTTGGAGAGTTTGGAGAAATATACCCAGACCAACGAGAAACAGTTTGGGGGTTTCTTACGACGCGGTGCCTCTGCGGAGGTGTGACTTCAGTGGGTTTGGGTGGGTTCTCCATCGGGCATCCTTTGATCGTGTTTTTTGCAAAGGAAGGAGGAGAAAGCTGGCAGGCCAGTGAGCATTCTCAGGGTTTGTTAAACATGGCGGAGCTTCGCCAAAGGGGCCACCACATTTTTTATGTTTTTTTTATCCCTCCGGAAGTCCTTGCGGTGCCCAGAGACCTCATATAAATTACTTTAAAACTCGATTCCTTTGTACCTGTTATGTAGCCTATGTGAACCCACAGTAGGAGAGGACCTGGGTGCCTGGAGAGCAAGGGGAAATTAGCGCTCGAGCCCCTGGTGGTGGCAGCCACACCCGTGAAAAGTCACTTTTGAGATTCTGTGCTCTGAGTTGACCAAGACTTGTCCTTTTAAGTGTCAACTGATCCAAGGGGTTCACTGAGCTAAACAGAGGCGACGAGTCAGGTAGAAGAATTGGGGTTCTTGAGGTGGATCAGAAAATTACACCACTGGAGAGAGACTCAGGGCAGTTGCTGCCACGCCTGGTAACCAGACGGTCTTCAAGAACTCGGGGATGGGCCTCCGGCCAGCTGCTGGGCTGCGCAACCTCAAGCAGAGACAGCCGGATGCCGGGTGCGGGGGCAGACGGCGGTTCTTGAGAGTGAGTGGAGATCGGGACAGTGAGCTTGAGGTAGATCAGCAGGGTGGAGTGAGTGCAGGGCTGTGCCGTCCCCTGTGGGATCACGGGAAGAAGGAGGAGTAAAAAGAAAAGATGCTTGTGGGGAGTGTGATCGTCTTGGGGGGGATATTCTGGGATCCGTGACCCTCAGATTCTCCACCTTGGCCTGATATGACGGAGTTCATTTGCTTTCCCTCATTTTAGGAGTGCCTAGGGGGACAGGGATAGCCCCCTGATGTGGCAGGGATACGGTGGCACCAACAGACCTGGGGACAGGCCAGAAATGGCCTCGAGAGCGTTGCCTATTGGTGACCTCTTTGCTCGGCCAGCAATAGTTACAGCACCCTACAATTCAAGGACCTTGGAGATTTATAAAGGCCTGTCATATCCAGCCTCTGAGATTGGAGCTTTCCAAGGGTGCTTTGAGATGGGCAAGGAGAGGCAAGTGAGTTTCAGGGAGGCGAATTGTCTGCGGCTACACGGTGGCTTAGCGGTAGAACCAGCAGCAGGCTCCAGCCCCAGAGTTCTAACATCTCTGGCCCTCTTTTCCTTCCCCTCTGTCAAGCTGGAAAGGGTCCCCAAGTCACCCCAAGGAAAGAATCCCTGGAATGCGAGCAATGTCCAGTGCTCTCGCTCCTTCCAGGCACCTCCCCCCTCCCCCACATTCAGACACCTTCCAAACCCCCTTGGAAGGATGTGGCAGGACATTCTCACTGGCTGCTGCCTGCCTTTGCCTTTGAACCTTGTAGATTGGGAGCAGTAGGGGGCACACCACCGCCCTGCACAGGACAAGAGGTGTTCTCCATGCAGCAGACGGATCACTTCACGCCTGGCAGTAAGGGGGCAAGGGGTTGTCTTAGCCCTTTGGGATACCTGGCAAGCCCCGGTGGAGAGCCCACTAAACCCCAGAGCAGGGGCAGCCCATGGGCTCCACAAACTCAGTGACCAGCCTGTGGCCCCAGTCAAGGGGTTGGGGTGAGGCCTGGTGTACCTGACATGAGATTTGCCGGACATGAGAGTCCCTTTGGGACTGCCCCACTCCACCTTGGGGCTCAAAGGGCCAGTTAAAGCAGGTGCCCTCTGGACTGGGCCTGGGCCCCAGCCTCTGGGGCTTTCTGGATGGAGGGGAGGTTGGAAATGGGGACTAGCCTTCACTTCTACCTTGAATTTCAAAGTCATCGGCTCCAGGCAGGGGGAATGGGGCTGGGTTTGAGAAAGACTTTGATCTTGAAATAGATAGGCCCGCATCCAGGTCTTGGATTTGCCACTGACTAGCTGTGTGACCTTGAGCCCCTCTCTTAATATCTCTATAGGAGGCTCTTCAAAGAGTTTCTTTAAGGATCAAATGAGATAATGGGTGGGAAGGTGCTTCACCACGTGTAAGGTGGCCTACAGTGGAAATGGATTTTATTATAAGAGTTTGGGGGGCCCTGGGGGCTGGGGGGGCTTATGCCCTTGCAGGGAAGAATCCGTACAGTGAGGGCTCTATGGGGCCTGGAAGACAGCCGCGGCTTACTTTGCTGCCTTCATGTGGGACGGGGGGCTGGCTCTCCAAAATGTGGGGGCTGCCTGGATGGGCAGGGAACTGCTCAGCATGGTTGAAGAGCCACCGAGCAGAGGGAAATGAAATCTCACTGGCTGCTCAGCTTCCCCAGATCTTTTTACTGCACATCATAAATTATCATCCTGTTTTATTCTCGTTTTATAGCCTCTTCCAGGCCGTTCCTGGCATTTACTCTCTGCTCTGGGCCAACTGTGTTAGAAACGGTTTCCTGGTCTTTATCTTTCTCCGTCGACATCTCAAAGTCCTGGCAACTGACCCAGCAGCTGGGGGGCTTCTGTGACCACCTGTTGGCTGAGGAAGCCTCAAAGCTGGTTGCTGAGGGTGATGGCAAAGCTGGGTTGCCCAGTGCCTGCCCTCAAGTAGCTCTGATGAGCTGGAGGGAAGTAACGCGTATATCCCTCGTGTTTGCAGGGGCTTTGTTGAGCCTGCTTCTGGGGCAGAGTCTCGCCTCCTGGGACCTGCAGCTCTAATTCAGGCAGCTGCCCAGGAGGTGATGACAAATGCCTCAGTGTATGTAGTAGGCTTTGTTTTCACGTGGACAGTCCAGCCTTTCCTGCATTTAGAAGTGTCCAGAAGACCTCCAAGATCCTTTCCATTGGCAGTATCCTGGTTCTACCATTGTGAGAAGCTGGGGGTGGGCTTGGGGAGGTGGGGGAGGGTCCTGAGGGGAGTTACAAGGCTTACATTCTAGTCCCACTTTTAGTATTTGTTAGTGGCCCTAGGCAAGTTCCTTCCCCTCGCTGGGTGTCAGTTTCCTCATTTGTAAAGTGGAGCCCGGAGTTCCTTCCAGGGCTGCCTTGCTATTACCAGGGAGAGGTTATGCGCCTGCCTGCGGAGGACATCCAAGCGGTTGTTTGCAAAGTGACAGAGTCACCTGACAAATGAATGTACTGTCAAGTGTCACGCACAACAGCTCTGTTTTTAATGAAATGCTAGCTTTTCAAATGAAGGCAATGGGTCAGGGAAGATTTGAATGATGCTCATGAGGCTTTGATACAACATTTTTACAGTTTTTTGTATCCTGATTAAGGGGAAAGCAAAACAGTGGCAAAGTTGTCTCTCTGGCCATTAGTCAAAATAGAAGAGAATTTTGTTCAATACAATCCTAATAGTAAATTGTCAATTATCACTTCCCCTGATCTCTTTCTACGGCATGACCCTGTTGTGGCCCATTCTGTGGATACGGGACGGTGAAAGATAAAGCTGACCATGCTGAGTTTGGGACGGATGGAAGGACACACAGATGGGTGCTGGCATTACAATACTCAAGAGCGGTGGGGTGAGGAGGGTCTGGAGGGAGGGAAAGAGCCTAATATGGGAGGGTGATGGGCCACCTACTCAGAAATATTCTGAAAAGAGTAACACAGGATGTGGGGCCAGGGAGAGGCAAAGTTGGTATCATTCACGCAGGAAAGCATCAGAAATGAAGGTGGGAGAGCAAGGTGGAGAAGTTGCAGGACTGGGTGAGCATGATCCCTCTTTGGGCCTCAGTTTCCTCATCCGTAAAATAAGGGGGTTGTCCCAGATAGGGTCTGTACTTCATCTATCACCCAGCTCAGTGTAGAAGGAGGTGAAGGAGGAGGTGCATCTGGCCCAGGGGAGAGGAGAATGGAGTGCATATCAAAACGGCCTCTTCCTGGCTCAGGTGCATCCAGAAAACTCAGACAGAGCCCCTAACAAAGGAAACATTGGTACAATCTGCACTCAGCATTGGTGATAAACTGATAAATGTTGAAACTCTGCTGTCTCGATTTGTCTATAAAAAGTAACTGCGCGGGGCACCTGGATGGCTCAGGCAGTTAAGCATCCAACTTTGGCTCAGGTCATGATCTCCTGCCTGGCTCGTGAGTTCGAGCCCCACGTTGGGCTCTGTGCTGACAGAGCTTGGAGGCTGCTTCAGATTCTCTCTCCCTCTCCCTCTGCGCCCACCACCGCCCCCCCCCCCCGTCTTTCTCTCAAAAATAAATATTAAAAAAATTTTTTTAAAGTAACTGCCCCAAAAGTGTAGCCACAAAAATCACACCTCGTGTGTGTGTGTGTGTGTGTGTGTGTCCGCATGCACACGTGCACTTAACATCAGGGGACATTGCGAAGCAGTAAGCTTTCCATTTTTTCTTTTGTTTTTTATTCTTTGAAAGGCTTATGTGCCAGAAGTTGCAATGGTAGGAAGGGGGAGGGGGGCAGGTGTGGGACAGGGACATGTAGGAGAGACATCTTCCAATTCACCAAGATAGGAGCACAGCTCCCTCTTTTTTGAAAACCCCAAAGTACTCTACCTTGGGCTCCTTAAATTAGTAAGTAGCATTCTTAATGGACACCCCGAGGCAAGGCTATTGCTAGAACAATCTGGATCATTAATGTGAAGCCACGCTAGGTGGCTCCCATGCTGGCGGAGTCCAGGGTTTGACCCAACTCAGGTGTGCAGCTTCTAGAAAGACAGCATTCCTTGGGTGGGGTGTGGGCCCAGAGATGAGCCTGCCTTGGCAAAGCCTTGTCCCGTCAGCCCCAACTCAGAAGGGCACTTTCCTGTTGCCATGCTAAGGGCCCCGTTGTGCAAGTCTAGTAAAACTCTGGCTCTGCCATTTAGACTTCCTTCCCTTTCAGCAACCTGCCTTGCTTTAGGCCTTCAGAGTTTGGCAGAGAATCATCCATTCTAATCAAAGATGTCGTATGGCAAATAATACCATCTTTCATTTGTATAGCACTTTACCCACTCCGGGTACATACACATATCTTATTAGACAATGTTAATTCTAAACAGAATTAAATAGCCCACAAAGCCCAACAAGCTCCATTTCCTGAGAATTCTGGAAGGAAGCTTCAAGCACTGTGAGCTCAGTTCCCTTAGCCTACGGAGAGTCTGAGAGAATCCCTTTAAAATTACAGGAAAAAATAAACTGAGATCTGGAAAGGAGTTTGCAAATATACCATCTAAGGCAAATCGTTTTAAATAAAATTCAACCTTGTGCGCCGGGCACTGAGCTAGGTGCTATGAGGAATAGAAAATAAGACAAGAGCCCCAGCTCCTGAGGGGCAAACAGTCTAGCTGCAGTGGCCAGGCTGTATGCAAATTCAGGGGACAAATCAAAGAAAGGAGAGATTAAACTGCGCTCCATCGTGGTCTAGCTTCTCGCCTGCCAGATCCATTCATTCCTTCCCTGGCACCCCAGACCTCTGTGCAAACTCTCTGTTCCCGGCTTTCTCTGCTGGGCCATGTGGCCTACCCCCAGTGATGTCCCCAGAGACTTTCTGTGCTTAAGCCCAGAGCACCCCATTTCTGCCTACACCCCTCCAGCCCACTACACTTCTTTGTACAGCAAGCCCCAAGGGCTCAGTCTTTCTCATTTGAGAAGGATCTGGTTCCACTCAAGACTAGCTGTGGAGAAGAACGGTCTTCTTGCTCCTCACTTCTTTGCCGTATTCAGGGTTTACCTACAGAGAAAGAAAGTTGACCAAAATAGAAACAATCAGAAATGACAATATACAGACTCTTCAAAGATTCCCTAAGTCCTCGCCCCTAGTTTATAGTTTCTGATTTCCTTCTGGGAGCACCACTGGAGTCTGGCCCTCTGCTTTTAAATGCCAAGAGCATGCCAAATCAAAAAACAAAGCTGCCCGTATATGGAGGCCTTCCAGACCCTGACCCCTTCGGGAGGCTGGCAGAGGGCTTCGGAGGGGAATCACGGTCAACCGCAAATGCTCCCGGCACCCCGAATCCCTCCTGGCAGGACAGAGGCATTCCACACTCTGTGGCCTCGTCTCCCTACCACCCCAAGCCTGGTTATCCAGTATTGGGTGCTTTCTTAGCCTTCCCGCAGGCTTCAGCCCCTTTCCTAGATTTACCAAGGTTCCCAAGGACACTGTCATTTGGGACGTGACAATACGGAGCCCAGAGTCCACCTGCAGGTGATCTGAAATTAAACTGGTTCTTCCGAGAAGAGAATCTGTGAGAGTGTGAATATCCCTCCCTCAAACCCGAGTCTGCCCATGAAACTTGGTCTCCCCCCCACCCCCGCCGCCCCCACAGAGCCAGCTGAGGTGAAAGCACAGCAGAGCACAGCTCTGTCCCTTACTGTCCCCTTTCTGTCCCTTACTGTCACTACCACTTCCACCAGAGACGAGCTGCACTTCCTTGTAGTGTGAGACCTCCTCTTTGCTGTGGGGCTGAGTAGTTCTGGCTTCTGCTGTGGACCACCTTAACCTAATTGTCACAGGCTACAGGGAAGAGTTCTCCATCTTGTTTCAGTCTCTCCCTCCCCCCTTCAGACCATCACAACACACATCTGCATTTTAAAAGTAAGTCCCTCTAGCTTTCACACCTTTAAAGTCCAAGCTCTAATTAAAAACAAGGTGTCTCAGGGCGCCTGGGTGGCTCAGTGAGTTAAGCCGGCTGACTGCGGGTCAGGTTATGATCTCACCGTTAAGTGGGTTTGGGCCCACCTCAGGCTCTGGGCTGGCAGCTCACAACCTGGAGCCTGCTTTGGATTCTGTGTCTCCCTCACTCCCTGCCCCTCCCCTGCTCGCGCGCTGTCTCTCAAAAATAAATAAAAATGTTTTAAAAAATTAAAACCAGATTTTTCCTCCTTCTTTCCCTCTTTTGGGGTCCAGTTGCTTGCAATTTACCATGACTTTCTGTGACAATAATAGTCATAGATGGATTGGGTGGGAGGGCGGGAGGACGTACCTGCAGACTAGTTGGATTGGGGTCACCAATGCAAATGAGGACGATTTATAAACTTTCCGTCTTAATGGATTTACACTAACACAAATCCTATCATTTCAGAGCCACCTATTGTTTGCCTCAAGAAATAGCCAATTCACTTTACATTTTGTAAAAAGTCTTCAGGTATTAAAAGGAATGACTGAAAAAAATAAATAAAAGGAATGATTGGCAGGTGGTAAGGTGGGAGTGCGGCAGAGATTGGTTGCAATCACTTTCAGTTTATTAATTCTACTTCCTCCAGGCTCTAAGGAACCTGTTAGACTGAAGGGAAATGGCTTTTCACCTCCTCTCTTTTCATGCCACTGCTTGATCTCCTCGCTAGAGTTGGAGGACCTCAGTGGGGAGGAAAGGCAGAGTGGGAGAGGAAGGACGCTGATTATCCAGGACTCTGTCTAGAACAGGGAGAGAGATGTAGCTTGCCCACTCCTTTGGGCAGAAAGGTGGATTTGGAGAAACTGAATTTTTCTTGAAGAAACTAAAAACGATCCTTTGATTTCAGGGTAGATGGGGGGGGGGACAGGAGGTTCTGGGGAGAAGTAGGACTTGAAGGCACCTCACACTTCTGAGCTGGGCTTTCAGTCTCATTGGGTGAGATGAAAATGGTAGGTCTTGGGTCCACCCTACCCCCACCTCTCCCCAGCTCACTCAAAGTCCTTGGCCTTGGCACTGTCCATTCCTCCTCAAGACCAAAGACTTGGGAAGGCAAGGTCTACAGCGCCCCTCCCTACCCCGCAAAAAGACGTTTGTGACCCCAGGGACTATCTGGTGGATCAACCGATCTGAATTTGGTAACCCTCGATCCCTCCTATTCAACTCAATCTGAGACCCTTTAGAAAATGCCTGAGCGCGCAGTTCTCCAAAGTGGGGGGAGGGCGTCTCCGTCCGACAACGGGACAGGATATTTGAAATCAGGGATGTCTCAGGAAACCCTCCGAGTCAGTCCTCACCTCTCCCCTCCCCCCCCCGCGGGCAGGAGTCCGGAGAGGCGGAGAGCCACAACCACCCACCCCCGGGAACCTCACAGCGAGTGACCCGCTGGTGGAGCGCGCCGGGAAGCGCGGCGCGGGGGAGGGGCGGGGCGGGGCGCCGCCGGCTCAACCCCACCCGCTGCGGGCTCCGCCCGCGTCGGCCGTTAGAGGGGCGGGGTAGGGGGCGGGGCGTCTTCACCCCTCCCGCCCGCCGCTCCTGCGCGGAGGCCGTCGAGTAACTGCGCTCCCCCAACGGCTGTGCGTGTCCTGCCGCGCTGCAGAGCGGTCCTGAGCTCCCTGGGGGGCGAACGGGCCTTGGCCATCAGAAGGGTCCGAGGGCGGGGGCGCGGGAAGAAGCGGGACTGGGGGCTGGGGGACGTCCTGGAGGCTGAGAAGCCTGGAGAGAGGCTCCCACGTTTCTTGATTCGCGGGCCCCCATGGCCCCAGAGGGAGAGGGCTGTGGCTTAGGCAGGTTGCTGACCCCTGTCGCGCTGCTGGCTTCTGAGCCTTCAGCCCAGCTGCTGCCAGGAGTTTCTGTTCTTGGTCGCCACGGGGACCCAGACAGGCGAAAGCTGGAGGCTGGAACAAAACACCGGACCCTCGGGCATATGAGTGTAGGGGAGGCCTGGCAGGGGCATCAAGTTAGATGGTGTATGTTGAGGTGGAGGCCGCTTACTCCAGGGATGCAGGATTCGGCTCCCAAATGGAAGGCAAGCAACTGTGCCCCACCTTCCAGGCCCTAATATTGTCGGGATACTCTGGAGCAAGGATTTGCCAACTCTATCCCTTTTATTTTTTAATTTTCTTGACATTTTTATTTTTGAGAGACAGAGATGGAGCGTGAGCGGGGGAGGGGCAGAGAGAGAGAGGGAGACGCAGAATCCGAAGCAGGCTCCAGGCTCCGAGCTGTCAGCACAAAGCCCGACGCGGGCCTCAATCTCACTGACCACAAGACCTTGAACTGAGCCAAAGTCAGATGCTTAACTGACTGAGCCACCCAGGTGCCCCTAACTCTATCCCTTTTAAAGTTGCACTTACAAATGTGGATAGCTCAACCTACAATTCGGTTCCTGTGAAGCAATAAGCTTGCTATGGATGCCTCCTTAGGGGCAATTGTGGGCATCTTGAGGAAATGCTGGCATGGAGAGTCTGGGGAGAGGCAAAAAGGAGCACGTGTGATATAGGGAATGGGCTGGCGCATGCTCTTAAGGAGCAGAAGTCAGTGGCCGCTCGTTGCACATAGACCCTGGGGCTGGAAATGTGAAAAGTTAATGGACTTCGATCAGCTAACACCAGACTGGCAAACTCTAGGGGTGGGCAGGTGCCAGCCAGGGTTACTAAATAAGGACAGGGGTGTCATAAAAGTTTTTGGAGGGAAAGAGAGTGGGGGTACTCCAGGTCACCCAGCACCAGCACCAGCCGTTTGCTATCAGTACTCGGCTACCTTTGGGAGACATTCCCTGATGGTGGAATCTGTACAGTCCATAGAATGGGGTTGGAGGAAGAGGGGAAGTTTGGGGTTCTGGGTCTCCAGGGTTTGAATCCATCAGGCATGACTGCTCATGCCTTAGTTTTTTTCCACCATGAGCATCCGGAAAGGAGGTCTTTCCCTCCCAATATTCTCTTCTCCCAGAAGAAACTATCTCATGACAGCTCCCTGGGGGAGAAGAAGGGGGTTGGCAATGACCTCAGGGTGGGCTTTCATCCTTCGGTGTTCTGGGGGGGTTCACAAGGTGCCAGGCCAGGATTCAGGTTAGCTGTGGTTCAAGACTTTGCCTGTGCGGCATGTGTGGATACGGGCAAATTCACGGAGGCACGATGTCCTCCTATTCATCTGATTTTCCAACCTAAGGCAGACTCCCTTACAGGCAGAGAGCGCCTCATTCACCTGTGGGCCCTTGTAGCCTGGGTTTTGAACTGGCAGATAGTGGCATTGGCTGTGCACATACTGGATCCTGAAGGCCATGGGCACATTTAGAAGATCCACATCAGCAGTGGGTGAGGAGGAGCTGGAGAATTAACTGAACTCGTGTAAAGTATCTGAAGAAGTAGCTCAGTCTGAGCTTTAACTACTGGAGAATGGAACCTGTGCAGGCTCCACTTGCTTTCATTTATATAAGTCGGATGTGCCTTCTAGGAACATAAGAGCTGCTAGGAATTCCCTTCCGGCCGAAACATGAAGGATTCCTGGGTGGACGCTGGGTTGTCTATGGGCCATGGCAGTAAATACCCCTCCCCAACCCCCAGCCTCCAAGCTACCTTCCTGCTCCCTAAAAAAAATGCATGGAGACTACACATTCTTGCCTGCCTGATCAGCCTGGGCTAACTTTGTGAAGAAAAGGGATCAAGGAAGCCCGAAGCCTGCCCCCCTGTCCCAAATAGGTTAGAGGTGAAAGAGACACCTCTTTGAGGCAGGTGACAAGTGGTCCCAACAGTGTACAGAATCGGAGCTGGGAAGGAAGTAAAGGCCCATTATCCTTGCTGGTGACTTGAGTCCTAGCTTTGAGGACCACCCCACTGCTGCTCCCTGCACGTGCTCTCTCCCCAGGAGTGGTGGGGTCACATCCTACCTTGGAGGCCATATTCTTTGCTTGGTCTTGTTTTCATTGGCTGTGGCAGAATGGTTGGTCCCCAAAGCCCAGGAAACTGAGCCCCTACAAGAGCATCCCTGAAAGGATCCGAGACCGCTTACTGCTCCAGGACCAGAGGGACACCTCTGTGTACGAGGGCTTTAAAGGCTATAAAGTGGGAAATTCTCAGATGTGGATCATGGTTGCAGGCACTCATGTCATTATCAGCCACACTGAAGGGGCCTGTTGACATCAGCGCTCCCCAGACCCCTTCTGAGGCAAACTCCCTCGCATGCTCTGCAAAGTTCACTGTAGAGACATGAGGACTCAGGAGGCTTTCTGGGCTCAAGCGTAGCCACAGCCTGCAGGGGCCGGGCCTCCACTGAGATCGTGGCTCCCTGCTTTGCTCAGACACATCCCCAAAAGATGAGTTTTACGCCAGAAGAGCAGATATGAAGCAGGCTTAGGCCTCACCTTGAGAACTATCGGAGAATTCTAGACAGTGGTCCCTGTCAGGATCTGTGCTGGGGGCTGGGAGCCAGGAGCTCATCACACAGGCACCTCTGCACATGGCGAGTGACAACTGTCAAATATTGGACAAGGCCAAGGGAGACTCTGTCGGGTCTGAAGTCCTAGTCATGGTTTCTTGACTTCAGCCAGAAGCAGAGCCCCCAGCCCCCCAGCCTGGTCCCCTTCAAAGCTTTTGCCTCGAATGGAGCACGGAAGCTTATTTTCTCTCAGCTGCCCCGGGAGCACAAGTTCCCCTTTGGGGAGGCAAAATAAACTATGTGATTGCTCCTTACTTGCGTTATCGGGTCAAATGCAACCTAGACGTCAGTTCCAACCTACTTGAAATGGTTTACTCCTTGATGCATAGGGGCACTTGTACCCCAATGTTTATAGCAGCACTCTCAACAATAGCCAAATTATGGAAAGAGCCTAAATGTCCATCAACTGATGAATGGATAAAGAAATTGTGGTTTATATACACAATGGAGTACTACGTGGCAATGAGAAAGAATGAAATATGGCCCTTTGTAGCAACATGGATGGAACTGGAGAGTGTGATGCTAAGTGAAATAAGTCATACAGAGAAAGACAGATACCATATGTTTTCACTCTTACGTGGATCCTGAGAAACCTAACAGAAACCCATGGGGGAGGGGAAGGAAAAAAAAAAAGAGGTTAGAGTGGAAGAGAGCCAAAGCATAAGAGACTCTTAAAAACTGAGAACAAACTGAGGGTTGATGGGGGGTGGGAGGGAGGGGAGGGTGGGTGATGGGTATTGAGGAGGGCACCTTTTGGGATGAGAACTGGGTGTTTTATGGAAACCAATTTGACAATAAACTTCATATATTGAAAAAAAAAGAAATGGTTTACTCCTGTTTCTGGTGTCCTTGTGTGTCCTCCGCTCCCAAGACAACCCGTCCCTGCACAGGGTCCCTCCCTGTTGGCCGTATCCTGTGGTTCGTAAACCTGCATCTCCAGTCATTGCAAGGTTTCCCTCCTTCCCTGGATTCATGCCTCGAATATTGGCAGTTGGGCCCACAGACGAGCTTTAGCCAGAAATACAAAACAGTGAGCAACTCGCCCCCAAAGTGGTCCTGGGACAGTGATACTCTGGGGGGGCCAGGAAGAAGCCAAAGCAAACCTTCTCTGGGGCTCCCCCTCCCCCAGGCCTCGGCCCAAGTAAAGATGGACTCTCAAGAGGAGCTGGCTCTCACTGTGAGACTATAGAAGCTTACACTACAGAACCATCAGAGAATTCTGGACCACGGCTCTAGGTGGACAGATTAGTTGTGGGGCAAAGGCAGTTCACCAGCCTGATTTACCTGCCTCTGCCTCTGTCTCTGCCCTGTAGCCCACCTCTCTACTGCGGCAGACCCCCTGAGCTGCTGGCAGACGAAATGGGGCGATGTTGGGCATGGGAAGCCCTGTGGTCTTCCACAACACCTCAGTTTCTCTCCTGAACCCAGCGGCCATGAGCTGGAGGCAGGCAGAGGGCAGGGAAAAAGAGTCACTCGGGGAAGAGCCTGCTTTTCCTCTCTTTTCACCCCTCATTGGGCAGAAAAACACAAGGTGCAGGCGTGGCCACTTCCTAGACTGTAAATTCTTGTGGAGAAAAGGGCCTCTGCCTGTTGGGAGCATTTACCACTCTCCTCCCCACCCCCTCAATGTTTAAAGCTGCCCCCCGCACTTAGCAGGCCTGCCAAGGAGTTTTCTGTGAATCTAGGACTGAATGGGCAAAGTCTACCTTGGCTTTCCCGGAGTGTCCCAGTGAGACACTGGGTGAGACACAGATGGGGTCACTTAGTCCTGCAGCCCTTTTGTGTTCAGAATTTCAGGCTGACGTCTTGATCCCGGGTATGTATGTTTAATGGCATGACCTGGGAAAATTGGGCTTGAAGCCTGGGGAGGCATGCCCACATCTCACTGAGTTACCATTTGGTCCAAAACAAGGACGGGTGCTTGTCTTTTCTGGTTGGAGAGTGAAGGATGGACAATACCTTTTCTCCAGATCAAATTAGAATTCCAATCAATAGGAGACATCCTGACCAGGATTGGGGTGGGGAGCAAAAGAGCAGGCCACAGGACGGGCAGGGACAGGGACACGGAGGAGGGGTGAGCTACAAACACTCATGACACAGGCTTCTCAGAGCACAGGCTTCTTCCAGTGGCCAGGAAATTTCCAACTTGGCTTATAGTGAAGGAGTAAACCTGTGAAAAGAAATTGATTAGTGAAAGGATCCCCACTCAACACTCTTTAAACTCCAACATCTGTTCCCAATAAATAATTCACGTAGTAGATATTAATTAGAAGGCATGGGAGGAGGGGATGGCAGCTGATAAAGTACACTGGGATGCCTCTTTGCCAAGAAATGTCCGCTAAAACCCACACCCAGATGTAGAGGAAAAAGCACGGTGACCGAGCCGGGCCGCCTCCCTCCTTCTGTGTGTCTGTTACTGACTGCACACATCGCCCTACCCCTGTCCCCAGCAGGCAGGCAGTGTGACAGCTGCGTCCCACTCCCGGGACAATAATGCCCCTGGAGACAGCTGTTCAAGCACAGCTGGCCACTGCCCACAGCCACAAGAGGGGTGGCCCCGGATTCCTAGAACTACAAGCGGGGAAGGCAACCCCCTGCCCACCCACCCTGCCACACGCGCCCTCCCCCACCAGCAGGCAGAGGACTGGTTGCTCAGATATCCATTGAGGACTGAGGAAAGCATCATGTCCTGAAGGCCTGGAGACCCTGCTGGAGGCCTCCTTACCTGAGCGGGCCCAGACACCCACCCCAAGAAGGGGAAGAAGTCAGGGGCCAGTGGTAGGAAGATCTTAGACCATCCCAGAGGACTTACTTTCGCCTCGGTTTTCTGGGGGTTCCCAGACCCTTGCCTCCGTTTCTCAGCAGTTTCCTTTGGAGTTTTGGCTTCTTTAGCAGATAGATGATCATTGCTTTCCATTTTGGAAGAAGCGGGGCTGCTGGGACCCCACCAAGCCTTGTGTTTATACTCGTGAACAGAATGGGTGGCTGACTTCTCCAGGGAGGGCAACCCAGTTCATTTCCATGGAGTAGGAGGGGAGCTGCCCCCACCCGCTCCCGGGAGGGGCCGGGGGGAGTGAGGTCATCCTATCTCCTCCGAGTGAATAGTTTGCAGCTCACTGAGACCAGGTGGGAATTGAGAAGATGCACCGGAAGAGTACTTTATACCCTCTAACGTCTACTCTCCATCAAGTATTAGAAGAGTTTAAGGACTGGAGTCATGAAGCTGCTTCTGGAAGTGGCCTGGGCCCTGCACCCCTCAGCAGGTGCTGTCTCCGTGGGACTATATCCCTTTCTTCATGCAGAAGAGGGTTCCCAAGTTTGCATTGGAGAACTGAGGGCTGTCTCTGCTGGCACTGTAGCCTTTTTAGACCCTAAGCCAGCACATCGTCCCCTGGGCTGGGAAACCACAACACCTGGCGGGGGGCCCCAACAGCAGGTGGGAGAGCTCTCGTGGCAGCCACGTGCCCGTCCAGGTGAAAGGAGCCCCGAGATCACCCCCCACATCCTTTCCTCCATGAATGAACGGAGGGCTTCATTCCTGAAAGCTCTGTTCTCCGAAAGGGCTTGGCTTCATTTGTTCTTTGTTTCATAACCTCTCGGTGCTGTTACCGCAGCGACCAGTCTCCTGCTGATTGGAGGAGGCCTCTGGAATGGAACGGAAGTATATCGAGCGAGGTCTCTCCGGTTGAGAAGGGAGAGGAGCTGTTGCCCTCTTATTCCACACTTTCAGAACGAGAATCCAGAAAGGAGGGTCGGTCTCCCCTTACGGGGAACCCCCTCTTCACTACAAGTTCAAAGTCAGAGGCCCAGCCCTGGGCGAGCGCCTCGGTGACTCCTGAGGCAAGGCTTAGTGGCTCGTTAATCAGTGTGGACACGCACAGGGGGGTGAACTCATGCGATGTCACAGTGGGCTTGCTAATGTGCATAGGGCTGCTGTGGAATTGGGGGTGGGGGGCGCCGCTGGCTGGCCTATTTCTTGGAGAACTTTTAAGTCCTCACCCCAAGGGCCCCAGGCGGCACACAAGAGGCTGGTGTGGCCAGGGGAGTAGGCTCGACCTCGGCATCAAGTACGGGATTGGCCAGGTGTGTGAAAAGGACCAGCAACTGACATGTTTCAAACTTTGAGGGGAGGGTAAGTCTCCTTGTAGATGGAAGCGGCATTTCTTCTAGGGAGACAAAAGGGAGTCCCTATGGTTAGAGGTCAGTGAAGCCTCCCTGGGCAAAGAGTGGGTGGTTCTTGGCTGGAAAGCTGAAGGGTGGCTGGGATGAGGCTCCAGACTGTACATCACCTGTTCTTTCGTTTCGGTTGGTGCCCGCGGAAGCCTCTGAGTGGCCAGCCAGATAGGGCAGCCAGTGGTCAGACCACCATCTGGGGAGATTTATGTTAGATGGAAGATGGGGCCCGTGGCCAATTTAAGTGGCTTTGTTTTACCCACAAGGGTCAGCGTTGCTGAGGCTTGATCGAGAGGTGCCCAGATCGCAAGAGCAGAAAATGCCAGTGACTGAAAAAATAGAAGCCCTCCCCATGAGAAAGCACTGCCTGGCACAGGTCCCCAGAGTTGAGAATAACATGCCTCTGAAAGCGAGAGGTGGGCCGGGTCAGAACAGAAGAGTAGACTGATGGGTCACAAGCCAACCTCCCCCCCCCCCCCCCATGCTGTGATTCAGATGCTAACTTGCTCTTTTCAGTGAATGACTTATTAGGAAGCTTTTGAAGGTCCAACCAAGGAAAAGGGTTAAATTTGCAAAGGCAGAATTTAGGGATAGAAGAAGGACAATCAGTGAATGGCAGGGGGAAGTCCTCTGCTTCCTGCTTCCCCCATCAGTGCATCCTAAATCCGAGTTCCCGTGGTCCAAGAGGGGCAAAGCAGGGGGAACCAAGCGTTTTCCTGTTATTTCCTATGGCAAGAAATTCAGGCAAGGTCAAGAGCAAGACTCTCACAAAGCACACATCTTACTTACTCCACTGCCTGCCTCTCCATCCCAAGTCTTCCCAAGCCGTCAGCCATATGTCAAACTCTGTCCTCATTCCTTGAGGACCCCGGAATGTGCCTTACTCCTCTCTGGCCAGGCCTTCCATTCTGGTGTGGAGAGCTCCTCCCCAACCTGCTTCGTCTGCTCAGCCCATCATTCAGATCTCAGGTCCAATGTCATTCCCTGGGGAGCATCTTCCTGGGCCCCTTGGACCTGGCAGCTGTCAGGGACGTCTCCACAAATCACTCCCTTGTGGCATTTAGCACAGTTTGAAATCATACGTTTATTTGTGCGATTACCTCCCCCCAGCAAGACTGACTTTGCCTGGTTCAGCTCACTATTGCCCCCAGCTTCTCTTGCGACCCCCCAGCACTTAATAGGTTCTCAATAAATATATGCAGAATGCATGAATGAAAGGGGCGATATGAGTTCTCCTTTTCCTCACACTCACCTGTGCAACCCTCATTCATTGGGCAGCTCACTCCAATTGCTTGACTTCCCTGCTCCTTGAAGGGTATGGAAAGAAAGGGTCTGGAGCCCCAGGGGGGTGGTTAGAGACCCATGTGAAGCCCATTAGCATAAAGATGATACAGGAGGCCATTCAAAAAGCAAACACAGGAAACTCAGGAGACAACATGGGGGGGGGGCAGAGGAGGATGGGCCATGTGGAGGCGTGGGGGAAGGTTTGAGGAGAGGTAAGAAGTAACCCAACAGCAGAAGTGGGGGGTGGGGCTGTGCTACAGATGTCATGAGGGAATGGTTATCAGGCACCTGCCCAGGCATGGACAGAAACACCCTCTTGTGCTATGGGGGGGTGGGGGGGTGGGCAGGGGAGCTGGGATAGCCTCTTTGGAGGGCCATTTTTAATGTAAAAAGCAGTTTCACTTTGGGAAGCCTCTCCAACAGAAATGCTTCCGTAACTTTGTAAGGATACACATGCAAGGGTAGTTGCCTTGGCCTTGCAATGTTGAACAAATTGGAAACAGACTGAGCGGTCGTTAATTGGGGGGTGGTGGCTAAATTCACCTGCATCGGTGGATGGGATACAAATGCAGCCTCCCCAAAAATGTGATGGGGATGTGGGCACTGATATGGAAACATGTTGATGCATTAATTAAAATAAAGCAAGGGACAGAACCATATGTGTCCTAGGGTCCCATTTAAGTTTCTAAAACTATTTGTGTGCATAAAACTTTATATATGTTTATGCATAGAAAAATATCTGGAAGGATCCATCCATATTCTACCTTTAACACTATTTCCTCTGGAGATGGGATTCAGGGTGGGGTAAGGAGTGGGGGGTTGGGGTGGGGAGGACTCACGGTATTTGGTTCTCCCACTGGTGTGGTTCAAATGAGCATGTGTTTCTTCTGTGATAAAAAAGGAAGATCATAGGATATAGCCCTCTGGGACCTCAGATTCATTAGACTGGGGGAGCAGAGGCCAATAGCACTGGGTAGGGTGGACAGGAGGGATGGGCAATCTGTGTATACAGACCGCGAAGACCTTTCCAGAAGTTTTCTGGTGAACAGCATTTTTGTTTTTTGTTTTATTTATTTATCTTTTTATTTTTCAATATATGAAGTTTATTGTCGAATTGGTTTCTATACAACACCCAGTGCTCATCCCAAAAGGTGCCCTCCTCAATACCCATCACCCACCCTCCCCTCCCTCCCACCCCCCATCAACCCTCAGTTTTTTATTTATTTATTTTTTTTATTTTTCAATGAACAGCATTTTTGAAAGAGGATGCTAGCTTAAGGAAGAGGCGTGGTAGAGGGAAGCTTTATATCGGGAGGTGTTGACCCCTGGGTAGGCTGGGGGCGGGGAGGAAGCAAAAGCAGAAGTAATTTCACAGGATCCTAAGGAGAGGGATATTTGGCCAGCCTGGTATGTGCTGAATGACCTGTGGGATCCAAAGTCCCAGTGGAGGAATCATCCCTAAAAAAAGAGTGAGGAACATGTTTGGGGGAGGGTATGACCAGATAATCGGCGGTGGGGGTGGGGCGGTGTGCAGAGAGGGTGAGAGGGCCTGGGAGGGAGTTCACGGTTGATGACCTGTGAACCGAGAATGGATGTGTCACCGAAGTGACAAGTGATGGAGACAGTCTAAGAACTTCTGAGGGCAACAGGAAACTCTGGGAATGGAAAAAAGGGTTAGTAAACTGACCTAGCTGGTGACAGAAGAAGGCTGGTTAATCACACCTTTGTAATAGAACAAACCTGCAGTTCTGCATTTTTCTCTTAGCAGAGCTCAAGTGTAAGACTAGAAAGAAAGAAAGGTCAAGCTGTTCCAAGGCTGGGGGAAAAGGCAAGGCCGGCCCAGTGTGAAGGGAGATGTAAAAAAGTGACGTGGGGTAGAGGAACCAGATATGGACTTGGAGGCCCGCGAGTTGAGATGAGCAGCCACGGAAGCATTTTGAGAGAAGGGAATTGTGGACAGCCAGGATGGCGCACCTCTTAGGTGATGTCCAGGTTCAAGGTTTGGCTGTGGGGACGGATGCGTTGCGCAAGTAGACAGGAGTAGAGACAGCTCTGTCTCCACCCGGGAACCTATGCAGGGGGAAGGATTGGGGCAAAGATAAAACCTATGAGCCTGATGCCAGAGCTCTCAATTCGTGCATTCAACAAATATTTATTGAGCACCTGCTATGTGCCAGGCACTCTTCCTAGCCTTGGTGGGGAGGTGAATGTGAGAGTCCTCTGGGTTGCTGATAGATGAAGATGGGAAGAAGGGGGGGTGGGGGGCGCCAAGAAGAGGAGGGAGCGTCACCGAGGAAGGGGGTGGGGATAGAATGGTCAGGAAGATGAGGCAAGATGCCAGAGGAGGGTGCTGCCAGGCTGGGATGGATCAGAAAAGGAGCACCTTCTCTTCTTTAGAAGAGCTGGGAGAGGAGCCCTGTCAGGGAAAGGCAGGCTTCGGATGGGGTGAAGGCAGGAAGCTGGTGCGTTTTTCAGCTTCCTCCTGTGCCCCACCCCGCCTTCCTCACACCTCGCATCTCACAGAAGGGTGCGGGGCCGGTGGAAGGGGAAAGGCGAGTCCTTCCTCAGACACCACGAGGCTCCACTCAGGGACTGTGCCAGGCACTCTTTCCTGTGACATCAGCTCTATGTTCTGGCCCTCATCCACTGCGTGACGGTGGAGAGAAACAGGAAGGGTCAGAGAGGAACGGTAAGACCAGACACAGTGGTAGGAGAGAGAAGAGTCCAGGAGGAGAGAGACAAGGATGAAAACAGAGGAGGAGAAGCCAAAAGATAGTCCTGAGGAAAGGGAGGTAGACGCACACAGAGGCCACAGGACTGGACTGCTGGGAGGCGGTCAAGCACAGAGCCAAATGGGACCCACAAGAAGAGAGGGCGATGTGGGGTAACCACCAGACACATCTGGTTCTGCCATGTCTTAGGGGTTCCCGTCAGCCAGGAAAGGTCCTTCCAATGGCTTTTTCCTGTCCTTGAGGCCACCTTGAAGGCACAGGAGAGGGAGAGGTCTGGGGGCAGTGGTGGGGACCAGTGGCGCAGAAAGGGCCTGGAGAGAGGTGGATGGTGATGACCCAGAGACCTGGGTCCACTCCCGGGATGGATCTCAGGGAGGATGTCTTTCCTTCTACCTGAACACCCTGGCCCTCAGACACTGGGCCCCCTTCCAGATTGAGCTCCATTCTTACTCTGTCCCATTCCCTACATTACTGACCTTGTCACTTGACTTGGGCAGCCTGGTCTTCCTTCCCCCTCTCTACTGGCAAACGGGGACCTGCCCATCGGCAGGGCATGAACGATCAAGTTGTGCTCTCTTGGATCCTAGATAAAACTGTGAAGCAGGATGATCTGGGGCTTTCTGCTTCCCCGAAAGGCCAACAAGGCTCTGCTCTAGAAGGAGGGCCACTCTGAGTCTGGAATGGTCTTTCCGGAAGAGCTGGAGGCAGACGCCTTTTAGGGAGGGAAGAGAGCTGAATTCCTGAGGCCTTTTTCCTCCTTTGCCTTCAAAGTCTCTGAGATGACAGGGGCCTCAGCAGCCCCACCAGCAGGTGGTCAGGTCCCTCTCTCTTCCTTCTTTCTTCTGGCTGTCATCTCAGCAACTGCTGCTTCTGGAGGAAGAAAACAAAGGCAGTCAGAGAAGGGACAGCAGGACGTGTGGGGCAGGAGTCTCCCCCCCCCCCCCCCCCAGGCAGGGACACTGTGTGCCCTCTCCCCAAAGAAGGAGAATCTACCCTGGAGGTCTGCAGGGACAGAGTAACAGCAGATCATTCTAGGGGAGAATAATGGAAGAGGCTACCAAAAAAAACAAAAAACAAAAAACAAAAAACTTGAAACTGGTTAGAAGAGGGTCCTTACAGCTCCAGGGCCTGTCCCAGCCCCGATACAGCATCATCCTGTGAACTGACTCACCATCCCTGCTGCCAAATCCTTATGCACAGGAGTGATGTACAGATTTGTAGACAGCCCTCCTCTTTCTAGAATGCCTTGAGCTCCGTGACTCCTTCCTCTCGACTAGAGAAAAAAGCCTTGCGAACGTTCTGCTTGAGGTGGCGGAACAGAACTTCGAGGTGGTCTCAGATGTGGAAACTTCTTGCTGTGTGGGGGCCAAATGAGCTTCTATTGTACTTCCTGCTGGTGGTCTTACCTTTCACTGGCTTCGTGTGCTCAGGGGTGCCCAGACCCTTGTCCCTGTTGCAAGGCCGTACCGGAAGCCATGCTTCCCCACAGGCACTACTTAACTATCTACGAATAAGGTTGGGGGACAAGGCTCCAGTGAGGTCAGTGGGTCCTCCCAGTTTTACTTCCTGTCTCTATCGCAGGGTCAGTGATGGTCCTTTGTCTTTACACATCACCCTCTCACATTCTTCTCCAGAGCCACTCTCCAACCCCCTCCGAGGCCTCTCTGTCCTGCTCTGGGCCCAGAGGCACCGGCCCTGAGCCATCGGGAGGCGAATGAAGTCGGAGAGAGTGAGGACTGGCTCTGGGTGTCCCTCGGCGGGACGCCACGGGTCTGGGCCGGCCGCCCTCTGAGCACAGTTGCCCTCTCTGGCTCTCGTAGCTGTGTGCTTCCCCTGCTTTAAGGTCGTCTATTTCTTACTGAAGCGTGTTCTAAATCCTGTCATTGTAGACAGTTGGATCACTGAGCTTTGCTCAAGCTTCCCGGCGTGGCAGGGCCTTTGTCCCTGCTGGCTCCCTGGCTGAGACAGCCCTTCTCTCCGGTGTGGTTTCTCAGTGTCTGAAATCCATGTTTCCTTTTGGTGCGCACACAAATCTGACACTCCACCAATAATTCCAGTGCACTTTATTGGGTAGTGTGGGAGACCCCCCACCCTTATACCCTGCAAGATTAGGCACCACGGATGCTCAGCAGGGCCAGACTGTTTGCTGTGCAACCCACATGTCAAGGCTTTGCTGGGCTTTACACTGTGTGGTTTGTGTGGCAAAAAAAAAAAAAAAAAAAAAGCGCTCTGATGGTTTGTTTTCTAATCTGAATAGGCTATAATTCACAAGATACCTTTCCGAGACTTCTGGAATCTTCAGATGGAATGGCTGGATAGGAAGCCTGAACCCCAGCAAGGAAAGGTGGGGCCGGGGGTGGGGAGAGCTGGGGGTCCCCATAGTTGGTGTTGCCGAGAGGAGGAGGCAGAAAATAGAGATGAACCCGGAACTCTGGGTAAAGTCGACGCTTGAGGGTCAGGCACAGGGAGAGAACCAGGGAAGGAGGACTACGAAAAGGCATGGTAGGGGTCGGGAGGATGGAGAGAGAGGGATTAGGAAAAGTTGGTGTCCCGGAAATCAAGGGACAGAGAGAGCCCTGGTGACCATGTCGAATGCCGCCTGTAGGTTACGTTTTGAAGGCATCAGCTGTATCTTGCAGACTTAGCAAGGCTGGTAGGAAGCTGGGCTGGGGGCTGCTTCTGTGGCACAGTAGGAGTGCTGTGTGGCCCCAGCAGGAAGCCGCTTGATGGGGAGATGCCCCCAGAGAAGGAGGGGCTGAGGGTTTCTGAGGACCAAGTCCTGGGGATGGGGGCTGGGAGGGGCTGGTGGAAGGCTCAGAGAGACTTTGGGAGAGGCAGGTGCAGCTGGTGGGAGCAGGGGAGGGGTGGACGCAGGCACACTGAGCACCGAGCCCTCCCTGTTCTCGTGAGACTACTGCTGAGGGCATTTTCAGGGTTTTCAGCTAATGGTTGCAAGGTGTCTGGAAACTTCACAGCCAAGTGAAAGGGAGGTAGGTGCCAAGGGCTCACACTGTGCAGGACAGCAGCTTTTCTGAGGTACTTAGAGGCCTGAGAACTTGAAATTGAAAGCCCACGTCGGGGACTGTTCCCGGATTAGGGGTCTCCAAGGAGGTTGAGACAAATGGGCAACAGCTCATAGGAGTGAATGTTGGTTGACATGAGGGTCTAAGCAGTGAAGGAAGGAAGTGAACAGGGGCGCCTGGGTGGCTCAGTTGGTTAAGCATCCAACTTTGGCTCGGGTCTCGATCTCGCGGTTTGTGGGTTTGAGCCCCGCGTCAGGCTCTGTGCTGACAGCTGGGAGTCTGGAGCCTCCTTCCAATTCCGTGTCCCTCCTTCTCTGGCCCTACCTTGCTCAGGCTCTTGTCTCTGTCACTCTCTCTCAAAAATAAATAAACCTTAAAAAAAAAAAAGGAAGCGAGTGAATCCTGGGTGCTGAGACCCCAGTGGGACCCCAGGGCCTGGAGTTCTCCATGAGATTGAAAAATGGGGACATGTTTTTATAATGACTCCTGGACTATTTGATTATCGTTGTAACCAGCCAACAAACAAAAAGTCAATTGAAAATGTCAAATTTCCCAAATGCCCATCAACTGGATAATGGATAAATAACTTGTGGTATATTTCTATAGGGAAATACTGTACAATTCCATGCAATAGCTTGGATAAGCCTCAAAAACATGTAACTGTTGAGCAAAAGAGGTCAGACATAAAAGACTAGGTGCTATTTACCATCCTTTCCGTAAAGTTCTACCAACAGGCAAAAGTAATCGGTGGCATTAGGTTCCAGGATAGTGATGACTCTTGGGGGAAGAGGTCACAAGAAAAGGGAGGTACCGGGGTACCAATTGTTCCCCAGGAGCTCCACAGGCCCATTCAGCCAGCGAAATGCACTGCCTTGTGCATTTGTGACAGGGACATTTTTCTGTGTGCTTATTCTCCTTCAAAAAAAAAAAAAAAGCTTACTTTAAAAAAGAGGGAGACTATCTCATGTGAAGCAATAATTCCCTTGGGCTCCAAGGCCAGTCCCTTCTGAGATCACCTCCGATAACAGAAGTTGGGCCTCCTGGCCAGTTGGAAGCAGCAGGTATGAAGATGACAATAATTCTCCCTCTCCAGTGCCATCCCCTCCGTCTTCTCCCCCTGCCCTCGTCCGTTATGATGAAAGGCATTCTTGATGCCCAACCACATCATAAATAACTAAAGGCCATTTCCCCTCTGGAATCGTCCAAGCTTTGTGTCTAGTGTCTCCTGAAGCAAGGCCTACAGCTATGGCCTTTGTCTAAAATGGAGTACCTGGGAGGTAGCTGAGGCTATCCCTCTGCTAGAGGGTGCCAGCTCCCCTCAGCAGGCCGTACAGGGCCCCGCAGTCCCAGACCCACCCGGGAGGGGTGCCTTTTCTAATTGGCCCCAAGGTGCCCAAGAGATCCTCAACATCCCTGCTAGAAGTTGTTGGGCAACCATGCTCGAGGTCTTACGATGTCCGGGCCAGAAAGAAGGGAGCGTGAGGGTTTAACCATAGTGTTACACGGTAACAATAGTGATGGGTATAGACCCTTTTATTGTTCAAAGCACTCGCACGGACATGATCTGTGGCCAAGGCTTTGCCCGGGTCCCGGCAAGAAGGATAGAAGCATCTCTCCTGGCCACAGCTCCTCTGGCTCCCCCAGGAGCCAACTGGGTGGTGGTGAGAGAGGGCTAGTTTGGACACTGTGCACAACAGTCCTTCTCCCTCTGTGTGTCATTGGCAGACGCAAGGGTACGTCTGCCTTTATTAGTTCATAAGACGTGTGTTGTCTGGGGTTCTGTGCGTCCTGCCGTCATTTGGTCGCTGATGGAATCTCTCTGTGGCCACAGTCATTCTCAGTTCCCGCTTTCGGTGGCTGTGAGGGGCCCACTGGGTGTATGTGAGGAGCCTGGGGCTCTGCCCGTCCCCAGGCTGCCCCTCCCAGTGGGCTTGTTGCTCACGGTGGCTTTGCGGTGGGCATTCTGTGGGGTCTGGTCATGGCCCTAGACTTTCTGTCCTATGTTGTGTTTTGTTTTGTTTTTCCTTCTCTGTGTTCAAGTCTTCTCCAAGGCTTTCTGTGGGGTTTTTGCTCTTTAAACAATTCCTTTTGATTTTTTCCCTTATGAAAGGCCACATTTCATCTTGGTTCCTTTCCCGGAAATTGAGTACCAGGGAGGGCGTACTAGGGCCATCCCTCTGCCACCAGAGCATTAAAGATCATGTGGGCACTGAGAGCCTCGATACGGCCCTGAGGACCCCTCCCACTCCAAAGTCTGTCACTTTGGAGAATGGACCCAGCCTATTTCCCGTCTTTATGGATGAGAAAACTCTGTATTTGAGGACACAGCCACGTATCTTCACTGAGAGCCTCACCTCTGTTGCTTGTCCTGAAGAGGCAGTGAGCAATCTGAGCCCAGAGAGGGGGAGTTTTATTCCGAGGAGTAAAGTGGCAACTGACTGATGGGAATAACGTTTGGAGCTCATCATCCAACAAAGTGGCACAACTAGAAAAGACGAAAGGTCTAGAGAGCTTTGGGGAACGTCGCAGGGCAATTAGTAAAACGAGCTTTAGTTATCGACAACGAGTCCATTATGGCCACGTTACCGCGGTTTGCTGATCCGCGCAATGGAGGATTGTTTGAGCAGCCTCCTGCCTTCTTCCCTCCTGTAGAATTTCTCATCAGTCAGAGCCACTGTCATCGGTCCAGCTGCCTTCCGCCAGTTGTGTCTCACTCACTTCTGTGGGGACGGCACCAGCCACGCCGTTTGATTTCTCGACTTGGGATGTGCGTGTAGGAACAGCTACGGATTTGTCTTTGCTTTTTGCCCCTCCCCGGGCCTGCCAGTGGTCAGATTACGTGGGTGAATGTTACCATTTGCTTTCCATCCCTTTGCATTTCCTCCTGACTACTGACTGTCACTGGGCAGGTACCAATCGGAATCTTGGTGCAGTTTGGCACCAATTGTCATTTGCTCCTATTTTCGATAAAAAACTACTCCGATTCCATTTGCATCACAGTCCCAGCAACTTGGAGCCCTTTATCCAGCCAGTGCTCAGAGGCCCCGCCTGTCTTGTGTAACCGCATCAGAACCCTCGGAGGAGCAGAATTGGAGGACAACGAATCCAGCAGGAGAGTAGGGGTGCTAGAATGAAGTGGTGACCCGGCCTGGGTATCGGCTGGGCCAGAGAACGTGGCAGCAAGCACTCGCTATGTGTGGGTTGACCTGGAGATCGGAGGTTCTAGACCTTGGCAAGTTACCAAGGGGGCTGGGGAGGCGAAGAGGATGAGGCAGAGAGAGACAGTGAAGAAGACCCCAGTGTATAAGGGGAAAGGGAGAGGCGTGAAGATTCGTAGTGGGGCAGGATGCTCCGTGGATAAGGCGTGGCTGGGAGGATAGCCGTTTGGGGGCGTTGGGAGCAGAGAAGGGAGGAGGGGAAATGATGGCCACCCTTTTGGGCCATATATATGCAAATGATTGACAGTATGAGGGGGAACTCTTGCCGGCAGCTTGTCTCTGGCAGTGGCCGCAGCTCCCGCTCTCCCTTCCGCCTCCTGACCACCCACTTGCACCAACAACAGAGTCTGCCGTCAGCCCACCTCCAGCCGGGCTGAAAGAGCCTCTTTCCTGGGCGTGAAGGTGGCCAAGCCCTGTCTTTCTCTCCCTCCTGCGTGCCCCCAAATCCAAACTCCTGAATCCCCCCAACCACCCCCCGCCAGGACCCTTCCCCCACTTGCTTCCTCATCCCCAGCAAACTCTCCAGAACCATCTAGCCCTCAGCTGGTTTGTCCTCTGGGCCTCTCCCCTCCACATGACTTTACTTTAGCGAGACAACTAGGAAGCAGCAGGAGACAGGCCTCCAAGGGCTCCTCCTTCCTCCTGCCCCAGGAGTCGTTCTGTAGTGTCACTAAAGAGTCTATGGCTCTTTGGGGCACATGGGTGGCTCAGTCAGCTGAGCGTCTGGCTTCGGCTCAGGTCATGATCTCACGGTTCGTGAGTTCGAGCCCCGCGTTGGGCTCTGGGCTGACAGCTCGGAGCCTGGAGTCTGCTTCCTATTCTGTGTCTCCCTTTTTCTCTGCTCCTCCCCTGCTCACACGCTATCTCTCTCTCAAAAATAAATAAAGATTAAAATAATAATATGTGGCTATTTTTTGGTGGTGGCTGGGGGAGGGGGAAGTATCTAGATACCTACAACATCCCCCCTTCCTCGCACCCTCCTCGCTTCTATCACCTTTGACCTGCTCTCCGAGGTCTGGGGTTTTAATCTCTAAGACTAAAGCAAGATAATATATTGAAGATAGAGCTGACCCAGCATTTTTTGCAAAGCTCCCCCTCCCCCTGCCCCGCCCCTGCACACCCACCCTGGGGATAACTGAGGAGCTTCAGGGAAGCCAGGCTGCCTGTGTAATGGTGGGCGGTGGTCCTGTATTAAAAGATATTGAATATTCCTGGACGCTGGCTATAGACAACAATGACATTTGCTCCAACGACTGATGACAGCTCAGTGAGGGTGGAAGAGAGGAGTTCAAGGGCAATGCAGGAGTTAAACCTGGTGCTTGGGACGCTCTCGGGAGCAAGGGAATGTAGGAAAGGCTCAGGTGGGTATGGTAGGGGTGAGGTAGTGGGGGTGAAGGGACCAAGAAGGGAAGATTTGCTTAGGAAAGCTGTGGACTTGGACACTGGGCTGAGGGGACAGACCTTAGGGTTTCCTAAGCCAGACCATCGTCTAAGTGGGCAGGCTGGGCTTTGGAACTGCTGCTTTGCATATGGGACCAGAGGGCCCCATAAATCAGTCCTGTCCCGGCCAGGTCAGTTCAGAGGGAGGGCTGTAGGGGACTGATAGGGTTTGGGGAACAGGGAGGGGAAGGAAGGAGGTCCCTCCCAGGGCGGGGCTGGCGTCCACAACCAGGCTCCAGGACGGCTGGAAGCAGGGGACAGCCCAGGTGGCCCAGGAATACAGGCCAAACTGAACTGAACAGTGGAGGCAATAAATCATCCTTCAGATGTTCTTTTTTTTTTTTTTAATATTTATTTATTTTTGAGAGAGACAGAGAGCATGAGAGGCAGAGGGGCAGAGAGAGGAGGAGACACAGAACCTGAAGCAGGCTCCAGGCTCCGAGCTGTCAGCACAGAGCCCGATGCGGGGCTCGAACTCACGGACCGTGAGATCATGACCTGAGCTGAAGTTGGACGCTTAACCGACTGAGCCACCCAGGGGCCCCTGGATGTTCTTGCACCCTAGGGAGGGACAGAACAGAGTGGGGACTGGGGGAGAGGGCCTCTGATATGATCTTAGTCTGGGCTGTGCTTGTCTTTCCTCTTCAGTAGTAACTGGCTGGGGATGAGGCAGCAGGGCAGGCTCCTGGTGGGGTGATGGGAGTAGAGTTCCCACCAGAGACAAGCCTGGCAGACTGTCAGGCAGAGGGGCCTCCAGAGAGCCCTGGATGGCCAGCGGCTTTTCCTTAGGGAGCAGAGATCTTGCCTTCCTCCGAGCCCTAATCGGTTCCCAGAAGAGACACTGTCTGGCTTCTCCTGACACACGTTTCTTCTGTGTGTTGTTGGCTCCTCCTTCCCAGTCCAGCTCAGCTAACTGTCCTCCCAGAAAAGCCTTCTCTGATGTCCTTCAGCTCCAGAGGCCTCCCTCCACCCCCAAGACTCTCCTGTTGGTCCTATTTTCTTGACATTATCTGGATAGACCTTGTCCATCTTGGTTTTCTTATTGGTTGCCTGTCTTTCCTCCCTAGAGGGTAAGCTCCATGCGGGGTGGGCGGGCGGCAGGGGGTGCTGGTCATTCTTGACTGCAGCTGTACCTTCAGCTTCTAGAATGGGGCCTGACACAGTTAGGCCCTCAATGAGTATTTGTTGAATGGATGAATGGGTGGGTGACAACAGATGGACAAGCACCAGGTCTCTGGGACAAGAGTTGCATCAATGTCCCGCCAGGCACTGATAGAGAATGCATCTTGGGGCCCGGGGCTGGCTAATGTTTGGTCCCTGACAGATGGCACGCTGAGAGATTCGTGGAATGGGATTTAAGCCTGGTTTCATTTGAGCCTGAACCCCTTGGAGGCAGGGAAAGGGAGGACCAAAAATGTACAGTTCTATTCTCCCTGCCTAGGCATGGGGTCGGCTCTGGAGGGCCAGGCAGTCCACAGGGGTGTCTGAGGGTCAGAGAGGGAGAAGTGTGGTCCCCAGGCTGTCTGATGGAGTGGAGGTGTGGTGCTGCGCATACAGAGACTGTGGGGTGTCACAGTCCTTGGGTGACAGTGCTCAGTCCAGTGGCAGACAGGCAGGGCCTTGGACTACGTGCGGGAACAGGTGGCACTTCCCCCCCAGACCCTTGTCCCCTCCCTCCCCACCCCCACTCAAATACCCAAGTTGTGGATGGAGACTCTAATCTGGACCTCTTTCCAGCTTTAGCGTAGGTGGTTCCGGCCCTGTTCTCCTTTTCTAGCTAACAGCGCCACCACCGCTGCCTCTGAGACCGCAGCATGGCCAACACAATGAAAAGGAATGGAATGTACCTAGAGATCTCCCCCTCGCCCGCAGGGTCCCACTACCTCCCAAGTTCAGAAAATGTCAGGCAGCGGGACAGGGAAGCTCAGAGAAGAACTTAAAAACTTCACTGAAGGTGGATTCTAGAATAGGTTAGTGATGCCTTTTTCTTCTATGGGGCTCCTTCCCTCTTTCTACATTTGCAAGGGAGTTCAAATCTTTTTTTTTTTTTTTTTAAGAGAGAAAATATCTGAGCTTGGAAAGAGGAACCCCAAGCTGATACCAGTCTGGGTTGGGGATCTTTGAGGCTGGACAAAACTATTCAAGCAGCAAGGATCAGAGGGCAGATTGCCCGTCACCCCACCCATGTCCTCTTGGCCTGACCAGTCTTGGCCAGGCCCCTCACCCCTGATGGGAGGTCTGGAAGCATCCCATCACATCTCCAAAGAGCATTAAACGTTGAGCCTTGGGGAGCCTCTAGAGCTTGGCGTCTGGGCCCAGGAGATGTAGAGAAAGGCATGGCTTTGGACTCTCCACACTTGTCCCTTGGGCATTGATCTGATGAGCCTCTGCAGCCTCCCATGCTGCCGTCCCCAGAGAGCAAGGTGCCCCATTGGGCATTTCCTCTGCATGGACCCACCATCTATCACATCTGCCCCCGGCTGTGTCACGCCAATCTCCCTTATCTCAGCCTCCCATGATGATAGCAGGGCTCTTGCCGTGTAAGCCCCATCCTGCTTCCTGGTCTTGGGTCCATCCCTGTGGGACCCTCTCTTGCTTGAGCCTCAGGGTCTCAGTGCCGGGTCCTCGTCCCCTTCATAGCTGCCACCTGTTCAACTTTCGCAGGCTCTTCTCCCTGCCCTCAGCGGTGGCCTGGGAGAGGCGCTCCAGCTGCCAGGCCAGTCACCTCCTGGTCAGGCATAGAGTCCTGTCCATTTTTAATGCTTGTCTGCCAAGAACAGTGGGGCAACATAACGTAAAGATGTTCAGGAAATCTCAGACATGACACGAAGCACTTGTCTCTGACCAAGCGGAAGTGTCCGTGGCTGGGGAAGGTCTCATCCTCTGGTTGGTTCTTCATGGCTTTCACCTTCATACCTCTTTGGATTTTCTTGAGTCTCCTGAAGGACAGCTGTGATCCAGTTTGTTCTGGGTATTGTATGTGCATTCACAGACTGTAGGAAGTGAAGGGGAAGGATGGGGGGGGTGGGCAGAATCGGTCAGTTGGGGCAGCACAGGAAGGTCCCATTGCAAGTGGGGCCACTGTTCCCGATGGTGGGAGCTGAGACAGCCTGAGATCAATGGGGGCCATGACAGATCCTTGTATCAGTCCCTGGGCCTCCCTGGCAGCCCACAGGACCCCTGTCAGTCAGAGAAGACCAAGTAAGGGGTCTTATGAAATGCTCACTGGATGGTACAGGACTAGGGGGCTTTCTGGGCAGGAACACCCACACTGAAGGACTTCAAAGGAGGCAGTCCCCTTTGGGACTGATCCTGCCTGATAGTCTGGTTCATAACTTAAGTTCATAGACTTAGGAAGTTGGAGTAGGTAAAGCTAAGGGGATGGACGGAGGGTTAAGGGTTAGTCCCAAATAGCCACCAAAGCAGAAGCCTGTGTATGGCACTTGGGATCCTAACAGTGGGGAAGGTGCAGGAATGATGTGGGCCCTACTTGCAGGAAGGGGAAGCAGAGAGAGTGTGAGAATTGCCTCCTAAGAATCTGGGTCGGAGCCAGGAAGAGCTTTAGTCCCAAAGCATTGTCCCTGATTGAAGAGCTTGGAAGTATAGAGGACCTGGGGTCAGGGCCTTGTGTCAGGACTGTCCCTGGGGCCGGGTCCCTCTGGATGGTGGCCTGGCCTTGAACTTGGGTCTGAATGGCCAAAGACTCTTCCGCCACGAGGTGCTTGCCTTCTGCTAGCCTCAACTTTTCAGGAAGAGAATATATGCAAAACAGGGATTGGGGTGGTTTGGGGATGGGATGGGGCTTTGGGCTCTTAATGGACTAGGATGACATCAACTCCTATGGCGGACTGGCCAATTTCCACACCAAAAAAGAAAAAAAAAACCCATCTGGGAGCAAGGGAGCAAACCCAGGAATAAAGGCCACATAGAGAAGTGACCCAGCATTATAGCTAAAGTTGGCATATGGGAGCATTCCAATTTGTTCTAGAAAGGACAAAGAGGCAGTGGAAAAAATCACCAGTGCCTGGTTCTATCGCCTACATTAGCTACAATCCCAGGGGTTAGCAAACTAGTTTTTAGTTCTGAAAGAAGAGTGTCTAACTCTCTCTGTCATCCTCAGTAGTATGTTGAGGACCAGGCTGAGCGAGCTGGACTATGGAATTTTTCCTTAAGTGAGGTCCAGGCAGAAAAGGAGGGATCCTGGGAAGGAGAAGAGAGAAAGAGAAACCCCTCTCCAGGGTTTAGCCCCAGAGCCTCTGGGGAGAGCATTACTAGCTGAGTACATCGAAAACAAAGGGCAAGTGTCCCCATGGCCACCTGGGCACAGACCTACACCTGGGCCACCTTTCATGGGCAGACTGCAGGGTTAGACTCTTTAGTTTTCTTGGGCTGCCCTGGTCCCCATGTGCTTTAGGAAAGACCCAGAAGAGGCTGGCTTTTCGACTGGAGGTGCCCAGGTGTAAGGGTCACTCCGGCGTGGACACCGCGCTGGACCCCGTGGAGGCCGGAGCTGGCTCAGAGTGCCAGCAGGGGCACTGCTCGGGCCACAGAAGGAGCCACAACCCTGCACCCATGGGGCAAGGAGTCCCACCCTGAAGACCGGAGTAGGTACATATGGGGCCTCGCAGAGACTCTCCATCAGTGAATGGGACTGGACTTTAAACCAGATTGAGCATTCGGGCACAGCTTTTTTTTTTTTTTAATTAATTTAATTTAATTTTTTTTTCAATATATGAAGTTTATTGTCAATTTGGTTTCCATACAACGCCCAGTGCTCATCCCAAAAGGCGGGCACAGCTTTTTTAAGCTATAGCCCAAATAAATTTCATTTTCTCTGTCCAATTGTGTCGTGTTGGTTAAATGTGGCAGCCCTTCCCCATCAGCCACCATTGTTGTCAGGAGATGTAGTATTTCTGCCTTCACTCAAGAGGGCTCCCAGGGCGCCTGGGTGGCTCAGTGCGTTAAGTGGCCGACTTCAGCTCAGGGTCATGATCTCGCGGTCTGTGAGTTCGAGCCCCACGTAGGGCTCTGTGCTGACAGCTCAGAGCCTGGAGCCTGTTTCAGATTCTGTGTCTCCCTCTCTCTGACCCTCCCCCGTTCATGCTCTGTCTCTCTCTGTCTCAAAAATAAATAAACGTTAAAAAAAAATTTAAAAAAGAGGGCTCCCTGGCTGCCAGCATCCCCTGGTCCTTTCCAAGGTGTTTACTGGGTCATTAGCGTTGAGACCCAGAGAGCCAAGCGCTGATACTGATTCCACCTATGGCCTTGGACTGAACATCCTGTGTAGCATCCTGGGCCCAAAGTCTACAACAGAGGAGCTAAACACACACATCTGTGCTTGGATCCCAGACACGCCCCCAGCCTTGAGGTCCAGATGATCCCTGGAGGCTGGATCAAGGGAGTGCCTCCTTAGGGTCTCTTAATCGACCCTCCAGGAGCAGGGAACAGGCCAAGGTGGGTAGGGGAGCTAGACAGACCACAGGGTTGGAGATCAGGCGGTTGAGTTCCCCTCCCGGGGAAAGGAGGACTAAGGTCCTCAGCTCAGATGGATGATTAGAACGCAGTGTCATAAAGGTTGTAAGAGCCTGGGAACATCCTGACAGGGCTTTGTGGCCCAGGAGGGTGCCTGAACAGTCTCCTAACCAGGGATGATGGCACAGTGGCAGGGAAAGGAGGTGCTTCCAGGTTCCCGGTGGGCAGCCAGGACATCTGAGGAGGGCAGGAGGAGTCTCAGGCACCCACTGGGAGAGGAACTGTGGAGGTTGGCAAACTGGGGCTGGGACCCAGGCCATTGGGACCTTGTCTGTCTTTCCGTCATCCTTAGCAGGTCACCTCCACCCTCGTGCTCAGAAGATGCTAATGTTCCTCCAGGGACCATGCCCAGAGGAAAGGGAC
Source organism: Acinonyx jubatus (assembly GCF_027475565.1). Lineage (NCBI taxonomy): Eukaryota > Metazoa > Chordata > Mammalia > Carnivora > Felidae > Acinonyx > Acinonyx jubatus. The sequence continues at coordinate 117,484,880 of NC_069385.1, read as the reverse complement.
AGAAGGCCTGATGGGGCAAACTGGGCCTGTCCCCTTCATGCTTATATCTCATCAGCCAGAACCACCTCACGTGCTATCCCCATGTGCAGTCACTGAGAATCACCAGGGAGGACGAAGGGCCTTGGGGTGCACACCAGCACCCCAGTCGACTGTGCCCTGGCATAGCTGCCTCCCTGTCTCCTCCTCCATTTTGCCAAAGGCCCCCACGTGGAGGGCAGAGTCCTGGCTTCAGCAGCCTTCCCGCTGGCCCCTGAAGAGTGGATTGGCATTTTATGGCAATTTGGCAGAAAGCACGATGGATATGGCCTCTGCCACCACAGAGGGGGCAGTGGTGGGGTAAGTGGAGGCTGGGGACAGCACAACGGATTGGAAAGCACGTAGAAGAGGCGTGGACCCCAGTCTAGAGGGGGCAATGGGCAGGGAGAACTTCCAGGAGGCGGGAGCTGTCCTGGCTAAAACCTAAAAGGCAGACAAGAGCAAGTTGGGAAGGAATCCAAGAGGGTGACAAGTGACACAGCTAAGGAACAGGGAGGAATCTGGAGGGTGCGGGAAGAACCGAGGTTGGAGAAGCAGGCCCAGCGCAGGGTGTCCAGAGCTGTGTGTGTGGGGCAGGGAATAAAACCAAGGGTGGCCTGGGGAGCAGTCCCTTGGTGCTGCGGGGTCCTTGGGGGGTGGGGGGCTGGGTGAGATCACAGGCCTCCGCAGAGCCCCTGCACCTAAGGCCCTACTTGGAGCACCAGGGCTGGTGACCTCAGGGCATTTAACTCTTGGTACTTGGTGGTGGTGGGGGGCTGGGGCAAGGGTGCAGGATAAAGGAGGGGGGCCTCACGGAAGGGAGATCAGGGTTCAGTAGATACTCTCTTCCATATGAAATAGGAGGTGTGGCTTCTGTCAAGAGGGGCCGGTACAAGAGGGGACTAACTAGGCTCTAGCTAAGGGCCAGCTAGAGGCTGACTAGGAGCCCGCCTTTCTGGTGGGGCAGGATCAGCACAGGGTTGCGGCCAGGGTGGTCTGGGCAGGAGTGCGGCCACAGAAGGCTGGCACGAAGTCACTCGCCTCCTTCTTACCAAATCCAGGCATCCAGTTCTACTCCATCATGCCACCCGAATCCTCTCTTTGGGCTTTATAACCTCGAATCTAAACCTGATCCCTACCTACACCTAAAAAGGAAATTTGGGGAAAAATGAAAATGCTAAATTTGTTTAAATTGTCATAAAAGAAGATAGTCATTCGTAGATTTTCATGAGTAACCGGAAATGTTCACAAAGCACTTTGTGTTATGATGGGAAAGACAAGAAGCATGCTTATCAGTTATTTAGTGCCTACTCTATGCCTTCTCTTCACTGGTGGGCAGCGACAGCCCCTTCCCACCCCCATTCCCCCACCCCCCACCCCCCCAACCAAGCTCCCTCCCTGCCACTCAGAGCGAGATGGCTTAGTGGACTGAAGCCCCTGAACATACTCTTTGCCCAGAGAAAAATCCTGTCTGCACTTGGCCCAGGAATGGAGACACAGCCCTGGTGACCTCCCCCTTCTGACTGCCTCCCCCTTCTGACTGCCTTTTGAGCCCTGAGTGGTGGGAGAAGGTGTAGGTTTCATTTGCCAGGGAGGTGGGGCGGGGGGGGGGAGGTTGGTGGGAGCTGGGGAAAAGTCGGTGGGAGCCCCAGGAAGCCTAGGTGAAGTTATACTGGATGCTACTGGAAGGGTGAGCACAGCTAGGAGAGACTGAGCCTGAGTTGGGGGGTGGGGGTGAGGAGATGACCCAGCTCCTGGGGAGACAGTCCCAGGTTCTGCAGGGCTGTGTGATACCCTGCCTTCTGGGGCTGCACTCCGTGGCACTTCCTACTTGGGTTTTATGGCAAGGTTCCTTCGCCCCTGAGCGGGGCACATCTGAGCCTATAAAACGGGCAGCTTGTCTCTCACGGGATCTCTGGGGAGGAAAAAAATACTGATAAAGCATTTCCGATTCTAAGAAGGATGCCTGACATACAGCAAGTGCTGGGGGGGACGGTGGGGAAACTGAGCAATCACGTAGGACTACGTGGAAACACAGATGGCCCTAACCTCTCTCCACCCCACTTCCGCACTCAGCCCACGCTTCTGGTCCCACCAAACTGCCCACCTCTCTGCAAGTGCCCCCTGCCTCTTGTGGTCTCTGCTTTCAGTTCGTCTTGGTTCTCTGGATCTGAAATGCCCTGGCCCTTGTTTCTTGTCACCCTCCAGCCCCCTCTCCTCCATTTAAGGATCTCCTCCCTGCCCCCTCCCTCCCGACAGCCTTGGGGGCGGGCTGCCAGCTCCTGGCTGGGCCCTCAGCTGCACACACACCTGTCCTGTGGAAGAAAGTTCTCTGGCTCCACAGAGGGCCAGGCGAGAACGCCCAGTCCCAGCCCTAGAAGCGGGGAACGTCTCAATGGCCAGGAAAGGAGGCCGAAGTCTGCCCTGGTTCTTCCGATTCCTGGACCCTGACACCCTTTCAGCCATCCCCAAAGGGACTGCGGGGTGTGGCAGCTGGCAGCAGCTGTCCAGGGCCAGGAGTCCTTCCAACCGTCACCGACATTGACCATCCTATCAAGGAGTGCCACAGTCAACTGTGTGATGGACTGCTCTCGTCCCTCCACATCCATCCGTGCCTTTGCGATAAAACCCTGCTTTTGGTGTGGAAATGAAGTGATTGCGCAATCCCACAGCCCTCCTTGGCAGCCGCGTGTGGCCATGTGTGGATTTCAGGAAGCCCGGAAAGGGGACAAGCGTGTTCCTCTTCCCGCCCTTTCCTGCTGCCCCTGGGCTGGAAGGCGGCCAAGTGATTGGCTGCCATCTCTGACCACGAGACGGAGGCCACGTTGTGAGGACGGAAGAGCAACGGCTGACCACCAAGGACCAACCCCGGATTGCCTATATCAAGGTGAGAGAGAAACTTCTGTCCTGTTTGTCCCCCATCATTTTTGCGTAGGCAAACCTAATCCTGATCCACAGAACTATAATTCCTCCCGCCCCCTCTCCCTGCCTTCCCCCCTTCTCTCCACCAACACTGATGCAGCATCCAGCACTTGGGGAGCAGAGGAGGAATAGAGAAGCCGCTGGAGGGGATTTAGAAAGGGTAGGGGTGCCAAGAAACAAGGCAATGGACGTGGTACAGACAGTACCTGGGGAGGATTTGTCGGGGAGGGGGGAGGTAGGAAGAACCTTCCAGAAGAGCAGGGGCAGCAGGAACTTCTCACACACTCACGCCTACCCCAGTTCTCCCCTGGAGGGCCCAGTGCACTCCTTCCCCTCCGCTCTGGCCCGTGAAGGCCCAGTGCCCCTTCCTGATGAGGCCGTAGGTGAGGGTGGGTGCCAGCCTGGGTGGTGGGGTGTCTAGGGAGGGTCTCCCCAGACCTATCCATTTTTCCCAAATCAAGACAACAGGTCTAGAGTGGACCACGGGGATCCGGCCTCATTTGCGAGCCCCTGTGCTACCCATGTGGCTTGCTTCTTAGAAGTGGGCTTCCACTGGGTGCCTGTGGAACTCAGTCCTGGGCAGACTACATGTGCACAGGCCAAGTGCTAAGGACATCAAAGAAGGCCCTACACACCGCCCTGATGGGCTGACCCAGGGCAGTAACTGCCGGTATCTGCTCAGCAGCTGGTTACCTGAGGGAAAAAACACCCTGTTCCACAGTCTTTGCAGACTTCTGTGGTCTGAATCCTCCACTGCGGTAATTTCTTTTTTTTTTTTTTTAAAATTTTTTAAAAAATCTTTATTTTTGAGAGAGAAAGAGAGGGCGGGGGAGGGGCTCAGAGAGAGGGAGACACAGAATCTGAAGCAGGCTCCAGGCCCCGAGCTGTCAGCACAGAGCCCGACGCGGGGCTCGAACTCACCAGCCATGAGATGATGACCTGAGCTGAAGTCGGATGCCCAACTGACTACGCCACCCAGGCACCCCACCACCATGGTAATTTCTGAGCTGTAAACATGAAGTGCTAGAATGGGGGAAGGCAGAATGGGGAAGGCTGGAGATGGGCCCTCAGGAGCTCCGGCATGCCATTGCCAGGGGCTTCTCATCACCCTACCACAGCGTCCTTGACCCTGAGGCCACAGGTTGCCTGGTGGGGGTTTGGGCTCCAGAATCTCCCCACCAGCCTGTACCTGGTCCATCGCAGGTTGGCCTCTGCCAAGGGGAAGAGGAAGAATGAGGGGACCATCAGCCACAAGAGCACCCTCTCGAGGTGCTCACTTTCCCTTGACTTCTGCCTCTGCCCCCCTCCCCACCCCTTCCAGGCCTTTTCTTTCTCTGCCACAGCTTCTCTTCACCTTCAAGGTCTCCTCCTCTTAGTCAGAAGGGACCATTCCTCTGCATTTGGAGCCGGGACCTCCTCCTATCCCCGAAGCCCATTCTCTACCTGCCAGGCTCGTAGGCCCTGCCCCCACACAGTGCTCTGGAAGCTGGTCTCCTTCTGGGGCCCTCATCCCCTCAGTCCCACAGCCCTGCTGCCAACCCCCTCCCTGTCCCGGAGGAGGCCTCCATAGACACCTGCTGCTCCAGGAAGCCTGCAGTTCCCTCAGCTCTCCGGTGGCTGTCTTCGAGAAAGGGCGGATCTCTTCCTCAGCCTCCCTGCCTGGCTCTCCCATCCCAACCCCTTCTGGCATCATCTCCTCCACCTCCGGGCAGCTCAGAGCCAGGCCCCCAGCTGCCCTGGCAGCCTGGGGCACTGAGGCTTTATGGCCCCAGGGTAGGGCACAGAGCTGGGCCCCCGGCCCCCAGGCTCCAAGGTGCCAACCCCGCAGGGGAGTTGCTTAATGACCTTGTGAGCGGTAATTACACCCCAGGGCTCGCTCTTAATAACCACGTATTCTCCCTGTCAATGTGCCTTAATTGAAAATGAGTAGGCGATACAAGTTGCTGTGAAGTTGGCTGGCAAGCCCTTAACGTGATATTAATTGTAGTAATTAGTAGTCACTTTGTGTTGGAGTCATCTATAAATAGGGGGTCCATTAGTTTAGCAAAAGAGCGTGATTTAAAATGCAAATAAAAGCCCAATTAGACAGATAAATCACTCGTCCTTCCCAGCAAATTATCATCTTGGGGGTGGGGGTGGGGGCGGCAGGCACTCTGAGGATGCATTGGTCAATTCAGGAGCTCTGGAAGTCTTAACACCTTGAGAGTGGCCCATCTGGGACACTGTTCCTTTAAACAAGTTTGCTCAGGCTCCCTCAGGAGGCTGTCACTCTTCCTCGGAGGCAAGGCTGGTGGCCAGGCTCCCAAGTCGCTCCTCCCCCATCTGCTGATTGGTTTCCTTTGTGGACTGGAGCTCCTTTTTAAAGGCACAGTAGCCGAGTGCATTCTAGGCCCCGGGAGATTGGGCTGGGGTGTGGGAGGGGTCCCATCTTTAAATTCTCGCTTCACTGTCTAGAGGGAACCCACGGATGCCGTGCGTCATTCTGTGACCCTAAAGAGTTAAAAAACAAAAAAACAAAAAAACAAACCCAGACCCACCACATCATTCTGGGGGTAGACAACTTACTCTCCACTTCTTACTCCCTTCCACAAAAACACCTCCGGAGGTTACTGGAATCACACACACACACACACACACCCCTTGTTTCTCACAGGGAACACTGGAGGGGGAAATGCCTGGACGAAGAAGGGGCCAGTTAGGGAAGCGCTGAGGCCCGAGGGACGGGTCTAGTTCAGCCTTCATTTGCTTAGAGCTTCACAAGTCCTCCACGCTTTCTCCCAGGCCTGTGTTTCCAATCTCACAACTAGGGAGGCTGTGGAGATACGTCTGTGTGCCCGTGGGTCCTTCTTGATCGGCGCGGCTGCCAGAGACCTGGGGTCCAGAGCCAAGATCTGAGCTCTTCCCACCCCTCCATCTGCCTGCCAGCACCCCCTCCAAGAGCCCATCATTCCCTTACGGACAATTGAGGCTGACTCTTCCGTGGTATCTGCTTTTTTTTTAATGAGTCAAAGCTGTGAAATGAGGCAGCCCGGCCCAAACCTAGGTGAGAACAGTCCGTTCCAAGAGGACCTTCCTCCATGGTCCAAGAAATGAGGGGAGTCAAGGCAGTGTTATCCTTTATTTTACTTGTTATCCTTTTGTGACACAATGCTTGCAACAGGTGGTAGGACTTGCGGCTTTTAATGTCCTATTTGACAAAAGAAAATGTTGGCAACCCTATGTGGATCCCAAGAACGTTTTAGAAAACTTTGCCAGGTATGAAATCCAAATGTCTGGTTACCGCTGAGCTGAAAGACTGAACAGGGACTTGAGGCCAGATGCGTCCGCTGTGTGGTGGGGAGAAGAGAGAGAGAGAGAAAGTGAGTGTGTGTGTGTGTGTGTGTGTGTGTGTGTGTGTGTGTGGCGTGGTGGGGGTGGAGGGCCGGTTTCACCGAAGATTTCCCTCTCTCTGAAATAGCATATGAAGTCTACGGCCATACCACCCTGAATGCGCCCGATCTCGTCTGAAATAGCATATGAAGACAGCTACGTCACAGATCAGGAACTGGAAGGAGGTCCAGGCACTGTCCATCCCATCTCCCTATAATACAGATGAGGAAACTGAGGCCCAGGAAAGGAACACGACTAGGGCACCCCACACGGTGAGTTGGTGGTCTGGACTCTGGCCAGTGGGCACGTCCCACCCTGCCCACCTGTCCCCTGTCCTTGTGTTGGCCCCTGAAACAAGCTTGAGAGGTAGATGTAGGATATGTGGGGTCTGCCTTGGCTGCCTGTCGGAGCTCTAGTTCTTCTGCTGCGGGAACATCTGTTGGCTTCCAGAAAACAGCCCGGCTGACAATCAGACCAAGAAGTCCCTGGAGGAACAAAGACCATGTTCAGAAGGGCACACAGACAAGGCCACTCCGGGCCAGCGGCTCCAGCCGACTTTAATCCTCCCCCCTCCTAGGTATTAATGAAGATCCCTGTTACTGAATCCCCTCCAACTTCTAGATAGCACCCAACCCCAGACCGCCTCTGCTTTCCCGACCTCTTCTCGAATCGCTCCGCACCAACCTGAACCCTCTAAGAGGCCTCTCTTGGGACCTTCCTTTTGAGATTCTCTGGAGATCCTGTAGGGCATGTACTTTGCTGCGCAAGCTAAATAAACCTAACTTTTTTGGACTACAGGTGTGTTCCTGGTGGTATTTACTTGCTGGGCTCTGAACACCCAACAGATATGTGAACCAGTGTTCCGGGCAATGAGGTGGTGACAAAAAAAAGCAACAGAACTCACAACAGTGCGTGGAGGCGGACAGTGACTAGATTTACTGTGGACATCGTTTTGTTAACGTATAAATATATCGAATCACTATAATTGACACCTGAAACTAGGGGGATAGTATATGGCAATGATTCTTCAATTAAAAAAAACCGGGGGCGGGGTGGCACCTGGGTGGCTCAGTCGGTTGAGCGTCCGACTTCAGCTCAGGTCATGATCTCACAGCTCATGAGTTCGAGCCCCGCGTCGGGCTTTGTGCTGTGCTGACAGCTGGGAGCCTGGAGCCTGGAGCCTGCTTCAGATTCTGTGCCTCCCTCTCTCTCTGCCCCAACCCACTTGCATTCTGTCTCTGTCTCTCTCAAAAATAAAAAAACACTTGAAAAAATTAAAAAAAAAAAGAATTCACAACTGTGTGGTACCAGCTTACGGGTAGATAGATATACAATGTGATCCATGGAATGGCATTGAGGGTCCAGAAATAAAATCATGTGTTCGTGGGCAACTGATTTTCAACCAGGATGCCAAGACCACCCAAATGGGGGAAGAAGGATCTTTTAAACAAATTACACTGGGGAAACTGGATAGCCACGTGCCAAAGAATAAAGTTGGACACTTGTTCTTACACCATATAAAAAAAATTTAACTCCAAATGGCTCAAAGACTTCTTTATAAGAACTAAAATTATAAAATTCTTAGAAGGAAACCTCGGGATATCTCAGATTTGGCAAGGGATTCTTAGGTATGACACCAAAAGCACAAGCTAGAAAAGAAAAAAGTAAATTGCGCTTCATGAACACTCAAAACCTGTGTATTTCTGAGGATGCTATCAAAAGAGTGAGAAGAGAACCCAAAGAATAGAAAATATTTGCAAATCGTATATCTGATAAGGGACTTGTATCTAGAATAAAGAGCCCTTCCAACTCATCAGTGAAAAGACACATGACCCAATTTTTAAATGGGCAAAAGATCTGAAGAGCTATTTCTCCAAAAGAGATATGCAAATGGCCCATAAGCACATGAAAAGATGCTTGCCATCCTTAGTCCTAAGGAAACACAAATCAAAACCACGAGATAGCCCTTGACACTCACTGGGAAGGCCACGATCGAAAAATCAGGTAACAAACCTAGGGGAGGGTGCAGGGAGATCTGAACCCTCAAACTCTTCCGGCGGGCACGTAAAACGGTACAGCCACATTGGAAAGCAGCCTGACATCAAAAGTTAAACCCTAGAGTTGCCGTATGACCCGGCAATTTCACTCCTGGGTATGTACCCAAGAGAAATGAAAACATATGTCCACACAAAAATGCGCACACGCTATGCGTAATGGCCAAAAGGTGGAAACAATCCAACTGTCTAACTGATGAATGGATAAACGAAACGTGGTTTATCTGTACAATGGAAGGGTGTTCAGCCATGAAAAGGAATGGAGTGCCGTTACATACTGCAACATGGATGAGTCTCAAAAGCATTACGCCTATTAATAAGCAAAGGAACTCAGCCACGGAAGACTACATCCCATGTCATTCCATTTATGAGAAATGTCCAGAATTGGCAAATCTGTAGACAAAATAGATTAGTGGTTGCTTAGGGCTGAGGGGAGGGAAAGGAATGGGTGTGGGCTTTTTTTTGAGGTGAGGAAAAGATTCTCAAATTGCCTCCGCGGTCAATGGAGTCAATGATAATTGTGCTTATCTGTGAAAATATTAATCCGTGCTACCATTGAATTGTATACTTTAAGTGGGTGAATGTATGGTGTGCAAATTATACCTCAGGAAAGCTGTTTAAAAGAAAATAGGCCTGGGCCCTTTCCCACAGAGGCTCCATTCTAGAGGGGAGCATCCACATGAAACCCATCCCTCACAAATAGTTTCCACCTGACACAAGGCTGGAGGAGCAAGGACCATGAGGCAAGGCAAGGAGGGCTGCATTTAGCAGGGAACAGGTGTCCCTGCAGCCCGCTCTGGGGAAGTGACTTCTTAAAATATCTTTTTTAGGGGTGCCTGGGTGGCTCAGTCAGTTAAGCATCTGACGTAGGTTCAGGTCATGATCTAGCGGTTTGTGAGTTCGAGCCCCACATCGGGCTCCGTGCTGACAGCTCAGAGCCTGGAGCCTGTTTCAGATTCTGCGTCCCCCTCTCTCTCTGCCCCTCCACTGCTCACACTCTCTCTCTCAAAAATAAACATTTAAAAATTTAAAAAAATAAAATATCTTTTATTTTGTAGCTTTAATGAGTCATATATATCCTAAAATTCACTCACATCAAATGGACAAGTCAATATTTAGTGAATGGACTGGGTTGTGCAACCATCACTATAATCCAGCTTTAGCTCATTCTCATCACCCAGTAAGATTCTTTTATTTATTTATTTATTTTTTCAATCTTTATTTTTTGACAGAGGGAGAGAGACAGTGCAAGTAGGGAAGGGGCAGAGAGAGAGGGAGACACAGAATGTGAAGCAGGCTCCAGGCTCTGAGCTGTCAGCACAGAGCCCGACGCGGGGCTCGAACTCACAAACCGCGAGATCACGACCTGAGCTTATGTCAGTTGCTTAACCGACTGAGCCATCCAGGCACCCCCCAGGAAGATTCTTTAAATGCATGTACAGTTAATTCCGTTCCTGGCAACCACTAATCTACTTCCTGTTCCCATCAGGTTTCCCTTTCATGGAAATTTCACATGAATGGAATCCTACGATATGTGACCTCTTCCATCTGGCTTCTTTCTTTTTTTTTTTTTTCAACGTTTTTTATTTTATTTTTGGGACAGAGAGAGACAGAGCATGAACGGGGGAGGGGCAGAGAGAGAGGGAGACACAGAATCGGAAACAGGCTCCAGGCTCCGAGCCATCAGCCCAGAGCCTGACGCGGGGCTCGAACTCACGGACCGCGAGATCGTGACCTGGCTGAAGTCGGATGCTTAACCGACTGCGCCACCCAGGCGCCCCCCATCTGGCTCCTTTCAACGAAGCAGACGACTTGAAGGTCTGTGTTGTGGCACGTGCTTAGCAGTAGTTCGTGCCTTTTCATTGCCAAATAGAACTCCACCAGGTGATGGGCCACTACGTTGCTTCTGACGTTTGGCTTTTAGGAACAAAGCTGTTCTGAAAATTTCACGGCAAGTCTTGGTATGGGGGGGATGTTGTCATTTCTCCAGGGTAAATTCCTAGGAGTGGATTTGCTGGGTCCTATGGTAAATTTCACTTATCACATGACCACATTTAACTATCACATGACCACACCCAAGGGTCTCTTCTGAGGCCAGCGCCCTGCATTACTCCTGGCCTTGCCCTCTTCTTCCTTCCACGTGGCCGCAGGCCTCTTAACCCACGACCTCTCCATACCTTGGGACCTGGGCCAAAGTGATCCCTGCACCCAGAAAGCAACGGGTCCCCTTACCGTAGAGTCTGCTAATGTCCCCAGTACCCACTCGCCTCTATGAGCTCCTGAGTGAGCTAGGCGTGTACCCATCCAGGAGAACCTTCCTTGCTGTTGGATATGGTCACGTGAGTAAGTCTGGCTAATGGGGTAGAAGTAAAAGTGTCATTTCCAAGCAGTGTCTATCCAGGGAGGAGGTGAGACCTTCATCGTTCCTTCTTCCTGACAGTTGGAATGCAGATGTAATGTCTGGAGCTCCAGCAGTGACCTTGGATCACAAGGTGGGGTGACCTTGGGAATAGAAGGTGCACCCACAACAGAGCAAAAAGTCTGACATACCCTACGTGGTGCACACTTTCCACTGTATTCTATGATAAACAGAACACAGAATACAGTGTAAAGGGCATCCCTGGAGTCTGGGCCCCAGATACCAGAGTGCCGCATTGGCCTCAACTACTAAGGGGTTGTCTGCACCCAGTTTCAACATGGGGGGTGCGGTTTCCCCACATCACCAAGCAATTCTCCAACACCAGCTGGGTGGCTTACATAACTCCGTTGTGACACTGTCTACCTGGAGATAGTGTCAGATCCCACAGGTTAAGGGCTTAGTCCCACACGACTGCCCCCACCCACTTCAGATGCCAGTCGCAAGCCCAGGCTGTCACCTGTCCTGACCGATTGAATCAGAGGTTCATATGACCCCCTCCTCGGGTTTTGTGAAGTTGCTAAAGCAGCCCGCAGAACTCAGAGAAACACTAGATTACCAGTTTTTATTATAGAAGGATACAACTCAGGAACCAGCAGCAGAGGGAAGAGAGGCATATGGCAAGGTACGGGAAGGGGGCTTGGGGCTTCCACGCCCTCTGAGTGTGCAATCTCCATGTGGCCAGCAACCCGGAAGCTCTCTGAACCCCATCTTTTTGTTTTTTTATGGAGGCTTCATTACATTGGTACGATTGATTAAACCATTAGCCGTTGGTGATTGATCTCAATCGCCAGCCCCTCTCTTCTCCCCAGAGGTCAGAGGGGTGGAACTGAAAGGTTCTTTCTTTCTTTCTTTCTTTCTTTCTTTCTTTCTTTCTTTCTTTTTCTTTTTTTTTTTAATATAATTTATTGTCAAATTGGCTAACATACAGTGTATACAGTGTGCTCTTGGTTTTGGGGGTAGATTCCTGTGATTCATCGCTTACATGAACTGAAAGTTTCAACCCTTCCATGGCTCTGTTGGCTCTCCAGGCAACCAGTCCCCCATCCTAGGTGGGATCCAAAAGTCACCTCATTAACATAACAAAGGACACCGTCAGGAGCTCTGTGCTAGGAAGCATAGACCATATATATAAGACCAAATATATACTTCTTGTTGTAAATCACAATATCACAACTGCCTACCTCTGGACATCATGCAGGAGAAACATCCTTCCATTGTGAGCAAATACCATTTGAGAATTTTTGGGTATCTGCAGCCAGATCTACTCGTAACACCCCTGGTCTAAGACCCAGTCCCATGTACTCCTTTTCTTTGCCCAGATCTGCTGTGTGTGTGGATGAGGGACTGTTGGCTCCCTTCAGGAGAAACATCGTCCTACCCCAATAGTGGCCCCACGAGACGACCCGTGTAAGTGCCACAGCCCGGATTCCCCCAAATCTAGGCTCTCCTGCTTTAAGTCTCATCCAACCTCATCTTGTGTTTGATCATCTATTGCCGATTACTCCAAACAGTGGCACCACACGCAATTTCTCTCTTATGGGTTTTCTGGGTTCACCAGGCATTTCTAGCTCAGGGTTCCCCCTATGAGGTTGCAGTCAGGTGATGGCTGGGGGAGGAGTCATCTGAAGGTTCAACTGGGCTGGAGGTTCAAGATGACTTCCTTGACCTGTTGGTAGGTGGTGCGGGCCGGGAGCTCAGCTGGGGCTGTGGGTTCCTCACAGCATGGAGGCCAGAGTCCAAGGACTGTCCTGGGAGTAAGGCTTCTAATGCCCCAGCCTTCAAAGCCACCCAGCATCACCTCTGCCACGTGATCTGAGCCAGCCCTGGTTCAAGAATAGGGGACTAGACAGGGCGTAAGTACCAGGAGGTGGTTCATTGGGGGTCACTCTATCATAGAGATAGGAGTCTGGGGCTCAGCGAGAGACTGGACCAGTCACAGATTTGGGTGTCAGCAGCATTTATGTGCTAATCAAAAGCCCAGGAATGGATGAGTTCTGCATGCACTTGAGTGTGCGTGTTGGCACGTGTGTGTGTGTGGGGGGGGGTATTGTGTGGTGTGTGTATATGTGGGGGTGTTGATGTGGCATGTGGTAGGTGTGGGGTTGGGGGGGTATATGTGCCTGCGTGTGGTCGGGAGCTGGAGGTTGGCAGAGAAGAAATGGAATTCAAGGCAAGGGTGGGGCCTTTAAATTAGAGTCTTCCACGGTTGGATTCCCATTTCTGCTGCCTCCCACTCTCCTCCTTCAGAGCTCCTGACACCTTCGGACCCACCCCTGGCCACCATCAGGCACAGAAGAAGCTATCAGAGATCAGAGATCACCTGGAGGGAGGAGCCACGTCCAGGGCCCCTGGGGCAGCATTCTGGTCCTATCCTGCCTACCAGTCCCTCAAGGACCCCCCCCCCCCACCCCTACCCCCAGTATAGCAGGTCCAGGCGAAGGCCCCGCAGCGAGGTGGGCGGGCCTCACTGAGGCCCCAGTCTTGCCAACAGTTCCCCATGCCAGGAGGCCTCTGGGGAGCATGTGGGGTGTCATCCCTCTGCCCAGACCCTAGGGATGTGCAAAGGCTGCTCAGCCCAAAGTCAGGGGTCCTGGGGTCCGCCCCGCCACGTGACTGCAGGCAGGTCACTCGCATTCTCTGAGCCAAATAAAAAGACTGCATTAGATCCCTTAAGATTCCATCCAGAGTCCCAGGACTGAGCATAGCCCCACTCAGTCTCTCCATGATCTGTCATCCATGTTCTCCTACCTTCACAGGTGAAACCTGGAAGGGTCTACAGAGAAGCAGGAAAAGCACCTAAGCTCCAGAGGTCATCTCAGGCAGCCCCTGCCTAGGTTCTAGGCGTCATCTCTGTCTGAGTCAGAGGCCCTCATCTGTCAGGCAGGGCCCAGCGGCTGCAGGGGAGGGAGCAGAGGGGGAGTTAATCTTCCCTGGAATATTAATGGCCCCGTCAGGAGTGCTGGGGACGAGCTGAGCAGCAATCTGCCTTTATTAACGAGGCGGGCGCCAGCTGGAGCGCAGGCGCCCCAGGAGACAGAAGAACCCAAAAGCAGAGGCAGCTGGGAGGAGCCGGCATCCTGGCCAGGAGGGCGGGCAGCAGGTAGGTGCCCAGCGGCCACCTGAGCCCCAGGGCCCCTCCCGCCTCAGCCACACCACCACCTATCCCCCCACCCCCGCCCCACCCCACCCCGCCCCCATCAGCCTTGTCCTCCACCTTTTCTGCCTCTTCCTCCAGGAAGCTCTCCTGCAGTCATGCTCGGCTTGGACTCCCAGGTGCCTCCATGTGGGCTGTGCCTGTCACCCAGACTTGCCGCCCGGCCAGTAATTGGCTAACATGGTGGTTCTCGGTCCTACTGCACAGTAGAGTCACCTGGAGAGTTCTAGCAATCCTGATGTCCTGACAACATCCAGAGATACTGACATCGATGGTCAGGAGAGCACCTTGTCATGGAGATCAACATGTACTTGACCTAGGGCACCCCTCCCGGCTCTCCCCAGCACCCAGCTGCTGCTGCTGCCAGGAGTGCTAACCCTCCTGTGTGCTCACTGCAGGCCGGCACAGCTCTACGAGCTTTATATGCTCATGGGACCCTCACAACAACCCCTGAGACCCAGCCGGCATGCCCCAGTTTATAGAAGGGGAATCTGAGGCACAGAGAGGTTCAGTCACTGCCCCAAGGTCACACACGTGCAGGCAGCGGGGCTCCAGAGCTGGGCTCTTCACCACTCTGCCTGGTGCCTGCCTGCGAAAGGGACCTGGGGGGAAAGGCTTAGGCTGCAGGTCACTTGGGAGAAGACGCGCAGCCAGGCCATCAGCGACTCGGTCCTTTCCTGAGACCAGAGGCCACAGACTCAGGACACGTGCCAGAGAAGTCACCAGGAGACAGCAAGAGGTGCAAAAGAAAGCTCCGGCACGCCTTGATCGAAGTCCCCGGCAGTTTTCACAGCTTCCCCCACTTGCCTGGGCGCCCTCCGAGTCCTGTTCCAGTGCCCAAGTTACTGATGGAGAAACCGAGGCTAGGAGCGATGAGGGGCCAGGTCAGCTTCTCAGGCCCGTGTGGGGAGGGGTGGGGTAGGCCTACACACGCACATGCAGAGTGCTGGGTGGGAGGGCCTCCTCCTCGGCTCACGGAGCGTGTGCGTGCACACGTGTGAGTATGCGTGTACATGCATGTATATAGGTGTGGGGGTGCACGCCTGCCCTGAGCCCATCTGGGTGCCTGACCCACACCGTCCCCGGCCCCCGAGGGCATCCGACCCAGGGGCCATCGGCTCCTCTAGGAAAGCCAGCCCTCACCTCACTGCACCTCGCTTTAAGCCACCACCGGCACAGGGTTCCGAAGCTGAGATTAACCACTGGCCCTATGGCTGGAAGCAATACACATTTCCCTCCCTTTTGCCTTTTTTTGTTCACCAAATTGAATCAGTTCACTAAAGTGGCTCACATTCAATTTGTTGTGATTCCCCAACAGTGAAGAAGAGCAGGAGAGGGGCGCCTGGGTGGCTCAGTCGGTTGAGTGTCCGACCTCACCTCAGGTCATGATCTCGTGGTCCGTGAGTTCCAGCCCCGCGTCGGGCTCTGGGCTGACAGCTCAGAGCCTGGAGCCTGTTTCAGATTCTGTGTCTCCCTCTCTCTCTGACCCTCCCCCGTTCATGCTCTGTCTCTCTCTGTCTCCAAAATAAATAAAACGTTAAAAAAAAATTAAAAAAAAGAAGAGACAAGAGGCCCTGGGGCCCCAGGGCCAAACTTCACTCATTGAGATGAACTCCAGCTGGCCCGAGGGGGCCCAGCCAGCCGGTCACGTGCCATTCCGCTCGCCCCGCCCCCCCCCCAGCCGCCCCACCCCCCCAAGCTGAAGGCCACCTGCCCCCCAACAGGACATGTGGCATGCCCACACCCAGGTACCCTGCTCTCTGACCCTAAACTTCTCAAATTGAAACCAAGTCCTGACCCCGCCTGCCTCCAGGAGCACGTCACATCACTCGTACCTCAGTGAGCAATGCTTTCCAAGGCAGAAGCCCACAGGACGGGGGCACGGCAGATGCCCCACCCCTGACACGCTGCCACCATGCCCTAGACGCCACCACCGGAATCGTTGATCTCCAGGCTAACATTTATCAAGAGTCTCCCATATACCAGGCTCTGTTGTATGAAGTCGCCTGATGGTGTAGACACTACCCTTATCCCCATTTTACTGATGGAGACACCGAGGCTGGAGCGGTTACGTGCGCTGCCCAAGGTTCGCCAGCAGTAAGTGGTTGTGGCCCACCTAGTGAGTAAGTCACCCCAAAGCTAATCTCTGGCCCGCTGTCTTCCTTTCAGCGTCTGCCTCCTGGGAACCCAGCCCACGACACAAGAGCTGGAAAGAGCTGATGCATGTGTGCCGAAGAGGCCCCTGTCATCCATGAACAGGGACAAGAAGCAGGAACTCGGAACGGTGACAGGCAGGCATGAGGCCCCATGGTCCAGGGAGGGAGCCAGATGAAGCCAGCGTCTATGCTGATTCCCAACCGTGCCCAGCTCTCGGTGAAGCCCTCAGGTTCTGTGAGATCCCCCGTTTCCTCATCATACTCCCCACTAGCTTGAGTGGATTTCTGTTTCTTGCCATCAAACTCTCCCGGAACAAGACAGGCTGTTAGTCCACGTTCTTTGAATCAGAAACCAAAACCCAGAGGGAAGGGGCCTTCCCTGAGGTCACAGCCTGCTAGTGAAAGAGCCAGATCTTCACCCTTTATTTACGTAACAAGGAGCTACTGCGGCCCTACTGTGTGCCATGCATTTCGTCGATTTGCGGGTTATAAGCAAGGCCAACACGATCCCTTTAATCGCGGAGCTGAGGCTCCAGTGAGAGAAAAAGACAAGTAAACAGACCATTACGACACAGGGAGACAAGCACTATGGAATCACTTAGGAGGGGCACTTATCCTGGCTTTGGGACCTCACAGAAACTTCCTTGGCGGGGGTGGGGGGGGGGAGTGTGTGATATCTATGCCAAGTTCTGTAGGAGAGCAGAGCCCTCCAGGGAGAGGGAATAGAATGTGAAAAGGCTCAGAACTGAAAGGGTGTATGGGCCACATGCTGGTTTTAGCTGCTCAGCATCTTTTCCTCGGTCAGGGGAGGGGGACGCATAGCTTTCCTGGCTCTGTGCTGCTTCTGGGAGGTGGCCAGTCACCATCCCTGTGTCCCTGACCATAGGGTTAGGTCCAGGACACATTCCAGCCTGATGAGCATCTCTCTCAAGAATCTGCATCTCTAATGGAGACACACGGGGATGGCAGGTGGTGAGGCCTGAGGCACCGAGTAGCGGTGCCCCAGAGGGACGATCTAAGGTACTCAGATCCCCAGAGCTGCCCCAGCTCGCGTCCATCCTGAGGCCCATCGTCTAGCTTTCCCTTCTCTTCTGGGACCTGTTCCACTGCCTCTTCAATAAATCCCTCCTTCCTTTCTCACTTTTCGAAGTCAACTTCTGATGCCTGCAACCCAATAGTCCCAATTCAGAAATTGGTACCAGGAGTGGGATTCACGGAAAACCCTTAGGGACGTATGAGCTCCTTAGAATTGGTTTTCGTTACTCCACAAGGCCCGGATCAGTAAGCCTCGGGTCCGTATGATTGGACAGAAGAGTGGTTACCAGGGGTACACAGTGGTGAACCGCTAGTCGTGCTATACCTTCCAGTCATCTGGGACCATGTGCCAACCCAAAGTGAGAGATCCGGCCACCGCCACGGCCAGTGTATAAAGGATGGGGAATGCTGGGCCCATAAGCTGGATGGCTGTTCCCGACACTGGATAATTGAAAGCAATGAGATGACAGGTTCAAATCGAAATGTTCGCCTCAAGGCCCAGAATAAAATTTAGGGCCATCAGGTGACCACGCTGAAGGCATCCTTCATCACAGATAGCCATGGGAGTTGAAAATGCACACGCCTGAACTTACAGATTGATTCTGAAGTTACCGAATTACAGCATCTGTTGAATTCACAACCTTACCTGTTCCCCTCTGTGAAAGGGCAGGCATTGGTCAGGAAACATCTGTGCCCTATTGGAATGGCGATATCTGGGAGGCTTATGAGGAGTCGGAGGACCCTAAGTCCCCAGGTAGCTCACTGCCCCCCACCCTTGACTCCCCTCATGGCCCACCCTCAGTTTCTCCCAGGATATGGAGGACCTGGGCTCCACGCGGTCCAGAAGGTACAACGAACCATCCGGGGACTGGAAGAGTCATACCCAAAATGAGCTGCAGGAAGTCACCAATTTATATTTGTAAGATATGAAGAAAACATGTGTGAATGACTTTTGAGGGTGCCTCGGTCAAGCGGGGAGGGATGCAGGTGTGGACCCAGCTACACTTATGGAGAGGGGTGTAGTCACCGGAAATTCTGCACTCAGGGTGCTCTCTCGGGCAGCTGGCATAAATTCTGACATTTTGCAGAAGTCACTACTGTGAACCCGGGCCAAACGATGAGCCGCACTAATTGGGCAAAAAGGACGAGAAAGCCCCTGGCATAATTAGAGGCACGGAGCCAATGCAAGGCAAGAATGCTTACTGCATCTACCCATCCCCATCAATTCCGGGGCACCCCGCCCCCTTCATGCTCCCTGTGAAGATACCGCCAGTGAGAGGGGTTCATAATCTTTTTTCTTTTAAGAAAAAAATATGGGGCGCCTGGGTGGCTCAGTTGGTTGGGGTCTGACTTCGGCTCAGGTCCTGATCTCACAGTTCGTGAGTTCAAGCTCCACGTCGAGCTCTGTGCTGACAGCTCAAAGCCCGGAGCCTGCTTTGGATTCTGTGTCTCATTATCCCTCTGCCCCTCCCCTGCTCGTGCTCTGTCTCTCTCTGTCTCTCAAAAATGAATAAGCGTTAAAAATTAAACAAAAAAAGAAAAGAAAGATAATACTAATTAACAAAACACGAATTTAATATTAGTATTTAATAAATGCTAATTTAACCGAATTAGTACTATATTTCAGATAGACAAAAGGTATAAAGAACAATGTAACAAACATCCATGAACCTCTTATCCGACCTAAGGTGAAATGTGCGAATTGGAGTTCTCCAGGAAAGGAGACATCAAGAGGCGACCGGGGAAACATCTGTGAGGGGAGGGAGAAGAGGAGGTGGGCAGGGCCACCAGCTCACAAGGCAGCCTGACCATTGGGAAGGGCAGAGGGGAGGGAGGAAGGCTGGTTGGGAAGAATCCCAGAGGGCAACGCAGTTGTGGGAAAGTTTCATCAAGGCCAATGGGAGGTCCTGGAGCCAAAGTCACTGGTAAGAGGAGCCCTGCATGTGGCAAGCCCTGTCTTGCCTGGTGTCCCTGCCACACACAGTTGGGCTGGGTGCAGCCCCGGGAGGTGTGGCCTCAACACGAATCCAGTGGAGGACTCAAAGCAGCAGCAAGGGCCGTGGATGTTATGAACCCAGCAGTAGGCGATATGCATTTTCACGGCCACGGCCACGCATGAAACACGGCCAATACCAATCACACTCCCTGTTAACCATTTACTTTCCAAATCCTTAAAATGGGCTCAGCTACCCCCTCTCTGCGGTCCAGGAATTCTGGCAGAGGGCTGCTCTTGCCACAGGCTTTCTAATCTTAGAGCCAGTGGTAGAGCTTTGGTGGCCCAGCCTGCTATAATCATGGTGTGAAAATAGTGGGCATGGTCATCCCTAAGAGCGGGCATCTGGGGGGCAGAGATCCCAGGCAGGGGTACTTGCTCAAAGGTGCTCTGGGATGCAATGAGCGAGGAGCCTGTTGAAGCCCCATCCACCTCTAGGTTTGCTGAGTAATGGGCTCTGAGTCCCTGTAACTGGGCTGGGTCCAGACCCAAGGCGTCTCAAAGGCAGGGGTGGGCAGCGCCTCTAGGCAAGGACCTGTTGCGATGGCATTCAGAGGACATGCTGAATCTTCTTCCATCCAGCTTCCCCCAGAGGAAGCTCCTACCCCTTACCGGGGTTGCTGAGCACAGAAGTGGGGCGACGGTTAGATGAGAATCTGGCTAACTCTCACTCCCAGAGCAGCACGACTTTGGGAGTTCAGGGTCACTGTGTTCCCCACTGAATTCAACCTACCCTAGAGGTCAATGGGGCCTCGACCGCCTCCAGAGGTTATGTCTCAGGAGATGGAGGTCCTTGTGGGTGACAGAAAACCCACATCGGCTTCCTGAACAGAAAACCAGGGCCTGCTAACAAGAGGAAGGGCCAGGAGGAAGCCATTTAGGCTTCCATTACCTACAAACACGGTGACTGCCCGGCTGAGTGCCGCCCTCAAACACCAGAAAGACAGAGCTGTGATGATCCCCATCACACCCTCGTTCTACAACCCCCCCCCCCCCCCCCCCCCGCCACCGGCCGGTATGGAAAACAGCTAGATCTCAGCAAACAACAATGGCGTGTTGCAAAGTTATGCGGGTGGTGATTCCATTCGCAGCTGCTGTTCCAGATGTGGGCCTCTTGGGAGAGCACACTCATTTAGCCCCACGCTTGGTATTCAGTTGCCGATCTGGAAAATGGAACGCACTCCGTCTGACAAACAGAGAACAGCAGAAGCAGGCAGCGTGCACCTGACCAAGGCAATAGCAGAACCTTACTGCCCTGCCTCAGGGAGGGTGGCTTTCCAGCTCCTCCCCGAGCCCTCTCCCCATCCCACAGGGCATCGGGCGTTAAGATACACCTCACAGGGGCGCCTGGGTGGCTCAGTCAGTTGGACGTCTGACTTCGGCTCACGTCATGATCTCGCGGTTCCTGAGTTCGAGCCCCGCGTCGGGCTCTGTGCCAACAGCTCAGAGCCTGGAGCCTGCTTCGGATTCTGGGTCTCCCTCTCTCTCTGCCCCACCCCTGCTTGCTCTCTGTCTCTCAAAACTGAATAAACATTAAAACTTTAAAAAAAAGAAAAAGATACACCTGACAGGCACAGGGACACAATTCAGGGCCTGCCACCTCAGTAGGGATCCCGCAGGTCGGTGGTCTGAGCTATGCTGGATACTCTCTTCAAAGCCGAGGAGAATTTGCTGTAACTTGAACCCCCTACCTCTGAAAAGGAGGCACAATGCTTGGTGGACTTCTTTGGATTTTGGAAGCGGCCTTGAGGTCAACTCTGCTGACACCTTTTCTAAGCCAGCTGGAAAGTGCCCAGCTTTGAGCGGGGTCCCGAGCAAGCCATGTCTCTAGGGACCTGGGCCGTGATGCAAGCCCCCCCCCCCCCCGACCTCAGCGCTTGCCCAGTGGTGCTCGGGGTGTCCAGGGCGAGGCGCAGTGCTGGATGGAGCTTGCTGCAGGCAAAAACTTCTCCAGTGGGAAAGTCCCAATGGAGTCTCTCTCTAGAGCTTTTTAATAAGGAACGCTTCCTTCCCCCTTGAGGAAATGGGTTCTTGCCTCAGGCTCAGAGAGACTTGAATACCTAACCCTGAGTCTCCAAGCAGTTGGGAGCCTGAGCTATCCATCATGAATCAGATGCCACTGGTGCCCCCAGCCCTACGTGGGCTGTGTCCAGAAGACTTCCATCTTCAGTAACCCCGTGCATGTCCCCTTGTCAGGGCTTCTCCTTTCTGTCCTACATGGTAGTGACCTTTTATGTTCTCTGGAGCAGAAACCAGGAATATCAGGAAGGAATGTTTTCGTTGCAAACAGAAGAAAATACCGGCTTAAAAAGTAGAAGGGCTCACACAATTTTCAAGAATACAAAGTTAACTGCTTCAGGTAAGGCTGGATCCAGCAGCCCAGTGATAACACTAAAGGCCTTTATTCCTGCCACTCCTCTCTGCCTTCCATGGTGTCGACCTTATCTTAGCATTGCCGTCTCCATCTCCCACAGAATAGCTATCAGCAGTCTGTACACTTCCTCCTTCGAGTCTGTTGGCAGTGAGCACAACACTGTTGACAATGCTTGGGAAAGCAGAGAGGCTCCTTTCCCAGAATCCTCCAGCGTCCTTGTGCCTCCTTGGCCTAAACTGGGCCATGTACTCATTTGTGGACCAATTTCTGTGGCTGGGGAGTTTCACCGACGGGTTGCAGGCACCCAGGCCCCGCGCCTGGGGCTGAGAGGAGCCAATCCTATCCAAACAACACGAGCAAGGGTAGAGAGGGGCAGTCCTCTAAAGGAGATAAGGGGCTTCATTGCCATAAAGTGGGGGAAATGGATGCTGGGCCCCACAAACAGCAGACTCCACACAGGCAAGCGGGTGGGGAGAAGAACCAGGTTTGCTACTCCTGCCATGATTATAGAATCACAGCCCCGTGTCTTGACTTGAATCTTAGAAGCTCCGACTCCAACCATGTTCATGAGGTTTTTTTTCCTCCTCTGGAACCTCAGCTAGCCGTTTGGAGAGGATAGAGCTGTGGCCCCTGGGTGGACCGCAGGAGGGAAAACCCACCTGCTTCAGCTCTAGTTCTGTTTCTCCTGAATTCCCAAACACCCTCCACTACCAGAAGGGTTGGCTTCTTCTCTCAAACCGCCCCCCCCCACCCCCCACTCTGTCGGCCACCTGGAGGTGTAGAAGCCATCTACCAACAAGGTTGGGAAACTGGGAGCGGAGTCCTGGGGAGAAACAGGCCGTTGCCTCAGGCTCTGCTCTTGGAGACTTTTTGCCCTACGGGCCCTCCACAAGGTACACAACTTTTCAGACAACAGCTCCTCCCTTTTTGTGTGTGATAAAAACATTTCACCCCCAAACCCAATAATTAAATCTACTCTAAAAGTGATAATTCTGCATGACATTTTCAGACAAAGACATCCTCCCCACGTGTTTACTCAACTCGGCCGTCTCCGGGCAGAGGTTGTCCCGGGGACGATCCGCTGGAGTCGGGGCCACGTTTGCACGAACCAGACCGGTTTGCTCTGTTGTGCACCGAGCAGCGAGCAGCGCAGAAGCAAGAGGCAGCTCGCACCGCTGCTCAGGCTGTTGCCTGCGCCCCTACTTCCATCTGTTTGGAAGTGCTCTCTGGTCAGCCTTGACTCTGGCTGAAGTTCGTTTTCTCTAACTACATCTCGGCGAGATCACCGCCGACCCCGGAAGGCGCCGCGGGAAAGCTGGTCCTGGGAGAAGCCCCGCCTTCCCCACTGACGTCAGAGCACTGGCCCCGCCCGTGCGGGAAAGCTAAACGTTCCTCGCATTATCGTTTAGTTACAAACCACAGTGTTTAATTTCAGGTCGTTGTTTATTCCTTCCATAAACCTGTTTTCCTTGTCCAATGGCTATGTTTTCCCGTCTGTGAGAAATTGGGTGTCTTGGTATGGGATGGAACGCGCTCTAATTTTTTTCATGAAAATTAATGAAAACATTTTTTCATTTTTATGGCTTTGCAGTCAGGGGCAGGGCTTTTAGAAATTAATTAAAGTCGCCGAGTGAGGGATGGGTGTATTCACCCTGGAGTTTTACCTCCTCCTTGCACAAAACAAACTCCTGACAAGCTCCTGACAAAACAAACAAACAAACAAACAAACAAAACGAAACAAAAAACAACCCCACTTTCCCTGAGGAGATCTCCTGGGAAGGCAGGGGCTATCTCCAGTGGGGTCCTCCAGGCGCCACATTTCCCCCTCACATCATGAGCTTGTCAGCCACACCCCCACCCCTACCCTCACCCCCCAGCCTCAAGGTTAGAGAGGTAAGTGCTGCCCAACAAGGTTCAGCCAAATCTAGCCTGCACTGGGCAGAGTGGGACGTTCTGGACAGTTCCATCCTTCAGGGGATCTCTAAGGCGGCACCAGACTCCGGTCTCCCTCCTCCAGAGACTGGACCCGCGGTCTCTCCTGTCTCTGAGGCACCAGGCACCAGGTTGTTCCCAGAATTCCCCCAGCTCCCCTGTCTGGACCATTCGGAGCAGTCCTGCCTCACGTCAGCACCCCACCGGAAGATTAGGGACTAAAGAGAGTCTGTCCCCAACACACCTGTGTTTAAAACGAGCCCCTAGCAGGTGCCAGGAATGAATGGGGGGAGCGCAGGCCAGGAGGTTGGGAGAGAATTTGAGGGTGCTGGCACCGTGAGGAGCCAAATGGGTGGGTAGCCAAAGTGGCTGTGGAAGTGAAGGAAGCCAGAAGGAAAGGGCAGGCCTGACAGGGAAAGGGCTGGGAGGGGTGAAGGGGACAGTGGAGGCGGGGGCAGGTGCATTGAATATGAGACAAGGACCTGGTGGGGTGCAGATGGGATGTCTAAGCAGGCATCTCTGGTGGGAAGCTGGGTAGAGCATGTAGCTTCTAGAGCCCAGAGGAAAGTCTGGGTGGAGACAGAGTGGGTGTGGGGGACGGAGCCAGCGGTGCGGGCTCACTGGAGAGACCAGGCCTCTTCTAAATATTCTAATGTATTCCTCTCCTTAGCTTCTTCCTTTAGAGTTTAAATACATCTCCACCTCCCGAGTTCTTTCTATTTAAATCCAAATACCCATGGAGAGGTAACATCCTAAACCCTTGTATTCATCAAGTTTTAAGTCGTAGAAACCGTATTCAAATTAACTTAAACAAAATAAAAAATGGGGGGGGGAGGATGGAATTATTTCCTCAAGTCGATGTAAAGTCTGGAGCTTCAGGTACAGCTGGATCCAGATGCTCAAGTAATGTCACCAGGATTGTCTTGACTCCTATGAGCTGGCTTCACTCACAGGCAGGCAGAGAAGACCCCTGAAAGCCCAGGGTTTCCCTCTACTAGCTGTAAAACTCCCGCATCAAAGCTCTGGTATTGACTGGGTTTGGTGAGGCTGGGGCCACCTGCCCACCTGAGCCGGGAGTGAGGTCAGCTCCACTCAATCCACACAGACTAAGAGGAGGGAGATCCCCAAGTAAAAACTGGGGATCTGTGACTGGAGTTGAGGCCTGAAGGCAAGGCCTTTACCCTAGCACACGAGTTCCCCGAGGACAGGAACTTTGTTTCCACTGTGTCCTCATAGTCCAGAATGCATCTGTTGAATGAATGAATGAATGAATTGATCAATCAATCAAGTTCTATCAGAGGCCGTCAGGAAACCCCAGGACACAGAGGGAAGCATTCCATACCGGAAACTTCCCTTGAGGCCGTCCTCTGTGGGGCACTCAGTGTGAGGAATAAAGAAGGCACAAATGTCAGGAATAAGCTGGTGGAGACAAGGTGCAGCTGAAGACAAGCTCAGCTCTGACATCAGCCAGGCCACGAGAGGAGGAGGGATACGGAGTCTCTGTGCGCAGGGTAGGAGAGGGGTGACTAGACCAGGACCTCCGGGTCCAGGTCCCACTGAGTCCTCTTTATTCTCTGCAGTGACACGTGTAATTCATCTACAGGCTCCTTAAGCTCCTTTGCACCCCCAGCACCTGGTCTGATGCTGAGTACCTCTGGTATCTAGGAAATACCACTGAAAAGAAAGGCAGGTGGTGGTCCTGCCCTCACCAGAAGCTGCGCTCCTGGAGCTGAGCACAGCGTCTGGAGAACAGGGCTGTGGGGAAAGAGCCAGCAAAGCCTGGGAGGCTACACTCTGACTGGTTGGCTCCTAGGCCCAGCAGGCCTTACTCCCTCCCCGCTTCACCCTGCCCCGGACCAGGGGATGCTATGGCAGGCAGACTAGCACCGTCTCCCTGTAGGGTTATGTCCACAGGGAAGGGAGAGGCTGGAGAGGGACAAACTCCCAGCTCATGTCCTCCTGGGGACTCAGTCAGGAGCAGTGGAAAAGGCGGAGCACATCGAATGCGGGAGCGGACCCCTGGGAAAAACTCTGCTACTACGGTATCTGTTTACCTCGCCTTCCAGTTGGCTGTCTGGAGCAGACATTTTCCTTAGTCATTTGACTAAGCTCTGGCCAATGGGACATATATAGAAGCTTCCACGAATTTTGCTCAAAGACAGTTGGTATATCCCCTTTGCCCCTTCTTATTCACCCCTTCTTCCTTTCTGCTGATGGAATGCAGATGAGATGGTTAGAGCGGCAGCAACCATTTTGGCCCATGAGGGGACCCTGGCATGGAGACCATAGACAATAAAGCCATAAGAAAGAAGGAGCTCAGGTCTCTGAGGACTCCAGAGCAGAACTGCCATGTCATCCCTAGACTGCGTGACCCTGGACTTTTAGATGGAACAGACATGCACTTTCATATTATTTAATTTATTGATATTTTGTCAATTATTCCCAGCTGGAGCTTCCCACTGTGGCCCCTCCCACACAGGAAGCTCCCCCTGCTCCAGACCCCACCCGTTTACAAAGCCCTCCGTGTTGCCCTGCCTCCAAGCCCAGTGACAGAGACCTGGTAACCACAGGAGTGTGGGTGTGACAAGTGTACCTACACTATGTGACTGTCCGGAGGGTATAAAGTTGTGTCAACTATAGGGCCTACTCCCACTGCCCACCTGTACCCCAAGAACAGAGTCTTTGGCCCACAAAGCACCCCACAGAGGCGTCTCTCATTGTCCTAATGTTACTATTTGGCAACTGGCTACTGGTCCGATTCCCGTTGGTCTGCAGTTTCCTCGAAGGCAATGACAAATGACTATCGTATCCCAGAGAGCACTCTGCCTGGCATATAGCAGGTGTTCAAGAAATGCTTATTGACTGAATGGGTGTGCTCTAAGACAGCACGGGAAGTGTCTGTGGGTCTGTGTACATCCCGGGGCGGGGGGGCAGGGCGTGGGTGCATATGTGTGTGCCCGTGGGGGAGGGGCTGTGGGTGTGCAATGCCTAGCGTGGTCAGGCCTGCATCTCACCTCACTCACAGAATGTTCTGGCAGGGCCAGGAGGAGGGGCTGGTTTTCTTTCCCACTCCGTTTGTGTGACAGGTGTTGGCAGTTTATCTGTGATAATAAAGAGGATGGGGGGGGTTGCTAATTCCTTCTCACTTTATTGAATCCACCAATCCTTCACAGCCTCAGGGCCCCGAGAGGGGGTGATTAAAAGACACTTCAACATGCTGGTTATTGCCAATTAACAGACTTCAATATAAACAATTAATAAAGCCACCGTGGGAGGCGAGAGGAAGGGATTCGACGTCCCAGCCTGGGCAAGCTTCACCTGCTCCTGAGCGCCCCGGGGCCAGCCACACTCAGAGGGTCCTGCCCTGGGAGCAGGTGGCCAGGGGTAACAAATGCCCGGGAAGTTGTAGAAAGATGCCAGGGGGAGGGTGTTGGTAGGGTCTTCCCAGCCTCGGACCTGGAGGTGGGGGAGGCTACAGGTTTACTCCAGTGATACCGATAGACATGGTCCCAGGAAGGACAGGGGCTGGCCCAGATGCCCAGCGACCACCTGTACCGTGGTCTTTGAACCACACCCTTCTTCCCCCACCTACCCCTTGGGCCAGGCAGTGACCTGGGTCTCCTCTCCCACCCAAGGCCAAGGTGACTTCACAGTTACTGAACCTCAGAGGAGAAGCCCTTTGACCCTGCCTCCCCTGGTCAGGCTGGCCCCGCTGCGGTCCTGGCAGCTTGCTTTCTCCAGGATGAAATGTGCCACAGCTAGACCCTTAAGGGCAACTGTGAACTTCTGCTCTGCACCCGTTAGTGCCACGTGCCGCCCAAAGCCATGTGAAATCCTCACAGTGACCTTAGCAGGGGGTGTGAATTACAGGTGGGAAAACACTCATGCCTTGAGGGGTAAAGGAGCGTGGTTCTGTGACCCAAGCACTTCCCAGACTCCACAGGCCACGGGGGCTCTAGATGGGGGTCCACAGACTCAGGCCTGTAAAGGGCCAGATACAGCGATCTGAGGTTCGCAGGCCACAATGCAGCCTGTCGCCACCACCCAGCTCTGCAGACGTGGTGTAAAAGCAGCCGTAAACAATACATCAACGACGGAGCGTGGCGGCGGGCCAGTAAAACTTTATTTATGGACAGTGAAATTTTAATTTCGTATAATCTTTACACCACACAAAATATTATCCTTATTTTGATTCTCTTTCCCATAGTTAAAAGTGTAAAAAACCATTCTCAGCTCACAGACCATACAAAAACAGGTGGTGAGCCAGATTGGGCCCACCGGCCACAGTTTGCCAACCCCTGATCCGGGCTTTGGGAATCTCGCGGACTCCCTCAATGCACCACAGGGCGCTTCCCTGGGATGTGACACCCCCGGCAGCAGGGAGTCTGACATCCCGCTACGCAGTCTTATTGGTGGTGAGCTGGAAGGGCAAAAAACTGTTTCACCAGAGAACCAAATGGCCACAAAGCGTGGCCGTGGTGAGGGACAGAGACAGGCTGAGGGGCGGGATGTGACTCCGCTGTTCCACCATCCAGCTGATTCCAGGGCAGGACAGGGACAGTCCAAAATGGTGGCCAAGCCTCAGCGCCGGGACCCGGGCTCACCCCCTGCTCTCACGTGGGATGGTGGGTACATCTGATGTTCCGGGACTTTACGGTACAGGAAAGAGAGCAGACCCCGAGAGGGCCGAGAGGTGGTCCCTCTCCTTACTACTCCCCCCATTCACTCAGTCAACACGCATGTTCTGAGCATCTACTGAGGATGGCTTGTTTTTCAGTTTGGGACAAAGTCTCCCAGCCCTGCAGCTGTCTTCGGAAATGACCCTGGAGGAGGGGGAGTGGTGTGTGCGGGCCGACAACGACGACGACGGGGATGTTCCTGAGCTGCCCAGGAAGTGAGAGTAAATAGAGGACATCCGTGTCAACACAGCAGATAAGTGATCTCTTGAGGAAATCCCTGGGCGTTGGCAAAGCAAGTAATTTAGCAAAGCTAATACTGTGTAGACGCAGCAGGAAGGTGTCCTCAAAGACCTTGGTAAAGGGCAGTACTGATGGATGGGACAGGGGGAGCAGTAGCCTGGAAACATGGAGAGGTGGGTTTGCAATCTGGCCCCTGTTGGGTGCTCCCCCCTTGTCCCTGCCTCCTGCCCCAGCTTCTGCAGGGCAACTTGAGGGGCTAGGGGCAGGTGGTGGGACCAGAGCACCGTCACGTCTTGTGCAGCAGGGCCAAGCGCCCAGAGCCTTCGCTCTCCCGCCAGCCCTCTGGGGGGGCTGGGGGAGGGGAATCAGGGAATAGGGCATAGCGCCTCCCTTTTCTCCCCCTGATCTTCAACCCTCGGAACTCCTGCTGGCTCTGCCTGAAAAGTATGCCTCAAATCCACCCATTCCTCCCACCCCCACTGCTGCCACCCAGGATGGGAGCCTGGAGGAACGCAGCCATAGCGCCCCCATGAGCACACGGGTCAGACCACCTGCCTCCATGGTCTCCCAGCCCTGCCATTCCTAGATGGAATCCACATTGTTAGCATGGCTCAAACTTCTGCAACCTCACAGCCCCCACCTTCTACCCACCTGGGCACCCCCGCCTCACTGGCCTCCTCCCTGCTGCCTCTGGTCACTCTTCCCCCAGGGGCCCCCAGGCTCCCTCCCTCACTTCCGCCCAGCCCCTTCATCCCCCTCTCTCCCTGACCTCCTCCTCATTGGTTCCCTCCCCCCCCACTTTTCACCCCCTGGCTGGTATCTGTTTGTTTCCCTTTGTCTCTTGCTTCTAGAAAGGACCTGGGGTCTAGGGATTCCCAAGGATCCCTGGGAATTCAGCGGGTCAGTGAACGTGAATGGAAAAAAAAAAAATCAGGTCTTTATTTTACTCATTTTTAGCTGAAATTTAGCACTTCCTTCCATTGTGCCTGTTTGGCAACAAACCATAGCGGTTGTCACAGAACCCGGGGCTCTGTCACACACAGAAAGTGCAGATAATTTCCGATCATATTATAATCACAGCACAAGTCTTGAAATATCATTTATGCTCAACCCTACTTCAAAGTGATGGTAGTTTTATTAGACCCACTGCTCAATCTTATTATTTAATGCATTCATAAAGAAGCACATGTATTACCTCATCCCAGTTTCTTAATACTTTGATAACTGCATTATCCATAATGCATTCTACTGGGTGGATTTACAAATGTTATTCTGAGAAGGGGTCTGCGGGCTTCTTCAGATGCCAGAGGGTCCAGGGCATAGCAACAGGGAGGGGCCGCTGTAAACTCTGTGCCGAGAGAGGGCCCAACACAAGGCAAGAGCTGAGTAAATATGGATGCAAGGAAGGAAGGTGGGGAGGAGGGAGGGAGGGAGGGAAGGAAGGAATACAGCACAGAAGTGAATATAGCTTAGGGGTGAGAGCGGGGCTGAGTCAGAGCTCCGTGGGTGAGCCGGGCTCTCTGACGTGCTCAATATGAAGCCTTGGGTTCATCATGTAACCTGCTGGAGCCTCGATTTCCTCATCTATAGGAAAGATGAGGGACGTACTAGGGATAGAGACCGGCTACCTGGTTGTTGTGAAGATAAACTAGTGTGCTTGGTACATGGCCCGGCACATGGTGAAAGCTCTGTAAATTATAACGTATTTTATGGGGCGTCTGCGTGGCTCGGTCGGTTGAGTATCCGACTTCGGCTCAGGTCATGATCTCATGGTTCGTGGGTTCGAGCCCCGCGTCGGGCTCTGTGCTGACAACTCAGTCTGGAGCCTGCTTCGGAGTCTGTGTCTCCCTCTCTCTCTGCCCCTCCCCTGCTCATACTCTGTCTTGTCTCTCTTTCTCCAAAATAAATAAACATTAAAAAAAAGAAAGAAAGAAATCGGAAGGCTCCTGGGTGGCTCTGTCGGTTAAGTGTCTGACTTTGGCTCAGGTCCCGATCTCGTGGTTCGTGGGTTCGAGCCCCGCGTGGGGCTCTATGCTGACAGCTCAGAGCCTGGAGCCTGCTTCAGATCCTATGTCCCCCCCCCCCCCCGCCCCTCCCTCACTCATGCTCTGTCTCTCTCTTGGCTCTCAAAAGTGAATAAAGGTTAAAAAAAATTTTTTTTTAATTTATTACATATTTTAGTCAATGCTGTGACTTCCCTGGGTCTGGGCTTGGCTCAAGGATTGGGCTCCTCAGCCGGGAAGGTGAAGGCATTCCACAGAGTTCTCCCCCTGCAGGTGTCTGTGGCGTTCTATGGAGACTGGCCAGGGCTGGGCCACAGGCCGTGCCAGGAAACAGGGAGAACTGTCCAGGGAGGCTGAGCTGGGGGTTGTGCCTGCACGGGCATTCTTGCATGGGGGGGTGGGGTGGCATTCTAATCGTACCCCTAGAAGGGAAAAGCCTCCAAGACCCTAACCTGTGAGCCTGGAGGCATTTACGGGGATGGCCAGGCCAGGAAGGCATCTGGGACACACCGTCAGGAAAGGAGGTCCTGAGGATGGGGGGGCCATCCCAGGCCGCCCCCCTGGCCAAGCCCCATCCCTGCTGCCCTGCCACTCCCCTGAGTTTCCCTGTTTACTGCCACAACACATCCCGGGGGCCAGCACCCTTGCCCTTGTTGCTCAGGGAGGCCTGGGTTGGCCTCTCTCAGCTCCCTGGCACCTCTTTCCCAACCTCCCGGCTGTTACAACACACACAGAAAATGACAACCATTGCAGGGCATACTGGCGAACGGAAGTCAGGGAAGCCAGAGGCAACCAGCCTCCCTGTCCCTGAACAGGCTGGCGCCCTCCCGCCTCAGGGCCCTTGCCTGTGCCGGGCCCCCTGCTCAAATCCACGTATCCGCATGATTTGTCACCACCATTTCCTCTCAACCGGGCCCAGGTGCCAACCTTCCCCGCGGCCCTGCCAGGAGTCTGGGGTGGTGGGAAAACCCTGGCCTTGCAGTCTGTTTTCGTCTGTAATTAGGACAGTATCACCAGCTTCCTGGGGGTGGCCGTGAGGACAGAGATGGTGTCGGGGCACTCCTGAGTGGAGCAGGTACACGGCGACGGGGATGGGGCCCCGGGAGGACCGATGGCCTGCCCA
This sequence comes from Acinonyx jubatus, assembly GCF_027475565.1. Classification (NCBI taxonomy): domain Eukaryota; kingdom Metazoa; phylum Chordata; class Mammalia; order Carnivora; family Felidae; genus Acinonyx; species Acinonyx jubatus. The sequence continues at coordinate 117,453,412 of NC_069385.1, read as the reverse complement.
GGCTCTGCCTGGGTGTCCTGGCTGCCGGGGAGAGAAACATCCATTGTTCTGGGCTGGGATCTCCAGTGAGCGCCTGTCCCTCCAGGGCCCCAAGTGGCCCCCGCACACCTTCCCATTCTGTCTTAGAGCTTCCCCAGCACGAGAGCACACTGTTGCTTATCCGCTGCTTCCACTATCCTTCGAGGGAGGTGAGGTGGACACGGTAGCACCCATTTTACAGATGGGGGATTAGAGGTTCCGAGAAGTGAGGTGACATAGCATCCAGGGGGTCTCCCACACATGCGCCGGGCTCTACGCTTCCCGCTACGGTCCTTTGTGCTGGACCCTGATGGGCGTTGGTTCCGAGGTTATACTGGGACCCACTCTCTAGGCCCACAGAGGAGGGCTGTGTGCATTCAGGGCTCTGCTGTGATGCCAGATAATCTGCATTTATTGAGCCCCGACCACGGAGCCAGCCAAGCGTTTGACTCTGGGACTTGTCAAGCCTCACACATCTAGGAACAGGCGCGGCTGTCCCGTGCAGAGATGCGGAAGTGAGCCAGCGCCAGGAGTGAAGCCTGGTCTTCGTGATGTGAAAGTCTGTGCTCCCTCCCGCAGGCGGCACTGCTGGGAGAGAAGGGGAGGCGGGGACAAAGAGGAGGGCGTGAAGAGGGAAGAGAAACTCCGAGTTTGGAGAGTCTGGGACGCTGGGGGGGAGGTGGACTCCGGGGAGCCGATTCAGGAGACAGACGGCTCTAGCCAGGAAGAGCAAGCTGGCAGCCGCTGGGACCAAGACCGTAAGCCAAAGGGCTTGGCCAAGGAGGAAGGAAACTGCCAGCACGCGCACATCTGCACCCCAGGAGCCCGAGCTGCTCTCTGCGAAGCTGGGGTGAGGAGGGCCGTTGGCCTAGGGACACGGGGGAGATGCTAGGCCATGAGCCCCGCCCCTCGCCAGGCCTTCTCTTCAGGCATCTCAGCCCCTCCTGACTCACACCGTCCCCCCCCGAGTCCACACGCGGATAATCAGAAGGTGTTGGTGGACGGGTGGGTGTCAGCTTCCGAGGGCGGGTTTTCCCCGGGGGTTGCGTAGCCGGGCGGGCACGAGGCCCGAGGGCATCTTGTCACTCTTGGTGGCTCGGTGCGGGTGTGCATGCTCCTGCATGTGAGTGCCTGTGTGTGCCAAGTTTGCGGTGTCACGCAGGGGCCCCCTAGCGTGTTTGCCTGTACACGAGGTGTGTGCACGAGCACGTATTGACTGCGAACGATCGTGCATGTGTGCATGCCCACGTGGTGGCGTGGGTCGAGGGGGCCTGTGCTGTGCGCACACGCGTGTATGCATGCGTGTGTGCCTGTGCAGGAGAGCTGGGCAGAGAGAACACTCCAGTGATGCTGGGGAGGATCCCTGCTTTCCCATGATCCCCCGCTGAAGCTGGCCGCGGACGCTCTTGCAGGGAAGGGAGGCCTGGGAAGCCTTCTCCCAAAGGTGCTGCCAGCAGCAGGGGAGGGAGGGAGGAAACAGCACCTTATTTGAATGCAAATGACTGAAATACAACTTTCTTTATTAAAATGCAAATTACACTTCAGTCTCACACCTCCCGGTGCCAAAGCCACAGAACCCAATCAGGAATCAAAGCTGCAAGGACCCTCAGTCACCCGGGGTGGTGAGAGGCCCCACTTGCTGGGCACAGGAAGCCAAGGGGGACAGAGGATGGGCCCCAGGTGGGCCTGGGATGTTGAGCCAGATGCTTGCCATCCCCCCTCTAGGGCTTCCGGGAGAGGAAAACAGCTACTGATGCCAGAAGTGGGGGGGCCGGAGGTTGCCCCCAGAGCAGACCAGGCCGGAGCTTGCCCTGGGCCACCTGCTGGCTCTCTGCCCGGCTGGGGCAACGCGCTGTGTGGTCCCCAATGAGCCCCGGGCTCCCTGGTGAGCCTGGAGCCCTCAGTTGGGAGATGGTAAGAATTGTTTGGCTACTTGCCAACGCGGTTAACCGGCCCGCCTCTTGGACGGTCAGAACCTGGCTGCCAGGGAGAGTATTGGAGTCCACCTCGAGCAGCCCCCAGCTCTGAGCTCAGGCCCCAAGGCAGCCTTGACTCCCTCATCCCCTCCTCTTGCCAGGGGCTCTGGAGCAGGCTGCCAGGTCGTGAGGGGGGACTGCAGTAGGCGACCTGACTCGGGGTCAGATCCTCTGGGAAGAAGGGTATCTTTCTCTTCGCACACAGACACACTTGACTTACACCTTTTCCTAAGCCAGTCCTCCCACAGAAGGTGCCTCTTCCTGATTTGCACATAGTCGCCGCACAGCTTGGGGGCTCCTGAGACCTCGGACTTCTCTTCTGCTCTACACCTCCCTCTCAGATCTTACTTCTGCTCCCTGCTCCTTGCTTCCCCCACCCCCACGTCTCTACACTTTGTTCCCTGCACCCCCTCTTTGCTCCTCATCTTCTAGCCCTTCTCCACCTCTCTGCACCTTCCCTCTGGTTTGTCCCCCTCCCAGAATCAGCCTGACATGGGGTCCTTATCCACCAGGGTCTGAGACAGGTGCAGGCAGCCCAGGAAGGGTGGGCCAGGCCCTTGCTGGCTCAGGGCCATCCCGGCACGTGCAGGGAGCCCGGGGCGTGGGGGAGGGTCCCGGCTCCTTCCATCTGCCAAGCTCCTAATATAGGCAGCAGCAGCCGGGGCGCGGAGCGGGGGAAGCAGGGGAAGCAGAAGGCAACTTGGAGCTGGAGGGTGACAGGGCTGCGTTTCCTCCGTATAAATAGTCCTGTCTGTCTCCCTGGGGGGCGGGTGGCTTCCTGGGGCACTTCTGATGTCATCAGCGTCCCCGGAGAGCTCTGCTGTTATGGCGGGTATAGCTGTCACAGGAGGCTGCAGCGCTGGGGCCCCCAGCGTGCCTCGGGGCCAATGCGTCGGGCAGTCCCGGCCTCTCTCAAGCATCTTCTTGGTCACCGAAGACCCACACCCCAGGCTGTGAGGGTCATGGAGTGGGCCCCTCTGAGGTCTCTTCCTTGACCTCACCCCCAAATCGCTTCGCTGATCCCACCAGGCCCAGGGACTCTGGGAGGCTGCCCTGGGGGACGCTGAGAACACGGCAACCCCATGTAGACCCCCATCTCTCCGTGCGATGGGTCCAAGCACAAGAGATGACAAAGATTTTGGTGAGAGATACAGGTGGCTCCTGGCTGTCGCCATACTGGCCTCACCCTCCCCGGCAGGGCCCCCAGCTCTGTCCACTCCGGGAGGAGAAGGCTCACCCTCAACCCGGCACAGCACCGCCCACCCCGAATGCCAAGCTTCGGTCCGGTATTTCGGTGTCAGCGTGGGCTTCTTCAGACCCTGCTACCCTGTCAAGAAGGTAGAGGAGACAAAGCTCCAGCCAGGGCTGTCACCATCAGGCTGGGAGCTCCCAGAGGACAGGGGCTGCTCCGCCCATCAGACGTGTGGGGGGCGGGTGCTGGTTCTTTAAGAGCCGGAGGCCCTGCCTCTGTCCTCAGGCTGGGGTTTCCCTCATATGGAGGTGGTCCTGCTGATGGAGCCCCCTGGGAGTCTGTCTCCAGAGCCCGATCTGTCCTTGAAAGTCCCGGGGGCGGGGGGCATCCTGACCAACAAGAATGGCCTTAGGAGGGCACTGCAAGGGGACAAAGACACTGGGCAGCTGGCAAAGGCCAGGGCCCATCCCCCGCCTGCACTCCCAGCCACTGGCTGAGGAGGGTATGGAAGGGAAGGCCAGCACGGCAGGGAGGAAATGGGGAGGCTTGGGACCAGCAGGCGGAGGCTGGGGACCCATCTGTGCCTGGTGGGCTTTGAACAGCGTGGCTCGTATGGGACAGTGAGCAGGGGCTCCGGAGCCACTCGACTCTGCGCTTACTAGCTTTGTGATGCCAGCAAAGGCGCTCAACCTCTCTGAGCCCTCACTTTCTCTGAGAAGACTCAACAGGACCTGCGTCGCAGCATTGACATCACCCAATGGTGCGTGGCACACGGCAAGGACTGTCCTTAGGCTGAAAGCCTCCGGGTCTCCTCTTACAATTCTTCGGCTGTTAGAGGCCCTCCCGGTTCCTCCTGCCTTGCAGGGCACCCACACTAAGCAGTGAGAAGGTGCTTTGCTGTGGGGCTGACCATCGAGGCTGCCATTATCTCCTAGGCACTCAGTGCCCGCGGCTCAAGTCAAGCCAGGAATCTCTCTGAGCACGATGACAGGTCAGCGCAGCCCTCCTACGTGGCAGCCCTGGGACGGCCGGGAGAGCCGGGATTGGGAGCCCCCGGTAGGGTGACTGTGGGCATGCCCCGCACCTCTCCCAGAGGGCTCTGCCCTGGCTGCCCAGGGCACTGCCTTCCAGCCTCCCAGCCTGTCCTGGGATCCTGTCCCAATTCAGTATGAGTGTAATTGGATTTGAACCCTTGTCTCAGGGCCTGCCTCCAAGGGAGCCCACACTAAGACTTTCACATGGCTGTGAGCTAGCTCTCCCCGAGGCCAAGTGACTCAGAGGCTGGGACTGGATAGAGGGAGGGCTCCTCCTTCAGGGGCTCTGAGGGTCCAGGGCCAGGGCTTGGAAGCGGAACTGTTACCAGGCTCTGCAGAAACCTCTGCTGCCCTTGGGGCTGTGACAAGAGCTGTCTCCTCTCGTGTCCTTACTCTGTGTCAACATCCTCTTAGCCCTTGTAAAGGAGGCTGCCGGCAGCATGTGGGTGGCAGCAAAGTCATGCCCCGTCCTTGAGGTGGTGGAGTCAGAAAACTAGAGGATAATCACTTATACGCATTAGGTGTGATATCTTATTTATTCTCATAACAATCCTGGAAGCCAGACTGCCACGTACAGTCGGGCAGGTTGTTCACTGCAAGAGCATCTGACCAAGAGGGCAGTGCAAGTTTCTTCCTACCAAAGCAGCCTACCTGGCACATATCTGTGCCCCTGTGGGTGGTGAGGGAAAGAGGAGGAAAGCTTTTCACCATTTGGAAACTGAGGCACAGAGACCTTAAGCAATTTGCCCAAGAGTTTTCAGCATGTAAGAGGTTGAACTAAGCTCTGATTCCAAGAATTCTGGCTTCAGGGCCTGCATTCCCTACTACACTGCTTCATACACCCTTGACAGGGCTGAGCCAGTAATGAGGGCTGGAAAGCTGGGGAGGGCTTCGACTCTTGGGGGCCAAGTCGGTCCTGAGATGTGGGGAGTCCAAAGAACCAAGGGAAGACAGTCATCTCCCCTGGGCGGACCAGGGGTCTGGGGGCCAAGCCTGAGCTACGTGCCATGAGGGAAAAGGCCAGAACTAGAAGCCAGGAGACCAGAATTCTGCGGCTTTGTGGTCCTGAGCAAGCCACCTTGCCTCCCAGAGCCTCCATTTTCCCACCTGTAAAATGGGAAGTTTACGGGCCCCAGCTTGTCTGTTCCACTGGCTAGGAATAAACCAGATGTTTGAAGGATTTCAAAGGGAGGGAGGTATTTTCCAGTGCCTAAAATCACACCGAGAATTGCCCAAGTTCAAGCTCAATACATATTTGTCATCTGCTTAACACAATTATTATTTCCCAGGTCTGTCTGTGCAGACCCCACCCCCAACCCCACCCTTTACTGACAGCCCATCCCCCCAAGTGCCTGCCTTCCTTCTCTGACACGGAACAGCACAGCCTGAATGCCAGGGCGCCCCGGGCTAATGACTCAGCCTCCGGAACGAGTCCCAACATCTGGCTGACAAAGGGCACGGCTTGCTCCCGAAGCGACTCCTTCTGCACAAATATGTGCTTAATATTCAATTAGTATTTATCTGCCACGAACAACAATTACGCCACTGACGCTCAATGAAGTGCCTGGTTAATTAATTAACGCAGCCTTTCACATGCTGGCAGTATTTCTCTGTGAGTACGGTGGCTAAAAATAATAGCACAGTGACGCCAGGACGAGCCAGGGCTGGCAGGGGCGCCCTGGGTTTTCCGGGCTCCAGATGTGAGTCTGGAGCTGAGCGTCTGCCACCCATCCAGTCATCTTCTGGAGTTAAAAGAAAAAAAAACAAGGCCACGCCAGGATTTGTAGCAAGCCACTTAACCCCTCCACAGCCCAGCCCGGTTCCTCCTCCACAGCAGGAGGGCCAGATGACCGTCAGGGCTCCCTGGTGTCCTGAACACAGGGGTTCCCTCTGTGACACTCAGATCTGTACTGAACCCTCCAGGCTCCACACGCAAGCACCGCCTCAGCTCCTGGGTCCGATCTCGGGAGAGGCTGCTGACCGCACCCCCTGCACCTGTTTCCCCTGCTCCCTACAGCTGGGTCCCCCCCTTCTGTTTCTGTTTCTGCTTCTGCCCTCTCCCGGCCTCCCAGCCCAGCTCCCCAGCTACCAGCCTCCAGGGCCCTACTCTCCCCTCTGCCCCCACCTCCCTCAGAACCTACTGAGGGGGCAGAGCACGGAGACCAGGCTGCCTGGATTCACCCCAGCACTCAGCTGACTAGGTGTGTGATGCCGGACAAGGCACCCAGGGCCCCGTGCCTCAGTTTCCCCACTTCCAGAACGCAGATCGTCACGTGGGAATAATCACAGCCTCCGCTCGGAGTGGGATAAACTGCCAGAATCGGCCCAGAAGGTAATGGCTCAAACACAACAGCTGCTTGCTTCCCGCTCCCATTTCAGCCGGGAAGGGCAGCCCAAGGGCCCAGGCTCCTCCCCTCCTGTTGTTTCCCTTGGCTGAAGGGCCCTGCCTTTGTCCTCTAGGTCTCCTCTGTGTCTGCCCCAGGGGGGAAGGAGCGTGGTGGCAGCACCGTGGCCATCCCGGAGGAGGCGCGCCTCACCTCCACTCAGTTTCCATCACCCAGAGGGCGGTACACGGGCGCGCTTGGGGGCAAGGCAGGCCGGGACATGGGTCAAGTCGTGTGCCCGGGGAGGGGAGAGGGGGGACAATGATGGATGGGGAGCGGCCTCTGCCGCGTGCCCTCAGAAGGCTGTCAGGAAGATCACATGGGTTGATAAATATAAAACCCTTGGCACCTGGCATGTGGTAAATATCTTTTGAGCAACTGCTATGATTTCTGTTCCCGCGCTAGGTTCTGTGGATAGCAGGGGGGACAGCACCCTCCCTATGCGTGAGGAGACCCACATATTGTAATTCAGAAGGTGCCACACCCGAGGGGCATTCAAGGTGCCGAGGACCAGGACCAGGACGAGGACGGGTGGAGGTGAGGGGCTGGGAGGGGCTGAGTCTTAAGGAGTGGAGCCAGCTGATAGGTAGGTCACATTTTGAGGACAGACCCCTAGCGAGGCTGGAGAGTCGAACTTTGTCCCAGGAGCCCTGGGGGTTGGGGGAGCACAGTTGAAGCAACACTATCTGACCTACACTTTAGAATATTCCTCGGAGGGGCGGAAAGGAGGGTGGACTGAAACAGAGCAGTGGACCGGCCCTCAGCATCCCTTCCCACTCCCATCTGGGCGCCTGCCCGTCCTGCAGGGTCTGGGAAGCTGGACACCACGTTTCCAGACTCCCTTGCAGCTAAGTTTTAAAATACGAGTTAGGTTCTGCTAGGCGGAAGCAGTTGCCTGTGATCTGGAAGGCCCAGTGGGTGGGGCGATCTTGCTCCCGTTTTGTCTGTTTCCTGCTGGCAAGGGAGCAAAGACACGGGGTAGCTCTGCAGTGTCCAGCCTCCAGCCTCCTGCAGGGACCATCGCAGGAGACAGTGGCATCCTCCTCCTGGCTTCCCGACCCTAGCCCTCAGCTCCAGGGTGTGGGATACGTTGTTGTTTTTTTTTTTTTTTTTTTTTTTTTAATGTTTATTTCTTTATTTTCAGAGGGGGCAGGGGTGGAGAGAGAAAATCCCAAGCAGGCTCCGTGCTGTCTGCGCAGACCCCCACGCGGGGCTCGAACTCACGAGCTGCGAGATCGTGACCTGAGCCGAAGCCGGACGCCCGACCGACTGGGCCACCCGGGCGCCCCAGGATGTGCTCTTCAACTAACAGCGCTAACGTTGGCCTTGGGGTTGTCAGACAGAGGCACCACTCTCCTGGCGGGCCAGTTCTTGGCATCATTCCGGCAGGCTCCTCCAAGCACTGGATCCGCACCTGATGGCCTGAGATAGGCCGGCGTGGAGCCTTCAGGAGTCGTCTAGGCGAGAGAAGGCGAAAAGCTTGAACCAGGGCCGTGGCTGCAGGCTGCGGATTTGAGAAGAGATTTGGAAGGCAATTCTGAAGAGTCCTCTTGGCTCGCTGATCTCCTGGAGGTAGATGGTGGGGGGAGGGGGGCGGGGAATTAAAAATAACCCTAGTTTGTCTCCTGGTTTGCGCGGCTGGTGGAAGACGAAGCAAGCCACCGGTCAAGACAGCGAAGAACGAGGGAAGAGCAGGAACGAGGAGGAAGGTGATGTTTCTGAGCTGGCCCATGGGTTTAAGGACCCATGCAGACGGCAGATGCAGACTGGAGTCTGGAAGGCAGAGGACGACGGGGAGACGCTGGCCCAGAGGTGAGAAGAGGGGAGAGGAACGGGGCAAAGGTGTCACCTCATCGTGATGGCAGCAGTGTCACGGAAAGCCACCAGCAGCTCAGACTGGGTCAGATGCTGTTCGATGTCTCTAGGTAGTCACATGCACGGGGGCAAACCTTCCCGTCCTGCTAGGAGGCTACCTGCCGCCAGCAGCGTCTCTCTTGCCTGCAAGACATGGAATCTTATCATTATCTCAGTCTCCTCGAGGCTTTACTCATAGACGTAGCTCCTTGGCGGGCCTCCTGAGAAAACTGTGGGGACAAGGTGGGGTCAGAAGCCACACGGGGAGGGAAGGAGGAGTGGGCGGGAGTCCTACAGACGGGGAGAGGAAGCTGCTGTTGCCAGATGTCCGCAGGGGCCTGGGAAGGGGAGAGAGTGGGAAGAGGAGGCAGCGCCCATAGGGGAGGAGCCACTTTCTCTCGGTGGGGAGGGGTGAGAGTAACACTGGAGAGCAGCGGGAGGGGGAGACTGAGAACCCGCCACCACCCTCAGCCGGACGGGGCCACCACGCTGGCCAGTGTCCCTCTCCAATGCACCCTCCAGGCCAACCGGGGTGAGCTCCAGCCCACCACACCTCACCCTCCCTTACTCCGAGTCACTCGCTGGCTCCCTGTTGCCCCAGAGTCTCAGCGTCCTTGTGCTCTCAGGCGGAGCCCTCCGCGATCTCCCGACCGCCTGCCTCCCCAACCACTTGCCCTGCTCTTTCCTAACGGAAAAACGTGCCGCGGCAGCCAAACCACTCCGGCTTCATTTTCTCCGGGTACGCCACAGTTGTTCCTGCCCGTGAAGAAGCCGTTTTGGACCCTTAAACTCTTGTTTGAGCTGCCCTGATGGTTTCAGAAACGTGGGGCAGCAAGAGGGTTTGACCATTTGAGAAGCCCAGCGGTGGGCCCACAGATATGCCTCCCTCTTCTGGTGTGGGAACCGAGGGAAGGAACGCTCCTCCCCCAAGGCCAAAGCGGATCACAGCAAGCCCGGTGCTCCCTTTTGCCGTGATTGGTTTAAAGGTGGGCATGTGACCCAGTTTGGGCCAACAGAGAAGTCTGAGGAAGGGTTCTGGGAGAGATTTTACTCCCTGTTAAAAAGGAAGCCGTGTGCTAGCAGCTCTTTCCTGCTTTTGGATACCGAGGTGTGAGCATGTGATGTGGCAGCCACCTTGTGACCATGAGGGGAAACATGGCTGATACGCTGAGAATAGCTGACGGGAATAATGAGCAGAAATGAGGCCCAGGATAATGTACTGAGCCACGGTACCTACCCTGGATGTCCTCGACCTCCTGACATCTTGTTAAGCAAGCTTGTGAACTTCTGTAACCTAGCCCGGCATCCCCATTTGTAAAATTAAGAAGAAGGAGGACAAGGGGCGGAGAGACGATCTCACAGGGCTGTTATGAGGATAAAAGTGAACTATTGGTAAACCCCTTAGTTATATGGCTGCACCTATACCTGGAAATATTGGTGTTAAATAAATAGAAATAATGAAAACTCCCATTGGCTAAGCCCCTTTCAGCTGGCTTTTCTGACGCTTGGATGGTGAAGAGTGAGCTCCTTCAGCAGAAGGCAGGGACTGAAAAGCTGACACGAAGGAGCCCGTCTCGGGGCTGGAGTGAATGTGCAGACTTGCGAGGAGCCTCTGGGAGGATGCTGTGCTGTGCTGCTTTCTGGCATATGTGGGGGGAGGGCTGGCATCCCTGTGGCCTGGACCCACATAGATGTGACCCAGCCCTCATCTCCAGCAGCAGCCCCCTGCCACGACTCCAGGCTTGGCTCCAAGGCCAAGCCCGTGCCTGCTACAGAGGGGTCCAGGCGTAAACAGAGAGTGGAGCAGGACATCCTTTCAGTAGGGGTGGCAGGAGGCGAGGCTCTGTGCACCTCACCCTCGCCTCCAAACCGTCGAAGAGCCATTTCGCTAACTAGTCACGCCATCCCCTACTTCTGCTGTGCAGGTCCGTACCCTTCTCCTTGGCGACAGCTGCAGTGTCGATAGTGGCTGAGGGTCCCGGGAGCATTTCAGCTCTTGCCAGCTGTCTGAAGGCCAGGGAGCATCCCTGACCCTCCTAGGCTTTGTGCCTTCTGCCAGATTCTGTGAGCCAAAGCTCTCCCCTTCTCGGGCTGGCTCCACGGGTGTGAGACCTGGGCAGCCACACAGGCCCCACACCCGGCCTAATGTCCTGCTGTTGCTGCCTTGAAATTATTATTATTATTATTATTATTGTTTATTTTTGAGAGAGAGAGAAACGGAGTGTGGGTGGGAGAGGGACAGAGAAAGAGAGAGAGACACAGAATCCGAAGCAGGCTCCAGGCTCCGAGCTGTCAGCCCAGAGCCCGACGCGGGGCTCGAACTCACGGACCGCGAGATCATGACCTGAGCCCAGGTCGGATGCCCAACCGGCTGAGCCACCCAGGAGCCCCTCTGCCTTGACATTATTAATGATTTTTCCACCAAGGGACCCCAGCAGGCCCTACAAATTATGTAGCCAGCCCCGCTCTTCATCCAGGCTGCCTGGACTGGGGTTTCTGTCCTCGCCACCACAGACTCGAGCGCACGTCCATCCATCCCCTGGTTCTAGGAGGTGCGGCCCTCAGACATGAACACCGAACACCTCCCCTCCTCTGCCCCGCCAGAGTCTCCGAAGCACCTCTCCCCACTGCCGAATCCTCCTGGATTCGGATTCCTGTCGTGGCCCGGATGACTGACTGTGATAGTTCCTAACTGGTTTCCTGGCTTCCAGGCCTTTCCCTCCTCTGGGCAGCCACCACCGAGATGTTTCTAAATTACAAATCTGATCATGCTCCTTGCCTGCTTATAGCATCTCAGGGGCTCCCAGCAGCCTAAGCTATCAATTCCAAGCCACTGTGGCCCAGGGCACAAAGCACTTGCCGATCCCGTCGCTGCCTGTGTATGTAGAGATCATCCTAAGCCATGCCCTCCCTGCTCCCTCCAGCGCCCCCTCAGCCCACACCCACAACGTTTCCCTCAATTCCCAGAAAAAGCCTGTTTCACGCTCTGTGTCTCTGTGCACACCGTTTCTGCTGCCTGTTCTCCATCCGGCTAAGCCCTGTCACCTTGAGAACTCGAGCGCCCCCTCCCCTCCTCCTCCCCCTGCACCCACATACCCGAGGGTCTCTCTGAGTGGTGGACCTGATTGTGCACCTATCTGTGTCACGGTGTCCTCAGCATCCAGCACAAAGCTTCCCTGGCCCCTGGGGTGCCAAAGCCACTTCCCCTCCCTGGGCCTCAGTCTTCTGGTCCATTCGTTCAACAACATGTGCCGGGCACTTACTCTATGCCAGGTGCCGTCCCAGGCTCTGAGCAGGCACCCGCCATGCAACTGGGATCCAATTAGACCCAAACCCCAGCCTTTGGGAGCGAGAAGGGCAGAAGGAGGGGTCACAAGCATAAACAATGCGTAGGTGAATAGACACCTATGATAACGGCCACTGGTGATGCGTGCTGAGAAGACAGACCACAGCAGGTCAGAGAGGGATGATGGTGCTGTCTTCTGTCGGGTCATCAGGAGGGCCTCTCTGGCAAGGGGATGCTCCCGGAGTGAGGAGGAAGCCCTGCTGGTGTAGGGGGTGGGGGGAAGTTCCAAATAGAAGGGACAGTGAGGGCAAAGGCAGGAATGTTGGTGAGTCCCAGGGACGGTTTAGTGTTGGTGAGTCCCAGGGATGGCTTAGGGCACCAGTGTGGCCTGAGCAGAATGGAACATGGATGCGGTCGAGGAGGAACTTAGGGGCCCCGTAGAGGCTGCACTGGAAGCCCCGCCCAGCCCCACTCTGCCCTCAAATCCACCTACCCGGGTCCAGCTGCTCTGGCCTCATCTACTCTTTCCATGAGCAGGTCCATCCCTCCAAGGTCCCTTCTGTCCCCTGCCCCTTGACCTATCTACCACCTCCTTCCCGCCTTAACACAGAACCCCCTGTGACCCCCCCCCCGCCACCTCCCTGCCTGTTGAGTGCCCACCGTATTCCTATAATAATGATTTGAGCGCCCTGCCCCATATCCCATCGGGCCTCCTGGGATTCCAGCATAGACAGCTCTCCACAATGAAGCATGCCACGTGGGGACCATCCACCCTCTCTGGGGTGGGGCGGGACCCATGCAGCCTGCAGACACAGTGGACCCAAGGGGTGGGGCGTCAATACCCCAGAGGCCACCCCGTTCATGGAAGATGGGAGCAGACGGATAAACGTCGTTCCGAGGGACAGTGCTGAGGTGCATATTCTGCAGGGTCTTCAGAGGTCCCAGAGGGACTGACCTCCCACTGCCCACCGTGGTGACCAGCTCAATAATCCTGCCCCCCCCCTTGGCTTTTCCTCTTTCTTTCTCTCGCTCCTTCCACTCCCTCCCTCGCATTTCTTGGGGTTGCCTCACAGGTAAACCCGTCTCCACATTAAACTTGGAGTTTAACTTGTACCAAGTCTAGTCTCAGGCTCTGCTTTCAGGGAACCCAGGTGAAAGCCAGTGCCCATGGTTACATAATGGAGAAGGGGGTCCTTCCTCGCGGCCAAGGTCATGCTCGCCGCCACCTGCCTGTGCAGTATAATTTCTCCCCTTTTCCGGAGAATGCTCCACAGTCCAGCCACCAGTAGCTCCTCCAAGCTCACTTATTCTCTCTCTCTTACCGTTTATGTTTAAACAGACTCAAGTGTCTCCCATCCGAAGGAAAAATTAAACACTCTTCAACCCCAATTCCCTCTGGCTTCCAGGACCCATCTTGCCCCACCTCTCAGGTGGCCGTGGGGCCATCCTGACCCGTCCCTCTGTCTCTCCCCCATGTCCCATCCATTGCCAAGTCCTCTAGATTTTACCTCCTTAATCTTTATGGATCAGCCTATTTGTACCTATCTCGTCACCACTCCTCCCTCATTCCGGGCACCTTCACTTAAAGTAGCATCCAAACTAGGGTTACCAGATAAAATGCAAGATGCCCAATTAACTTTGAGTTTCAGAGAAACAATGATTCTTTTTTTTTTTTTTCAACGTTTATTTATTTTTGGGACAGAGAGAGAGACAGAGCATGAACGGGGGAGGGGCAGAGAGAGAGGGAGACACAGAATCGGAAACAGGCTCCAGGCTCCGAGCCATCAGCCCAGAGCCTGACGCGGGGCTCGAACTCACGGACCGCGAGATCGTGACCTGGCTGAAGTCGGACGCTTAACCGACTGCACCACCCAGGCGCCCGAAACAATAATTCTTAAAGTATAAGTATATCCCAAATATTGCGTGGGACATCCTTACGCTGCACAATTTTTCATTGCTTCCTTGAAATTCAAGTGTATTTTTTAATGTTCCTGTCTAGTTAAAATTCTATGAAATTCACAAAGTATTTCAAGAATCATCTTGTATATTTATCTGCCAAATCTGGTAAGCCTTACCCTTACCGATCTCCATGCAACCCCACACTGTGGCCAGATGATCTTGTTCAAACAAAATTTGCTGCGTAGTCAGAAAAGTTAAGTATATGTATTGTAATCACTAGATCTACCACTTTTTTAAAAAAGTATATGTAATGTACAACAAGGTGACTATAGTCAATAACACTGTATTGTATATTTGAAGGTTACCAGGGGAGTACATTTAGAAAATTCTCATCACAAGAAACAAAGTGTGTAACTATATATGGTGATGGATGTTAACTAGATTTATTGTGGTGATTACTTCCCAATATATACAAATATTGAATCAACACGTTGTACACCTGAAACTAATGTTCCATATCAATCATGTTTCAATTTTTAAAAATAACATTTAGGGGTGCCTGGGAGAATCAGTTGGTTAAACATCCACTTTCAGCTCAGGTCATGATGTCACAGTTCGTGGGTTCGAGCCCCACGTCGGGCTCTGTGCTGACAGCTCAGAGCCTGGAGCCTGCTTTGGATTCTGTGTCTCCCTCTGTCTCTGCCCCTCCTCCACTTGTGCTCTGTTTATCGCTCTCTCAAAAATAAATAAACATTGAAAAAGTTTTTAATATCATTTAAAATAAAATTTTTCTTTTTCAGAAAAAAAAGTGTTAAGTACAGAAAATTCTATTAATGGCAACAATTTAAATTAGTTCATATTATATTGAGTGCCCACTGTGTGCCAGAAAATGCCTGGAAACGAAATGTTCCATTTAACCAAATACTCTGATCAGTCAAGTTTTCATCTATAATATATATCACACTTGGCATCAGTATTTGCAAGATTATAATATAACAACATAAGCAACACTAAGACTGAATCCAGCACTTTGAGGCCATATGATGTTTCAGAGTCACCACCATAAAATACCTGAGGAGGATATCGACCTTAACCTAGGACCCAGAAAGCACACAGGACTGAGTGCCAGGGACACAGGGGTCTGGGCCTGGTCTCATTCATACCACGTTGTTGGATTTGGGCAAATCATTTTACTTCTGTCTGCCGCAGCTTCCCCATCTATAAAGTGGGGGACCACACTGAATGATCTCTAAAAGCTCTTCTGGCTTGATTCAATCACCTTATAGCGTGATAGACTGGAGAAGGGCTACCTAATGGTGTTTCGTCTGAGAAAATGCTGAGTATACTCGTTTTTACTATACTTCTGTAAACATGAAAATCTTCATAACTTCGTATCTTTGAGGCGAAAAGATTTATCATCACTGGACCAGAGAAAATGCAGTCAATTTATTATGATTCTGGGAGAGTGGAAAATGGATTAAGAGATTTGTGTAGGGTCTCCAGAAATCCAAGGATAGAGCAGACATTAGATCCCTTAACTCCAAGAGCAGGAGTCTGTAAAGAAAATCTTCAGCATCTACTGAGGCCAACATCTATGAAATGGGATGCTGAAGTCTGAAGACAGTTCCCAGAGCGTTTAGGCGGGGCACCTTCCTCCCAGTTCAGGGAAATCCAGGTGGACCCAGTTCCTCAAAGGCATGCTGATAGCAAAATAATACAATGTGTTTTCAAGTGGTAGCTTCCGCGTCTCTTAGAAGTCTAAAAAACGAGAATCTTGACAGATTCTTTGTTGGAATTAGTTTGCATTATCTCAAGGAGCTTTGTGAAAACCTGGGAAAGTAGTTTAGAATCTACCCAGCCTTCCTAAGGTAAAAGAAAAAAAAAAAACATACAAGGAGATAAAGTAAAAAAACAAACAAAACACTTTCAATGAATAAATTAAATAGAATACAGAAAAATAGTCAGATAATCTAAAGGAGAGCAGAAAGATGGAAAGAGGAACTAATAACATAAGGAACTAATGGAAATCAAATTATAAAATGGAAGTTCTAATCCAGGCATATCAATAATTACATTAAATGCAAATGATCTAAACATGCCCATTAAAAATCAGAGAGTATCAGAATGAATAAAAAAATCTAATAAGACTCAACAATATGTTGTCTATAAAAAAAGCCCACTTTGTAAGAGATAGTTAATAATAAAAGGATGGAAAAAGATGTACTTTGCAAACAGTAATCAAAAGAAAGCTACAGGGCTATTTTAATAACAGGCAAGATGGATTTCAGAGTAAGGAAAATTACCACGGATATAAAAGGACATTTTATACTGATAAAATGGTCAATTCACCATGAAGACATAACACTCCTAAATGTGTATGCAACTAACAGCAAAGCTTTAAAATACATGAAGCAAAAACTGATAGAACTGAATAAAGAAATAGACAATTACAGGTGGAGATTTCAAAACTCCATTCAGCAGTTGATAGAAAAAAAGTATACAGTTCAATAAAGATATAGAATTGAACAACATCACTAACAAACTAGATCTACTTAACATTTATAGAACCCACCCATGGACAGCCAAATACACATTCTTTTCAAGTGCACATAGAACATTCACCAATATAGACTATATCCTGGGTCATAAAACAAATGTTAACAAATTAAAAAAGTTGAAGTCATACGGGGAGCCTGGGTGCCTCAGTCGGTTGAGCATCTGACTCTTGATTTTGGCTCAGGTCATGATCCTAGGGTCGTGGGACTGAGCCCCACATTGGGCTCCACACTGAGTGTGGAGCCTGCTTAAGACTCTCTCTCTCTCCCTCTGCCCCTCTCCCCCACGTGCGCGCACTCTCTCTCTCTCTCTCAAAGTAAAATAAAATAATTTTTTGAAAAAGCTGAAGCCAGGGGCACCTGGTGGCTCAGTCGGTTGAGCGTCCTACTTCAGCTCAGGTCTTGATCTCACGGTTTGCAAGTTCGAGCCCCGTGTTTGGCTCTGTGCTGACAGCTCAGAGCCTGGAGCCTGCTTCAGATTCTGTGTCTCCCTCTCTCTCTGCCTCTCTCCCTCTCATGCTCTGTCTCTCTCTGTCTCAGAAATAAATATTTAAAAAAATTTAAAAAAAAGCTGAAGCCATACAAAATATGTTCTCTGACCATAATGAAATTAAATGAAAGTCAATAACAAAAAGGTAACTGGTAAATCTCCAAACACTGGAAATAAAACAACACACTTATAAATAATCTATGAGTCAAAGAAAAAAAAATCTCAAGAACATTTGAACTGAACGAAAATAAAATTACAAGTCAAAATTTGTGAATTGTAGCTAAAGCAGGGCTTAGAGGGAAGTTTATAACTTTAAAATGTTTACATCAGAAGAAAAGAAGGGTCTCAAAACATCAATTCGAGTCCCATCTTGAGAAACTAAAAGACTTGGGGGAGTGGGAGAGGGCAAAATAAACTCAAAGCAAGCAGAAGGAAGGAATTAAGAAAATGGTAGAAAGCAATGAAATTGAAAACAGAAAAAGCAATAGAAAAAACTCAATAAAACAAAAAAAAGTTTATTATTTGAAAAGATCAATAGAATTGATAAACCACTAACTAAATTGACAATGAAAAAAGGAAAGGACACAAATTATCAACATTAGTAATGAAAGAGGTATGCCACTACAGATTCTCACATTAGAAGGATAATGACA
Source organism: Acinonyx jubatus (assembly GCF_027475565.1). Classification (NCBI taxonomy): domain Eukaryota; kingdom Metazoa; phylum Chordata; class Mammalia; order Carnivora; family Felidae; genus Acinonyx; species Acinonyx jubatus. Next base: position 117,436,071 of record NC_069385.1, on the reverse strand, counting down.
ATGTTACCAATTCTACACACATTAAATTCAACAAGGTAGATAAAATGGTTCCTCAAAAGACACAACTACCAAAACTCACTCAAGATGAAACAGATCATAAGAAGGAGGAAGAGGAGGGGTGCCTGAACGGCTCAGTCGGTTGAGCATCTGACCTCACGTCATGATCTCACAGTCTGTGAGCTCGAGCCCCACATCGGGCTCTGTGCTGACGGCTCAGAGCCTGGAGCCTGTTTCAGATTCTGTGCCTCCCTCTCTCTCTGCCCCTCCCCTGCTCTGCTCTGTCTCTCTCTGTCTCAAAAATAAATAAAAACATTAAAAAAAAAAAAAAAAGGAGGAGGAGGAGGAGAAACAGATTACCCAAAAAGTTCTGTACCTATTTTATTTTTTTATTTTATTTATTTATTTTTTTAAGTAGCTGAGCCCAACACAGGGCTTGAACTCAGACCTTGAGATCAAGACCTGAGCTGAGATCAAAAGTCAGACGCTTAACCGACTGAGCCACCCAGGCACCCCTGTATCTATTGATAAAAATTGAATTTATAATTTAAAATTTTCCAAAAAAGAAATCTCCCAGCCCAGATAGCTTCACTAGCAAATGTAACCAAGCATTTAAAGAAGAAATAACACCAATCTCTTCCAGAATATAAAGGAAACACTTCCCAACCTATTTCAAGGCCAGCATTACCTTGAAAGCAAGACCAGATACAGATAGTGCAAGAAAAGAAAACTACAGACCAATATCCCTGATGAACACATATTTTAAAAATCCTCAACAAAATACTTGCAGATAGAATTAACAATAAATAAGGTAAATAATATACCATGACTAAGTGAGGCTTATCCTAGGAATGCAAGATTGGTTCGGTATTTGAAAATCAATCAGTATAATCCACCATATAAACAGACTAAAGAAGAAAAATCACATGATCATATTAATTGAAACAGAAAAAAAAAATTTGACAAACGTCAACATTAATTCATAGTAAAAAAACCTCTCAGCAAATTAGGAATAGAATGGAGTTTTCTTAGTCTGATAAGGGATGTCTACAGAAACCTTATAACTAACATCGTACCTAATAATGAAGAACAGAATGCTTTTTTCTAAAATCAAGAGCACGGCAAGGATGTCGACTCTCCTCACTCTTATTCAACATCATGCAGGAAGTCCTAGCCTGTGCAACGAAGCAAGAAAAAGAGATAAGAGGCATACAGATGGGAAAGGGGGAAATAAGATGGTCCCCACTTGCAGACAACAGGATTGTCTTTGTAGAAAATATGGAAAATACCCCAAATCTCCTAGAACTAATAAATGAATTAATCAAGGTTGTAGAACATAAGGCCAATACGCAAAAATCAATTATATATTTTTTTACTAGCACTGAACACCTGGAGACCAAAATTTTAGAAAACAGTATCATTTACAATAATTCCCTACAATGAAATACTTGGGTATTGATACAACAAAACACGTGCAGGATCTCTGTACACTGAAAGTTACAAATGACAATGAAAGACAGCGAAGAAAACCTAAATAAATGGAGTGACATACCATGTTCATGAATCAGAAGACTCAATATAGTTAAATGTCAATTCTCTCCTATCAAAATCCTAGTAAGATTTTTTGGTAGACATAAGCAAGCTGATTCTAAAATTTATATGGAAAGACAATGGAACTAGAATAGCCAAAACAATTTTGAAAAAGAAAAAGTCAGATGGATCATACCACCCAATTTTAAGATTCAATAAAGATGCAATAATAAAGGCGGGGGTGGTTATTAGCAAGAGATAGACACCTAGGGAAATGGAAGAAAATAGCTCAGAAACAGGCCCATATAAATATGGTTAATTGATTTTTTTTAATGTTTATTTGTTTTTGAGAGGCAGAGACAGCACTAGCAGCAAAGGGGCAGAAAGAGAGTGGGAGACACAGAATCTGAAGCAGGTTCCAGGCTCTGAGCTGTCAGCACAGAGCCTGATGTGGGGCTCAAACCCACAAACCCATGAGATCATGACCTGAGCCGAAGTCGGACACTTAACCGACTGAGCCACCCAGGCACCCCTGGTCAATTGGGATCCAGCCCCATGTCGGGCTCTGCACGGGGTGTGGAGCCTGTTGAGGATTCTCTCTCTCCCTCTGTCTCTCTCTGCCCCCCCTCAAAAAAAATACCTGATGCAGATGAGGATCTGGAGCCACTGGAATTCTCCTACATTGCTGGTGGAAATGCAAATTATATAGCCACTCTGGAAAACAGGTTGGCAGTTTCTCATAAAGTTAAATATACACGTATCATAAAACCCAGCGATCGCACTCCTGGATACTTATTCTGGAGAAATGAAAACTCTTAGCGCACGTGCACACACACACACACACACACACACAGAGTAGATGAATGTTTATAGTAGCTATATTCCTAATCATCGAAAATTAGGAAAACCCCAAATGCTTGCCAGTAAGTAAAGGGTTAAACCAAAAAGTGTGGGGCATCCATTCAATGAAATACTACTCAACAACAAAAAGGGACTGAGATAAATCCCAAAGGCATTATGCCAGGTGATGGAGTAAGATTCCATCTCCATAACATTCTGGAAAAAGCAACACTATAACAATGGAGAAGAGATCAGTGGTTGTTGGGGGTCAGGGATGGAGGGAAGGATGATTATACACAGTCAGCACAAGGGAGTCTGGGGGCTAATGGAATTGTTCAGTATCCTGATTGTGGTAATGATCACATGAATCTATGCATGTGTTAAAAACACATAGAACTGTATAGCACCCCCCTCCCCAATAAAGTCCAGTTTGCTGTACTTTAATTAAAAAATTTTTTTTCTTAATCTATGTCATTCTCCTGCTGAAAATCTTTAAAGGCTTCCCAGTGGGCTCCAACAAAAGCCAAACTCCTCACCAGGCAGGGCCTCCAGCCCTCATTTCTCACCAGCAATCCAGCAGGAGCCTTTTCTCAGTTCTTTGAAAAGTGCCAAGCTCTCTCCTGCCTCAGTGCCTTTGCCTACAAGCTGGGGCTCCTTACCTGAGGCTTCCTCCCTTCGGCCTGCAGCCAGCAGGAGTGAGTTGCGGGGAGGGAGTGCATGAAGAGGGGCTCTCTAACCTCCCTCCGTGGGCCCCCTCCCCAGCCCAAGGGCAGCTAGCTGGCCCCCAGCCTACCCCCTCACCCTTCCCCTGCTCCAACTGCCCTGAACTTGCCAAGGTCCCCAAGGACCAGGAGTTAAAGACGCAGACGGTAAAGTAGGACACAGCCCTCACCGGTGGTCTTCAAATTTGGGCACCTCAGAAACACGGGGGAGCTGGGAGGGTGGCTGTGCAATGCAGATATGGGTCACCACCCCAGGGCTGGGGCCCCAGAGGCCAGCTCATCCCCGCTCCCCCAGCCCAGCCCTCCTCCCCAGATGGTGGCTTGGCTGCGTGGGAAGCGCAAGGCCGAGCACCCTCTTTAGAGGCAATCGGGAAACCTTTTCATTTTATTCCTTTGAGAGGAAAACGGAAAACAAGGCTGATTTCTCTCCACATAATACTCGGGAACACGGCAGGCTTGTGCGCACCAGGCAACCTGTCTCCTGCATCCTTCTCGGCCTGGGTGCCCCGCCGCCCCCGCGAGCCCCCGGTCCGAATCTGGGCGCCCGGGAGCCAGGCTGGAGACGGTGGGCTTGGATGGCACCCAGGCGGCGGGCTCTCGGGAGGCAGGGCGCCCTGACTGAAGGTTGGGGTAAAGGGGCTGAGAGCCCGCAGGGACACCTTCCCTCAAGGCGACACCTCCCCATTCTGACTGCCTGTCACCCCCTCTTCAGCGTTAAAGAGCCATTCACAGCCCCCACAGGATCTCCCACTGTGGCAGAAATCACACACACACACACACACACACACACACACACACACCTCGTCCATGGGCAAACCGTGCCTTCCTCCAGGCCCCACTCAAGGCTTCAGACCCCAGGGTATACAGCCAGGGTGCAGGGATGTCTGGGGTGAGAATGAACGGGAGGGAAAGGCCTCAGTGGAAGATTCTCCTCAGACCATGGGCTGCTTCCCCAAAGCCCCAGAAGCTTCCCGGAAGGCTCAGAGGAGCCAGTCATCCCAAAGAGCGTCAAGGCACTGAAGGACAGAAAATGTGCTGGGTGGGAGGCTTGAGCTACCTGAGGCCTGAGGAAGACAGACCATCCTGGACTCAACCTTGGGTCTATGCTTCCAGTTGGTTCTACCCTCAAAACATACCCAGACTCCCAGCCCTTCTCTTACCTCCGTTGTCCCTACCCTGGTTCAAGACCCCATCACCTCCTACTTGGATAGCTGACGTAGCCTGCTCACTGACCCCTGCTGGCTTCTTCTGCCCTCTGCACTCAATTTCCCCTTCAAAGCCACAGAAACCCTGATAAAACCTTGTCAGTTCCTGTCACTCTCCTGTTCACAGTCCCAACAGACCAACCTTATTCTGACCTCAGGTCCTTGGCACTGGCTGTTCCCTCTGCCCTGATGCTCTTCCCAGATATCCACACACTCACTTGCTTGCTTCAGGGCTCTGCTCAGATGTCATTTTCTCCGAGAGGCCCTCCCTAACAGCCCCATATGAAAAGCAGCACCTCCTCTCCTGTTACTGGGCACCCACTGACCCCCTCTCTGTCCACAGCGCTGACCCTCATCTAAGCCGTGGCTTAACATCAACTCCGTGAGGACAAGATCTTTGCTGACCTCACTGTTGTGTCCCCACACATAGTAGGTGCTCAGGCCATATCTGTTAGAAGAATATGGGATCCCAGCTCAGGTTTCCCCCCCCCACCGCCCCCCACATCTGGTCTCCCTCTAACCTTCCTCACCCGCAAGCACCGCCCACCACCCACCACCCACCAAGGAGGGCCATTCGGTGTGAAAGGGGCGGGGGGAGCCAGAGCATGAGCCACTGCCCCCAGACACAAGCCTGGGATTTAAGCCAGGCATCAGGCCAGGCCCCTGTCCCCCAGAATCGTGCTCCTCATTTCCTGAGCAGTGTGCTTCACCCCCTCCTGGTCCCGCTCCACCTCACCCCAGCCGCTCCTCTCCCCTGGGGCTGTCCCATGTGGGGGCCGCCTGGCACACTGAGGGTGAGACCAGAACTGTCAGGGCACCTACTGCTATGCCAGGGGCTCAAAGTTGTCTCAGCAGCATCACAATACTCCGAGAACTTGGTCCCTGTGCCCATTTTAGAGGTGAGGAAACTGAGCCCCAAGAGTGACTGGCCCAAGAACGTTCAGAGAGTGAGATTCCTACCCATGAGGCCAGACGTGGGGACCTCTTTTCCTGGGGCCACACACCCAAGTTCCTGTCCACCTATGGCCCTTTTTTCTTTTTAATTATTTTTAAAGTTTATTTATTATTGAGAGACAGAGAGAGACAGAGCATGAGCAGGGGAGGGGCAGAGAGAGAGGGAGACACAGAATCGGAAGCAGGCTCAGGGTTCTGAGCTCTCAGCACAGAGCCTGACGCGGGGTCGGAACTCACAAGCCGCGAGATCATGACCTGAGCCGAAGTTGGACGCTTAACCGACTGAGTCACCCAGCCGCCCCCACGTACGGCCCTTTTATGCTTTGGAAGTCAGGAACTGCCTGGGTACCACTATTGTTACCACTCCCCACTCACCCCTTCCTTCTCCCTATCCCCAGCCAGGGGCCCCAACATCAGCACAGGAGCCGTGATTATTTGTGAGGGAGAGGGAAGGAACTGTTGTCTGTTACGTTCCTGCCATAGGCTGCTTATCCTGCCACGCATTTTACATGCATCACCTCTGTGAGCCTCACTGTGACCCCATTACACAGATGAGTGGACTGAGGCCAAAGAGGTTAAGCTAACATGTCTCCCACTGCTCAGCTAATCGGTGGCAGAAATGGGCTCCTGGACTGGCCCCAATATCCTGAGATGGTCTGCCAAGTCCCCGAGGCTTTCCTGTACTTCTTCCAGAAAACTCCAGTGCCCCCTGCCCTGGGAAAATGTCCCCATCGGCCCCTCCATGAGCGGGAGAGGGTGAGCAGAGGCAGGCCAGGCCCTGCGGAGAGAGGGTGGCGGGGGCGGCTGCTGTGTTTATTAATTTTCTGCCTCGGTGGGTCTGCAGCCCCAGTCAGAGCCTGCACAGTTGCCATTCAGTCTATTAAATAATTCTATCTGGGAAGAACCTGGCATCCGAGGGACCGTGCTGATGGGCCTCTAAAATTTAATTGCTGCATTAAACGAGATCAGAAATGAGGAGGTGAGCAGGGCGAGGCCAGATGAAAAGGATGGCCGTGTTTTGGGACATGAGGGGGACATAGCAGACACATTTCTGTCAGCTCCTGTCAGCCTGGCGTCGCACACCTCCCATACCGGACCGCAAGAAGGGGAGAGCGCCCGGGCCCGAGCCCCTTAAAACCTCCCATCGCCTGGCCAAGAGTTGGCTCCCTGGAGGCCTGCCATCTTGCTCCTCCTTCCCCACCCCGCGGGCTCCTCCAGGCCAGTCACACCAGTCTAGACACCTTTTCCTGAATGTTCCCTGCTCAGTCCCACTTCCTAGCCTTTGCTCCAATCCCTTAACTTAAGGTGCTGTTCTCTTTGCACCAAGCAAACTCTCCCCACCCATCATCCAAAGCCCTCCTCGACCTCCAGGAAGAGCCCGTGGCCCTACTGTCTGTGGGGTGAGACCCCTGGAGGGCCAGACGAAGTTCCCTATGGTTCTGATAATATTCTGATGTCTTAAAAGCTCTTTTTCTGAAATTTTTTTTCTCCCCCTGCATTTCTCTTTCCCTCTTTCTCTCTGTTAAGTAAGTGGCCGGCTCTGGGCCTCCCTCCTCTGGAAGGCAGGGTCTACTGAGGGCCAGAAACAGGGCCCTCCCTCTGTGCCCCCTTGTCCTGGTGTTTTCCTTTCACATCATTTAGACCCAGAACCTTCTGCCTTCTAGCTGGCTTGCCCCCAGAGCAAGTTTTAGGTCTTCCCACACGCCAGAAACTCCTGCTACCCGCCCCCATACCAAGGCTCCGCTATCTACGCAGCTGCTCTTTCCCCTCTGTCCATTGTCCCGTTGAAGGCCCCAAGCTTCTGTGCTTAAAAATGAAGTCACCCCGGGGGCACCTGGGTGGCTCAGTCAGTTAAGCATCCGACTCCGGCTCAGGTCATGATCTCATGGTTTGTGAGTTCGAACCCTGCGTCGGGCTCTATGCTGACAGCTCAGAGCCTGGAGCCTGCTTTGGATTCTGTATCTCCCTCTCTCTCTGCCCCTTCCCTGCTCATGTTCTATTTCTGTCTCTCTCTCTCTCTCTCTCAAAAATAAGTAAAACATTTAAAAAAAAAAACTTAAAAGAAAATGAAGTCACCCATTTCTCAGGAAATCATCTCTGAAAAGCAAGCACAAATCCCAAGCTTTGTGCTGCCTGATTCCACATATTTTGAGTTCCTACTGTGTGCCAGGCATGGGGCTAGGTAGGGGCAAGGGACGCAGCAGTGGACATGGCAGATGAGGTCCCCATCCTGTGGAGAAACAAAATGCTCAATGAAACAAGTAAGTAAACAAGACAATTGTAGAAAACATGACATATACTAAGAAGAAAAAAGAATCCAAGTGATAGAATGGGTAGTAGCGGGGGTGAGGGGGTTGGGAGGGGGAGGCTGTCTGGGGAGGTGACCCCTGAGCTGAGATCTGAGACTGAGAAGCAACCTACTGTGCAAAGCTTTGCAGGAAGGAACTCCCAGGTAGCAGACATAGTAAGTGCAAAGGTCCTGAGGTAGGAGTGTGCTGGGGTGGGGGTGGGGTTGGAGGGGCAGACCTAAGACCGGGGCTGCTGAAAGGGAGAGAAGAAGTGAGTGATAAGAGATGAGGCTGGCATTTTAATCCCAAACCTTCACTCCATCAAGGCCATCTCTCAGGGCTGTTTGGAGAGGGGGGCTTGAGTCTTGCTGGTCAGGGCAGATGAGCACTTTCTGTGTAGAGGTCAGAGAGTCGGTAGGGCAGACACACATGACAGAAATGAAGCCAATGGGCATCTTTGTGGCCCCAGAAATAGCCTTAAAGCCTGGCAGTCACCACAAGAGAATTCTAGAAGGGAAGGCAGTTCAGGGCCCAGGGTAGCCACAGGGTCTGGGCTTCTTTGTCAGACTACAGAGCAGGATCAAGGATAGAGACCAGCTCCCATCTACCGGTCCCTCTGTCCCCAGCAGAAGACATCATCATCTTTGTGTACTTTTCTCCCACGTGTGTCCTCATCTGCCTCATTATTTCTGGTACACGTGGCCCCCTGCATCAGATGTCGGCCTTCTCTGAAGGTGACTGAACTTCCCCCTCGCCACCCCTGCCCCTCCCCCAGACTTCCCTCCTAGGGAAGAACCAGCCAGAAACCTCCCATTGCCCCCTGTTTATCCCTGCACCCATAGCGCACTGGGCAAGCTCCTCCCCAGCCGCCGGCCATGGACCTGGGGGTCCTGGTCAGGTGTCCACCATGGGTGCTGTTGCTAGGAGCTGAGGTCCAGGCTCACCGGTGGCCTCTGTATAAGAAGAGGCAGGTTGTAAATCCGAATCCCAACCCCCTGACCCCAGCTTGCTTGGAAAGGGCCTGGGGAGTGGCAGCCTAGGTCACTCTCCTGTGGTGACATCCCAGCATTTTCACTGGCAGAGCTCTTTCCTTGAATGAAATCGACGTAGAATTACAATGGGCAAAACAGATAAAAGTCGTATTTTGCATCTGATATGCTCACATGTATGTCATATTCTTATTATAATAAGAGAGAACAATTATAACACGATTAGATAAGATGAGAACAGGTTCCTTTGTTGAATATAAAATAAAAAATAAGGGCTTATGGGTGATGGTTTCTGTCCTCGCCTCCAACTTGTTTCCCATTTTGTTTGTGTTGAACACGATTAGTTATTCGTACAGGTAAGTAATTGCAAGTTTAAAGACGCTGCTTTGTTTCTTACATTATCTCTCCTTGCGATGCTCTTTAATACAGATGCAGGAGAATCGTTAGCCCCGGGTCCACGCAAAGCAAACTTTCTGGTGATTTCGAATGGGTTAAAAGTTGTGTAGCATAATTGCCAGACTCTCTTTGTTCTTCCATACTGGTTTATTGTAAAAACGGTATCAGAAATGAACTTGAGCCAAACATTTGGGGCCTCTGCAGTGCCTCCCGAGTGCCCAAAGGGTCTGCAAGACGTGGTTCTTTACCGCCGCATCTCGCTTACCAATCCCTCTACCTCGCGCTGTGGGCCCTGCCCCCCAAACCCACTTCATTCCTTGTTTCCCATTCCTTGTTTTCCAAAGGCTCAGAGCTGGGAAAGACCCCAGGGCCATGTAGTATAAAGCCCATCTTATGCAGGAATTCCTCCACAGCCCCCCAACAGCATTCCTCCAGCCTCTGCTTGAATGCCCAAAGTGATGGAGAACTCACCCCTTTATGAAGCTGCCTGGTCTGGTCCTTTATGGGGCAGCTCTACTTATTAAACCTCTCCTCCTCTCTGAGCCTCTTTCCTTATCTGTAGGATGGGCATAATAATATTTATCAGGCCGGACTTCGATGAGGACCAAATAAGATGACACAGAGCTGACATACTGAATGTGCAACAAGGCTTAGTCTCCTGTGTCCTCTGCCGCCAGAGCACTCCATTTTAGAGGGACAGACAGCCTCGTGTCTCCTGGGGTAAGTACACAGTGTGGAATGTGCTTTGCAGGGTGGACAGGGAGTGTGCATTCCCCTGGGACATCCCTAAGGGAGGTCTGCCTGGAGAGGCTGTCCGCAGCAGCAGCAGCAGCAGCAGCAGCAGCAAAGAGGACTGCTGTGCCCCCCCCCAACCCCTCCCCCCACAACCCCGTGAGCGTCACCAACTCCACCCCAGCCCAGGCCCCCTCCTCCCGCCGGCCTCAGAGCCTCATCTATCTTCCCTCCTGTCACCTGAGCTGGAAACTTGTGGGGAGGCAAGGGGATTAAATCCCAGGGCCAGCCGCGCCCCCGCCAAGGAGCTGGCACTTCATTACCCGCCTGCCTGGCTGTCTGCGGCCATCGATCGGCCCTGGCCTGAGTGACCTCTGATTGATGGGCAGCATGTTATTTACTGGCTTCTGTCCCGACCCAGCTGGGAAGAGGGGAGAGGGGTCTGCTCAGAGCTTCTGTGTTCCTGAGGCAGAAAGAACGGCCTTGGGGTGGGAGGGAATGGAGAGCAGGTGGCTGGGAATGTTCCCGTGGGAGTCAGGGCTCCCGGGCCCGGCACAGCAATGTGATCTTGGCTGACATCTCTGGCCTCCCCTGTCCCTGAGCCTCAGTGTCCTCTATAAAAGGATTGGGTGCAGGGGCGCCTGGGTGGCTCAGTCGGTTAAGCTGCCAACTTCAGCTCAGGTCGTGATCTCTCGGTCTGTGAGTTCAAGCCCCACATTGGGCTCTGTGCTGACAGCTCAGAGCCTGGAGCCTGCTTTGGATTCTGTGTCTCCTTCGCTCTCTGCCCCTCCCTCGCTCATGCTCTGTCCTTCTCCCTCTCACAAATAAATAAACATTAAAAAAGGATCGGTGCGGCTGGCAAGGCTCACAAACGTAGCAGCCCTCAGGGCAGCAGGTAATGAAGAAGATAAAGGGGCGAGTTGGGGCTGGCGCCCTGTCCAAAGGGGACACCTTGCTCCCTCCATCTTGCGCCACGCCTCGTCTCCCCCACCCACTTCTGACTCAGCTGCAGCTGGGGAAGCTTCCGTGCCCTCTGCAGGTAAGCGCTGGCCCACCTTTCCTCTCCTCTTTCCTGCCACGGGCCTTCTTTCCAAGCCAGCCCCTGTGCCCAGCAGCCGGAAACTGCAAGGAAGTTCGGCTTCTTGGAGGAGATTATATTTGAGAGGGGCTCTGACAGAGCAGAGGACCTGGGGACACGGGTATAGGATTGTTGGAGGATATCACCCCCTGCCCCCATGGCTCCAGCCCCCTTGGCAGGTCAACCTAGTGCGGACCACATGATCTCATGCCTGCCCCAAGTGGAACAGAGCAGGCACCTGACTAGGGGCAGCTAATCACTAGTGACAGAGGCTGCCTTGACCTGTGGCTTGTGCTGGAATCTGCTCAGGATCTTGACCAAAATGCAGTAGACAGGGCAGTTATGAGTGCAGGAGTGGCGGGGGAAGTACAAGGAGAGGCCACGAGGGGCCGCATGGAATCAAAGCCATGATGCAGCACATTCTGGGAGTAATGGGTGAGCAGGGAGCCGGCCGGCGGCACAAGGAGTGCACCATGCATGGGCGGGAGTGCCCAGCCAGGAGGGGACACTCATCGAGTGTCCCTCCTCCCCATCATCTCGTGCGAGAACAGAGCACGGTGCGTGGGCACACGTATACACTTCTGCACACAAATGTGCACACAAATGTCCCCGCCAGCTTCAGAGATGTAGAGGATTAGAATATCAAACGGGGTAAGAGGCCAGAAGAGTGAGCTGGGGCCAGACGATGGGGACCCAGAGCATCAGGAAGTCCTGTGAACCTGTAGATGTTTGTCCTAGACAGCCGCCCAGTGGGGTGGGGAGGGAGCTAGAGACAGCAATGGGATGGGGGATGGGGGATGGGGGATGGGGGTGCGGCTGTGGGAGAGTTGGGACCAGCTGGCCACCCTGGGAAGACATTGCCAAGGCCGAAGCTTCGCATTGGATGTAGGGACAGAGAGAAGGGGGCTGTTTCCAGTTTGGACAACCAAGAGAACCGCGGGGCTGTTGACCCGGGGAGAGGGCTTGTCTTGGTTGGCTGGATTTGGGGGCCTGTGGTTTTAAGGTGACACCAGCCCAGGCAACTGGAATCGCTGATCAGAAGAGAGCCCAGGAGAGAAGTCAGTGGTTCAAAACAATTTCGGAGGCATCAGGATGCAGGGGCCCGAGGGAGAAGAGTTCTTTCTCCAGGAGTAGATATTTGTGCCCATGGAGGGCTGGCTGCCCACTCACGGTCCACTCTGGACCCAATTCCAGTGTTTGGGGGTTTCCCCCATACCAAGCATTCTGTGACGCCAGCTGGGGGGTCCTGTGAAGTCAATCAATTGTGACACTGTCTACCTGGAGATAGCGTCAGATGCCACCGGTTAGGGGCTGGGTCCCACACGACTGTCCCCACTTCAGCCGCCAGTCCGGAGCCCAGGCTGTCACCTGATGGATTGGTCATAAATCGGAGGTTCCCACAACCCCTCCTTGGGTTCGATGAATTTGCTCGCAGAGTTCAGAGAAACATTTCCTTATTAATCACCAGTTTATTATAAAAGGACATAACTCAGCAACAGGCAGGTGGAAGAGAGGTAGGGGGAGGGGTGCAGAGCACCCGTGCCCTCTTTGAATCGCCACGTGGTCACCAATCTGGAAGCTCCCCGAACCCCCGTCCTTTTGGGCTTTTGTGGAGACCTGCTCACGCAGATGTGACGATTAAATCACAGGCCACTGGCAACTGATTCACCCTCCCCGCCCCCCTCCCTGAAGGTCTGCGGGAAGGACTGAATCCCTGTAATCCCCCATGGCTGGTTCTCCAGGCAACCAGCCCCCAGGCTTACAAAAGTTGCCTCTTTCGAGTAACAAAAGACACTCTGCCGCCTTGTCACTTAGGAAATTCCAAGAGTTTCAGGAGCTCTGGGCCAGAAATGGGAAGAACACCAGTAAAACAAACCCTCTCAACCTCCCTCGCAGCTAGTGGTGAGCACGTGACATCCCTGGGCGGCTTGGGCCGGCCGCGGACTCTCTCCAGACTTCTCGGTGTATGAGAAAAATAAAAAGGCCGCGGTCATTCAAGTCTTCCTTGCTTGCTGCTGCAGCTGCACGTGCTCCTGACAGATTCAGGGGTCAAGGGCGGTGCCTGGGACGTCAGACAGCAGGAGGGTGGAGGGGGGGAGCCAAGCCACTGGAGGTGTGGGGGCCCAGCAAGGTGGGTAGAGGCCCAGGGTGGCACCCCCTGGAGAAGTCGGGGGAGGCAACTGCACAGAGGCCTAGCGGGGTACAGACTGTGCAAGAGGAGGTCCCCAGGGCCAGAGGTCCGCGGTCACCCTGACTCTGAGCTCCTGGAGGAGGGGCTGAAGGCAGCTGCACAGGAGGGGAGGAGGATGGAGTCCTGGCTCCCCAGGGCAAGGGGGTGGGGGAGACTGGAGCGGGAGAGAGTGTGAATATTTAACAAGAAGCTTCACTGAATTTCTTCCTGTTGCCGCCCCCACCCTGGGGCAGCCTGGGTGCCCTTTTTGACCTCTTGCTAGTAACGGGGCCAGCCCCACTGCAAAAAGCAAGATGCCCTGTTACGGTGCTAGGGCCACGGGCTGTGGGTTGGAGGGACTTGGAGGGCACAGGCCTGCCCACCTCCTGCGCCAGCTGGAGACAGACATCCAGAGGACTCTGGGTGATTAAAAGGCTTGGCTCCTCCCCTTGGGCCAGAGCTTCTCCTCCTCCCTGCTCCCTCAGGCTGGCTAAACCCTGGAAACTGATAAAGCCCCTGGGAAGGAGGCCTTGAGAGGAGGAGGCAGGCCCTGTGCTCACCCCGGCTTGGAGGTTGGGGGCCAGGGTGGACAGGACACGGTTTTGGTGAATGATCCAATTCTGGCCGTGTGTCCACAGGCCTCTCTGCTGGGGGTGGGGGAATCTGCCTACACTGGGTATGTGTAGACAGGGTGCCCTCAGAGGGAAGAGTACGCAAAAGCCTGAGTGTTTTTATCCGTTGTTCAGATGTTTTGGTCTCAATTAACCTTTCACATGGTTTTCTGGGGATCTGCCTGCTGTTTGTTGGAGATTCCTCGTGTCAGCAAGTCCTCTTGGTCCACTATAGATCCCAACAGTTAAAAACCAGAAATAGACAAGAGCCCTTAAATCATGCCCTAACTAAAGCCCTTTGTGTTTCTTTCGCATCCCACTTTCTTGAGGCATTGATAGAGATGTTTTGTAATGACTGGAACTTTCCAATAGCCAGGCCAGGAAAAGCCCATATAGCAACCGAAGGCCCAGAAGACCTCACCCCACACGTCCCTTCCCCTGCCCAGGATCGCGCACTGAGCACAGACCGACCCCATCCATGATCGCACGCGCGCGCACACACACACACACACACACACACCCGCCTCCTCTCTTGCACGTACCCCCCTCTGAACCTCTCCTATAAAACTCCAGGTGTCCATCTTGCAGGCAGATAGGTCAGATGTTAAGGCTTGAGCATGCCACCTACCCTGACTGCCGGCACCCAGAATACATCTCTCCCTTTCTCTCTTCCACAGCCCTGTCTCTTGAGTTACTGGCTTCTCTTGCGACAAACGAGTTTATCCGAGTTAGTTCGGCAACAGTGTCGGCACACCCAGCCAGAAGCTATTTTTTCGATTTGTCCAGACCTTTCGGGATTCCCTGCATGGGAGCCGCTGGCCGCGGCAGCTCAGCCGGGCTCACCTGTAGGTTTTCTAAGTCAGAAGCTGATAGAAGGATCCATAACACTCATACCAGCCTCTGTTCTCGTAACCTGGACAATCTCCTGTCTGCCACATTTAGCTGAGTTTAAAGGTCACCGCCTCCTAGAAGCCCTCCTAACTTGCCCCTCTACCTTACAGCAGTCAGTCGATCTTCCTCCCACATCAGCCTTCGCCCCACTGGGTATAACGGTTTGCTTGTTCCCACCCCACATGTACTAGACCATTAGTTCTCAAACCTTTTGGTGTCGGAACCCCTTTACACTCGTAAAAATTATTTAGGGCCCCAGAGAGCTTTGGTTTGATGTAGGTTTATCAATATTTTACCACATTTGAAATTAAAGCTGAGACAATTTTAAGTTTTCATTTATTAACTCACTTAAAGGTGAAAATAAGAAACTCAGTACATGTTAATAACAGGAACACACTTTTGTGAAAGATGACTATTTGGGGAAACAAAAGAGAGAAGAGCAGAAGTTTTTCATATTTTTGCAAATCTCTTTGAACGTCTAGCTTAATAGAAGACAGCTGGGTCCTCACATGTGCTTCCATATTCTATCTCCTTCAATATGCTGCTTTGGTTGAAGTAGATGAAGAAAATCTGGCCTTGTTCAGATAGGGAGCTGGGAAAGGGAGAATTCTGGTAGCCTCTTCCGTTATTGTGGACATTCGTCTTTGATATTACACCAACCCTCGACAGAGGTCATAGATTTTTTTTTTTTTTAATTTTTCAAATGTTGTTTATTTTTGAGAGAGAGGGAGGCACAGAATCCAAAGCAGGCTCCAGGCTCCAAGCTGTCGGCACAGAGCCCGACGCGGGGCTCGAACCCACGAACCGTGAGAGATCATGACCTGAGCCAAAGTTGGATACTTAACCAGCTGAGCCACCCAGATGCCCCCCCCTTTTTTCTTTTTTTTTAAATTACGTAGGCTCCATGCCCAATGTGGAGCTTAAACTCACAACCCTGAGATCAAGGGTTTCATGTTCTACTGACTGAGCTAGCCAGGTGCACCAATCTGCTGTAGATTCTTAAGGGTGAGTTCAAGTCTGGAATCTGAAACCTCACCAACAAACTTTTTGTATTCTGTGACATTAAAATCCATTGGTCTATCTTACACTTTGGATGCTCTTTTACCCGTGTAAGATTTTGTAACACCCTGTGTTGGCCATTCGGAAGTAAAGTCTTTAAGTTATTAGGAAGCTGTCAAGCTCCTGGTCCCAGAGAAAATTGGTCCCAAATTCAAAGTTTTGCTTGAAAGCTCAAATGTTATTATCATTGGCAACAAATGCCGTTGTTTTCCTTGGAGCAACGTGCTCCCTTCATTCATTTTCAAGAAAATGTATGTCAAATACCCGAGAAAAATAACTAGTTTGTCTACAGGTTGTTGTTGTTGTTGTTTCCAAGTAAAAACAGTGCCCCATGAAAAAATGGCTGCTTCCGCTTCCGACTCCACCAATCACGTAGCGCTATTCTTTGAGACAATGATTGCGCTTCGAGATGCAGCCGAAATGCCTTCTCTGTCCTTCCCACGTTAGCACACAGGATATTAAAAGGATGTGTACTCAAAGATACAGATTTAATAAAGTTAATGATTTTTATTGGCAAATCAAGGACTTTCAGTGCAGCTGGTGATGGAGTTCAGGGCAGGCCGCCCCCAAATATCCCACTTTGACATACTGATTATTTTGAACTACGGTTACTTGGGAAACACGCAAGAAGGATACTCTGACCCTACTTTGTCCCCCTTGAAAGCGGGAAATAAGTCCCCCATGTGAAAGGTACCCTCACTGTACCAGGAGGTAGAAACATCCTCATCCTCGGCGGTACGGAATTTGGGGCCAAGAAGGCCGGATAAACAAAACCTGCTACTTTGTCATTAATTTACTGCCACAAGCCCCCAACTTCTTTGTCTTATCAATTCTTCACAAAGGTATTGTTTCTGTGCCTAAAAGTATGAAAGCTGTCCGCTTCGGTCACTTCTCTGAGTCTCATATTTTTATGAGCTCCCATATGTGAAATTAAATTTGTTTTTCTCCTGTTAATCTGTCTTCTGTCAATTTAATTTTTGGACCAGCTGAACCACCTGGAAGGGAAGAAGGGAAAAGTGTTCCTCTCCTTCCTGCAAGAAAAGAAAACCATGGTCACTGTTTGCTTGGTACAGTTTGGTGCCACCAGCCAGATTTGTATTGAGGCACTGGCATTTTTTATTTTCTTTCTTGAGGGGCAGAAGGAGGAAGAGAGAGAGAGAGAGAGAGAGAGAGAGCATCTTAAGCAGGTTCTACGCTCAGTGCAGAGCCCATGGTGGGGCTTGATCCCACGACCCTGGGATCATGACCAGACCTGGACCCAAGAGTTGGATGTGTAACCAAGGAGCCGCCCAGGTGCCCGTAGGCACCAGCATTTTTAGGCGCCACAGCTTGGGCACCATTAGTTGCCAATATTAGCACAATGAAAAAGGCAAATAGCGCCTTAGTATTCAAATGAAAATAGTTTTGACCTCGAGCCCCTCACCCCTGGAAGAGTCTTGGGACCAGACCTTGAGAACTGCGGTGTATGATCTTGTCCATGGGTCCTTGGCACAGAGACAGTGCCCAACAACCATGCACAGAGTAGGAGTCAACACTGTTGAGCACTCCCTGGGAACTTTCAAGGGACGGATTCATTACCCTCACATCCACCCTTGAGGGGGGTATTTTTATTATCACACCCATTCCACAGGTGAGGGGACCAAGGCACAGAACAGTGCCTCTCTCTACCTCCTCTCTATTAAAACCAGAATCAATTGGGGCGCGTGGGTGGCTCAGTTGGTTAAGTATCTGACTTCGGCTCAGGTCATGATCTCACGGTCCGTGAGTTTGAGGCCCACGCCAGGGTCTGCACTGACAGCTGGAAACCTGGAGCCTGCTTCGGATTCTGGGTCTCCCTCTCTCTCTGTCCCTCCCCTACTCATGCTCTGTCTCTCTCCCTCTCTCAAAAATAAGTAAACATTAAAAAATTTCTTTAAAAAAAGAGAGAATCAGTCAACCTCCAGAAATGCGTCTGGGAAAGGATTACACCCTGTGTTTCTTAGCCCTTCAAATTCCTAGCTCTTCAAATTCTACAAAGTTCCATCAATACAGGGGCACCTGGGTGGCTCAGTCGGTTAAACGTCTGACTTCTGATTTCCACTCAGGTCATGATCTCATGGTTCACGCGTTCAAGCCCCAAGTCAGCCTCTGTACTGACAGTCTGCTTGGGATTCTCTCTCCCCACCCCCTCTGCTCCTCCCCTGCTCACACACCCTCTTTCAAAATAAACAAGCCAACTTAAAACAACATTCTCCATCGATACATGTGAGCCTCCCAGGTAGCCCTCAAGACAGCAACAGACCTCCTCGTCCCTACGCTCAAAAGACCTCAAAGGATTGAAGGGTGCCTGGGTCTCATACCCAGGCCTGCTAGGGTCCTCCTGGACATCAGAGCTGCCTGGACATCAGGTCGGCTGGAGGACAGCCCCGTGCTCTGGCAGCAGCCGTGCCCAGCCTGGCCCCGAGTGCCCGGTGACCACACGGCCCCAGTCCCTCTCCCAGAAATGCTTCCCCTGTGGGACAGGTCCGGCTCTGGTTGGGCTGTGACCTCCCCTCTCTGGACAGTGGGGTGCTGGCGGGGTGCAGCCTCACTGACCGCGTTTCCCTCTGGCTGGCCAGTGCTGAGCCCTCCGAGCTGTTGCCGAGGCGGCCCAGACCCAGCATGCCAATCACCTCCGTGAGGTGCCTAGCCGGCTGACAGAATCAGTTAACACACAGACGCCTCTCTGCTGTTTGCTGAGGCCCCCGGAGGCCCCGTGCTCATTTTCTCCCCCCACCAGCATCGCAGAAAAGTAAATACCTACCCGGAGACGCTTCAGTGGGTAAACAACCTAGAGTTTGCTCTCCAAATTGCCACCTGCCCCCACCTCCAAAGGCTGCCCTGAGGGCTGACAGGTTTCTCTGTAATTCATTGCCCTGGATTCCCCTGTCACCCACTGCCCATCCCCACTGGCACCGCATGCTGTCGCGGCAGGAGGGGCGGCGGGGAGGGCTCTGCAGTGGTAGGGCCTCCCTGAAGGGGCTGGTTGCTGCAGGAGCTCCCTGGAGCGCTAGAGGCAGAACCGGGACATCGCCAAGCTCAGAAGGAGTGGGCAGGTCTGAGGGGTGCAGAGTGGAGAGGACAGATGAGACCTGCAGCCATCCAGGACCAAGGACCCTCCGCCAAGCAGTGGCTCACACAGGAGCCGCCCCCCGATGTCGTAGCTCGCTGGATCTCTGTCTTTCTCTCGTGGTGTGCTACCCAGGGTCCCTCTGCCCTGCTCTAAAGCTCCCCCCAGCCCCTTGTCATCCTGGCGTCTTCAGATCTCTGTCCCTTCCCACCCTCATGTCCACACCCCTCCCTGTTCTTACCTCCTCATCCCATCCCGCCCTAAGGAGCCCCTGTGACTCCCCCTTTCCCCACCCTTGGGTCCCCCTGAGGTGTGTCAGTCAACAGAAGCCCCGGCAACTCAGGTCACCATGACAGCACTGAGCAAGGTCTCGGAGGGCCAGGCCGGGAGGGGTCCCTGCCCTAGAGAGCCTAGGAGACAGACAGGAGGTCACACGTATCATGTCTCTGCGTCCCACGCACCCCCCCCCTTTCCCACTTTACAGGTTCAGAAACCAGGTGGGTGAGGCGAAGGGCCTTGCCCAGGGTGACACAGCCGGCAAGGGACTGAGCTGGACCAGACTCCAGGCCTTGTCCTCGACTTTGGAAAGCATATAGCCGTCGAGCTGCAGGGCACTTTGGCCTGAAATCCAACCCTTGGAAGTGTCTGTTAACACCTCGGACGGACACTCAGTTTCTTCATCTGCAAAATGGAAGCAAACAAGTTCCTGCCTCAGGAAACGTCAGAACTTCTGTCGCCTGCTAGGCACTTAGAAAATAGTAGGGCTAATTACTATTGCTACTGCCGGGGTCTATCATTGCTGCTGGTCTAATGAAAGTCCCGAATCCCAGAGTGACTTTTTTTTCAAGTTTATTTATTTTGAGAGAGAGAGTGTGTGAATGTGTGCACGAGTGGGGGAGGGGCAGAGAGAGCGAGGAAGAGAGAGAATCCCAAGCAGGCTCCGTGCTGTCAGCTGTCAGCACGGAGCCCAACGCAGGGCTCAAACCCACAAACCATGAGATCACAGCCTGAGCTGATACCAAGAGTCAGATTCTTAACCGGCGGAGCCACCCAGGCAGCCCCAAAGGGTGACTTTTAAGGGATAGTTGTGCCAGATAAACATTCCCTGGGATGACACCTCCCTCCCCAGGGTGCCCCGTTGGGGGAGAGGAGGGTGTAGAACGGTGACGGCTGGGATCAGGAGCTGAAGGCTGAGAGGGCAGTGGGCACAGAATCTGACAGCTGCGAGTGAAGACGGCCTAAGAAGATTAAGATTTGCTGTGTGAACATCACCGGATGTCAGCAAGAGGGCGGGAGCCTGGCTGATAACCTGCTGCAGGGCCTGATAAGGAGAATTCACCCCCAAATCCCCAGGCCCCGGGAGGAGGGCCCTGGGGGCTGAGAGGTTGTCTGGGAACCCGTATGGCAATTTGGAGCCAGCCTTCGAGCAAAGGTGGGGAGCTGGCCCAGGCCTGAGATGTTTGGTGCTGGGAGCGCCCCCTGCATTTGGAAGGTTTTGCTGCAGGCAGGAGGGGCCCTTGCCCAGGGTGCAGGCAGGTGTCAGAGGGTTCACCACGGTGTGGGCCAGGGGGGTACCTACAGCTCCTGGAAAGCACAGCATCCCGTGGCCACCTCAAGTGTGAGGCCCAACGTCCAGGCTTTGTTTTCCGTGTAAACTGAACAGGTCCCTGTGAACTGTGGCTCTTCTTCTAATACCGAATGTTGGGAGAATAAAAGCTGGGTCACAAATCTGTGATATTGGCTGGCTCCAGTTTTTACGTGCAGAGAAACACATTTCTATCTTGTTTAAGCCGCTGTTAATTCGGGTTTCTGCTGTGTGACACCAATCCACAGATATAACTAATAGACCAGCTACGGCTTGACTACTGCTCTCCTGGGGCGGGAAGGGCAGACAGCCATCTCTACAGCAGAGGCCCTTTTTATATTTGTTTGATGTTTACTCTCATGTTAAAATAATTTAATTTTTTCAATAGGTAAAACGTGCACATAATACAACATTTAAAAAGCACAGAAGTTTGTCATTAGCTTAGATTTGACTAGGAGCTCCCGGGTGGCTCAGTCAGTTGAGCGTCCGACTTCAGCTCAGGTCGTGATCTCGCAGCTCGTGAGTTCAAGGCCTGCGTCGGGCTCTGTGCTGGCAGCGCAGAGCCTGGAGCCTGCTTCAGATTCTATGTCTCCCTCTCTCCCTGCCCCAACCCACTCGCATTCTGTCTCTGTCTCTCTCAAAAGTAAATAAACATTTTTTTAAAAAATTGAAAAAAAGAATAGATTTGACTGTAACAGAGGCTGTCATTTGACAGGGGCTGAAATCAGGTGGGTCCCTTTTCCATGGCCCAACATGGCGGCCATGAGAGCTGTGTCCCAGGCAACAGGAAGGAGGCAGGAGAGACGAAGAAAGGGGCCAAGGATACACCAGCTGTCTTTTAAGGATGGTTTTCATTTTTTTATTTTTTAAAGTTCATTTCTTTATTTTGAGAGAGAGGGCATGCGCCAGCAGGGGAAGGGCAGAGAGAGAGGGAGAAACAGAGAATCCCAAGTGGGCTCCACACTGTCAGCCCAGAGCCCGATGCGGGGGCTTGAACTCATGAACCATGAGATCATGACCAAGAGTCAGACGCTTACCCGACTTAGCCACCCAGGCGCCCCTTAAGGATGGCTTTTAGAAGCAGCCACATGATGCTTCTACTTATACTCCAGAGGTAAAAACTTAATCACATAACCGCACCAAGCCATGAGGAAGACTGGGGAATGTAGTCCTCTCTGGGTAGCCATGTGCTCAAGGGGAGAATGGACATTGGTGAACATCAATCACGCAAAAGTTATACAATGAACAGCTTTGCAGAGATCCTCCGGGAGGGGGCATAAGGCAACTTTCCGGGGTGATGTCATGTTCTATATCTTGGCGGAAGTTGGATTACACAGGGATAATCCTTTTTCAGAGCTGTAGGAATGCTCCTCCACTTAAGATTTGTGCATTTCACTTTATGTAAATATCATCTCCAGACATCCCTACACAAACATTAAAAAAAAAAAAAACCCTATAAACAAACATTGAACTCTAGTTAATGATGCACATCCCGCAGTGTTTAGGGGTGAAGTATACTGATGCTTGCAACCAATTTGAAATGCCTCAAAAAATAAGATGGATGGAGGGATGTGGGATAAAGTAAACCTAGTGAAATGTTGATTATAGAATTTAGGTGGTGGATAGATGGGTGTCCTCTATTCGACTCTTTCAACCTTTCTGTATGCTTAAAAATTATCATGATAAAATATTTGTAAAAAAAAAAAAAAAGGTCCCCCTTGTCCCCCTCCCGTCCTCAAGCCACCAGATCCTTCTACCAGCTTCTCCTACCTCTCACGAGCCTAGACATATGCAAACATACTGTCTACACAGCAGCCTGTGCTGTCTACACAGTCTGGTGTATGTGCTGTCTGCATCTTGATTGAAAGAAACCCCTGATTCAAAACCCTCCTGGGAGCCACTGTCCCCTGAGCTGGCCCAGGCAATCAAAATGGGTGGCCCCTCTAGAGACTTCCCTTCATCACCTCAAATCCCCATGGCTTCCCAGGAGCCCACCAGCCCTTGCCCCGCCCCCCACCTCCTCCCATGAGTCCTAATCCTCTCCCTCCCCCAGGCTTTCTCCTGGGCTACCACCACCTCCCTCTTCTTAGACCCTTCCCATCACCTCAGGGCCTTGTGAAATCCAGATGATTCCTTCCCAGTACCTCTGGGTAACCCCTCTTGTACCCTTCCCCCACCCCATACTTCAGGATGAATGGGGCCGGAAGTTACCCTCCTTTGCTCTCCTTGGTCTCTTGGTCCCAATCCTTCTTTCAGGCTCTCAGCCCCTGGGCTTCCTTGCCCCGCTTTCTAGTCAGCCATCTTGGTGACCCATTGCACAGAGGAGAGGCTCTGACTGGGGCTCTGAGGGGGTCCTCAGCAAGGTGCCACCTTGGTGAGGTCTTGAAAGGTGACCAGGGGTTTGACAGATGGAGAGTGGAAACAGCATTCCAGGCTGAGTGGATGGCACAAGGAGAGGCCAGAAGTGGGGGGAGAGCAGGCTCAGTCAGGGAACAGAGATGGGGCCAGCACTGGTGTGGTGATGCCTGCAGGGTGGGGACAGAGAAACAGAGGGACAGGAGGCCCCAGAAGGAGGGAGCCCAGGGCCTTGAGGCCATGCCAAGGAATGGGAGCTTGTTCATGCAGGCAGTTCATGCCAAGGAATGGGAGCTTGTTCATGCAGGCAGTTCATGGGAGAGGGCGTCTACCCCATCAGAAGTTGAAGAGGACAAAGGTGCCTGCGTGGCTCAGTCGGTTAAGCATCTGGCTTCAGCTCAGGTCATGATCTCATGGTTCATGAGTTCGAGCCCTGCGTCTGGCTCTGTGCTGACAGCTCAAAGCCTGGAGGCTGCTTCAGATTCTGTGTCTCCCTCTCTCTCTGCCCCCTCCCCGCTTACGCTCTGTCCCTCTCTGTCTCTCAATAATAAGTAATCATCTTGAAAAGAAGAAGAAGAAGTTGAAGAGGACAGAGCCATCCCAGGGACCCAGGGACCCAGGCCCCCGGGAGCAGTGGAACTCCAGGGCTGGAAGGAAAAGACACTTACTTTTGAATGGCATTGCAAAATTCCCCTCCGTGGGGTTGTGCCAAACTCAGGCTGCTCCAGTGAGGTTTGAGAGGCCTGCTTTGTGCATGGAGTTTCTGCACAAGGTACTCAAGCCCGGGGCCTGGAGACCCAACCAGGTATTGATTTTCCCCAGCAGGTTTGTAGAGAAGCCTCTGCTCCAAAGTGCCAGCCCCCCTGCCTCCCTCTCCCTTCCCCTCCTCCTCCTCCTGCCCCATGCAGCTTCCCCCGCCTGCCCTCACCAGGCTCCCAGCCCCAGCCTCTGCACTTAGCTTAGGGGAGCCCCTCCTCCGGGAAGCCCTACCTGAACCCCACCCAGGGAGTGAGAACTCTTCTCTGTGTGCCGCTCTGTGTGGGCTTTGCTCGCCCCCCTCCCCGCTACCCCCCCATCTCTGTGTGTTGCAGCTCTTAGTTTAAGGTGAGGCCCCATTCACTGTAAACGATTTGGTGTGTGTGTGTGTGTGTGTGTGTGTGTGTGTGTGGCAAGTTGGGGGCAGCAGGTCTTCTAGCTTTGGGGCGGCCATCTTTCCTATTAGGCCCTAAATCACTGATAGCTATTCAGCCATCACTGCAGGTTCACACCCTGCTGGTAAAATGATCTGTCTTTAGGCTTCCTTGAAAAGAGGACACAGACGTCACAAGCAGGGTGTAAAAATTTGGGTGGGACAAGTGATTGGAGTTCGGTTTCTTGCCAGATTTGGGGGGGTGGGCAGTGGAGGTATCAGGGGCAAATCCAAGAACTCACAACCTACAGATATGATTGATCTAGAGAGACCGATGGCATGTTACTACTCAGCACTTCCTTATCATAGGAGAGGCGAAGACACAGGGCACATTGTGAAAGATGAGATAGAAGGAAAGCCCAGGGAAGTCAGAGCTCAGCACTGAGCTTCTGGGCTTGTTTGTTACTGCAGCATAACTTGGCCTATCCTGACAGCTACAGACACCCTCTGGTCATATAGGAGAGCAGCCTCCATCTCCCCTTTATATAGACAAGGAGAGGTGGTCACAGAGACACAGGGCAGCAGTTCAGCCTCACAGCACTCGCTGATCAATCATTCAGTGGGTATTTATCGAACACGTACTGTGTCAGACATGTTCTAGGCACCGAGAATACTAAGTAATGAACAAGGGTTGAAAGTCCCTGCCCTCATGGAACTTACAGTCCGGTGGGGAAGAGACAGGCAATAAATAAAAAAGCAACAGATACATAGAATGTTTTTATAGCACTTATGAAGAAAGAAAAAGCAAAACCAGAAGATAGAGGCCTGGAGAGTGTGTGCTATTTTAGAAGGGTGTGGTCAGGGGTGCCTTTCCGAGGAATGGCACGTGAACAGAGACCAGAAGGAAGTAAAAGAGTGAACCATGCGGCCATCTGGGGAGAGAGCGGTCCAGGCAGCAGTGATAGCAGGTGCAAAGGTCCTGAGGTAGGAGTCTACTTAGAACTCGGTATGCATCCTGGATGCTGACGCTGGGACCAAGACCTAGGTCTCTCTCGCTCTCACTCTCCAGCAGCTCAGAAGGACAATATCAGACCAGGTTCAAGAGGAGCAAGTCAGGCAGGCTGCCTTGGGGCCTCCTCCCTTTGAGTGCCCCCAAACCGCAGCCCTGGCTGCTCCCTAGATAACAGGTGGCCACATAAACTGCTTCGTGCCAAGAATCCAGAACATGCCTTATTTGCAAATGTCATAATGCCTGACTACCTATAACAACTCTCCCCAACCTGGGTGCCATGGGCCAGGAACCAGACAGGGAGAAGTCCTGTTCTTGCCCACCCTCGGGCAGCCTCTTTAGTGTCCAAGTGTGGGCGGAAGAAGGAAACCTTGCGGGTAGATACCCCACCCCACCCCTAGGAGCAAGCAGCTAATGAGAGCCCTGCTGAGGGCTCGGAGCTGGGGACCGTAGGCCCAGTGGAGGGTTACGAGGGGTGAAGCCCCAGGTGGTTCTAAAATGAGGCCACTCTGAGGCCAGCTGCCCGGGGAAGGTGTTTCCCACTCAGGCCACCAGGGCGAGAGATGAACCATGACGTTATGGGGCCAGGCTGCCTGGGCCTGAGCCGCAGCTCTGTCCCTCACTATCTGCCCCCCTCGGGCAGCTACAGGTGCCTCTCTCCTGTAAACTGGGGGTGATAACAACAGGGTTAGTGTGGGGCTAAATGAGATCATACGTAGCCCAAGACACGTGCTACCAGAGTGTTTCTTAACTAAAAAGGAAAACGCTTAGTAGAGTGTATTTTAAGATCGCCCTCTTCCATGTAATTGTATTGAAGATGTTCAGGAGGAAAAGGGTTTGCCCCCTTTAAGAATAATCTGGGGAGAAACTGCTTCTGTCAGCACGAAGTCGGTGATTAGGAACCAAAGCAAGAGTTGCGGAGGGTTTAATTAGTTCCTTTAACATTAGAGTCAAGCCCTGAGGTCCACACAGGTGGGAGTGGCGGCCAGCCTGGGGAGAGCCAGCACGCCCTGGGTGGGGGCACCAGCTGGCAGTGAGCCGCCACCCCAGCCGCAGCCAGCGGGCCGAGCTGAGTTGGCAGAGCCCGGTGCCTGTGGCCCAGAATCTCCACCTGTAGGCTTCGGACCCTCAACAGCCAGGGAGGCCCGAGGCGAGGCGGACTGCGGGTGCCGGGGCCCGGAAGCTGGGTGATGGGATAAAACACACGTGTGTTGAGAGAATGAAAAGTCTGGTGATGACAAGAGGAGTAAGTCACACGCCACCGGGGCCAGGCCTCCGTTATCCGTTCAAACTCTCTGGACAGATGTCATCTTATTTTTCCAGCTCTTTGACTACTAAGGCACTTTCTGTGTGTCCTTGAAAGGAAAAAAGCATGACTGGAGGAGGGGGGCGTGAGCTGGTCCTTTCCAGCTTTGGGTCCACACTGGTGGTATCAGTCTTCCTTTGAGGCCAAAACAAGCACCCATATGATTTATTGAGTATCTACTAAGTGCCCTGCACTGTGCGTTCTTCAGTCCTCACAACCGCTATGCCACACGGAGGCCACAATCCCATTTCCATCCCACAGACAGGAAAGCACTTTAAATGAGTCCTCTGCAAAATTGCCAAGCTCAGAGAGCTCCCACAGAGCAGATTTTCCTCCAGAGGGGTGCTCGGCGATCAGGACTCTGGCTGGGGTCCTGGCTGCCCCCTTCCCTCCTTAGATCTCTCCACGTGTCCCTCTCCCTCTCTCAGGGCCCCATTCCCGGGTGTCCCCCTGAAGGGCTGCAGCCAGATACGGAACTCCCTTCCAGCAACAGCAGTTACTGCGGCGGAAGTTAGTTCCCACCAAGTGCCAGAATGCAGTAGGGTTTTAAAAAGAAGCCCGGATGCCGGGAGAAATTAAGGAAGACATTCATGGATGGAGCGATACACCATGCTCCTGGACTGGGAGACTCCATTACAGGTAGCCCTGATCCTCCCCAAAAGGATCTGTAGATTCAGCAGGAGCCCAGTCAAAGGCCCAGCAGGTGTCTGTGGAAATCAACAAGCCTACTGCAAAAGGCATATGACAATGCAAAAGATCTAAAATGACCAAGACAGTCATGAAGAAGAAAGAACAAAGATGAACAGCTTAAGCTACCTGATTTTAAAACTTTCTATAAAGCTATGGCGATTAAGACACTGTGATATCCGGGGCGCCTGGGTGGCTCAGTCGCTTAAGCGTCCAACTTCGGCTCAGGTCATGATCACACGGCTTGTGAGTTCGAGCCCCACGTCGGGTTCTGTGCTGACAGAGCAGAGCCTGGAGCCTGCTTCAGAATCTGTGTCTCCCTCTCTCGTTGTGCCTCCCCTGCTCACGCTCTGTCTCTCTCAAAAATAAACATTAAGACACTGTGATATTGGTTTAAGGGTAGACAAATAGACTAATTTAATAGAATCCAAAAATAGACCCACACATACATACATGGTCAACTGATTTATGACAAGGGCACCGAAGGGGTGTAGAATACATGACCCCAAAATATGCCACTTCGGCATGCAGATGATAATGAGCTGGAGCAATCAAGACACAGCAGACTCAGAAAAAGCTTTCACCTCTCTCTTAACTACCTGAAAGAATTTCATAGGGGGCCTGGCTCAGACAGAGAGCTATGACCAGAGATAACTTTTATCTGAAGGACCTATCTATATGGCAGGGTAAACATCTAATTGCCAAACATCTGCTTTTCTTATTGCCCTTACTACCCTCCCCTCCTCTGAAGCCTCAGGCCCCAATCCCATTCCTCAGCTTAGGATGGCATATAAGCCTCAAATGCTCGACTTGTCCTTGGGTCTCAAATTTTTATAAGCCTCCTGCCTGTACAAGATTTAATTTGTTTTTTCTCTTGTTAATCTGTCCTATGTCAATTTCGTGTTCGAACGTGAAGCAGTGAGGAGCTTGGAGGGAGCTTCATCTCGGGGTTCACCCCGCACCTGCACAGCCTCAAGAGGGAGCGCCACCTTCAGTCCTGTGCCCAGGAGTCTATCTGAGCCCCTCTGGGTCACTCTAGTCCCAGCAAAGTCCTGGGCAAAGAGCAGGTTCAAAGTCAAGTAGAATTTAGATGCGTGACGGAGTCCCAGCCCAGCCAGAGCAGAAACTCCCAAGGTACTGCCCCTGAGAAATGATTCTGTCAACGAGGTATCTGAGGGGCACTTAGCACAATGATGTACAGCGTGGCCTAATCACTGCTGTTGGGGGTCCGGGGGAGAGACTGAGGGCAGATAGACACCAGCACACATAAACACCGCACTACCACCTGTGGACAGTGTCCTGAAGGGAAGGGTGGCGTGGTCTCCAGGGGCGTTACCAGAATCAGGACCCCCTCTCCCAGGAGGTGATGTTTAGGCTGGCCAGCCCCTCAGAGGCCTGGAACCTAGCACTGGCCTCCCTCACCTTCCAAATTTTCATAACCGGGCTGCTTCCTTTGTTCCTCTAGCTCTGGGCGTGGTAGCTACTCTGTGTCATTATTAACCCACAATACCTTTTTAATTGACCGTTCTTTACATTCTCTCTGTTGAAAAAAAAAATTCTTTAGACTAGCTAAAGACTCTACAAGGGTAGAAAGAAAATTCTTCCTCCCCAATAACACCATTGCAATTCAGTGGAGAAAGGACTGTCTTTTCAATAAGTGATAGACCAGTTGGATCAATTGGATCAACGGGGTTGTGGGGGAAGCTCGACTCCTACCTCATACTAAGCAAAAATTAATTCTAAATGGATCATAGATCTAAATGTGAACAGCAAAACAATAAAGCTTCTAGGCAAAAATATGAGAATATTTGCATGACCTTGGGATAGGCAAAGATTTCTTACACATAACACAAAAACACTAACTAGAAAAGAAACAATGGGTTTCATTGAAATTTGAAACATCTGTTCATCAAAAGACAACCATTAGGAGAGTGAAAAGGCAAGCTGCAGAGTGAAATAAGCTACCTATGCACACATATATCTGACAAAGAACTCACATCCCAGAATGTATCAAGAGTTCCTACAAATAAAAAAAAAAAAAGACAACCCAATTAAAAATGGGCAAAAGACTTTACTAGATACTTCACAAACAAGCTATCCCAAATATTCAGTAAACTACAACAAAATGTTCAACATCATGAATCACCAGGAAAATGTGAATTAAAACCAAAACGAGGGGCGCCTGGGT
Source organism: Acinonyx jubatus (assembly GCF_027475565.1). Lineage (NCBI taxonomy): Eukaryota > Metazoa > Chordata > Mammalia > Carnivora > Felidae > Acinonyx > Acinonyx jubatus. The sequence goes on along the minus strand of NC_069385.1, from coordinate 117,407,262 downwards.
GGCTCAATCCATTAAGCATCTGACTTTGGCTCAGGTCATGATCTCACGGTTCACAAGTTCGAGCCCACGTTGGGCTCTGTGCGGACACCTTGGAGCCTGGAACCTGCTTCAGATTCTGTGTCTTCCTCTCTCTCTCTACCCCTCCACTGCTTAACTCTCTCTCTCAAAGTAAATAAACATTAAAAAGCTTTTTAAAAAACACGCAAGGGGAGCCTGCGTGGCTCAGTCAATTGAGTATCCAACTCTTGATTTTGGCTCAGGTCGTGATTCTGGGGTCATGGGATCAACCCTGCATAGAGCTCTGCACTGAGTATGGAGCCTGCTTACGATTCCCTCTCTCTCCCTCTGACCCTCTCCCCCACTCACGCTCTCTCACTCTCTCTTTCTAAAGTAAAAAAAAATAAAAACAAAGACAAAACGAGATGCCACCATAACCCACCAGAATGGCTAAGATGAAGGGGAAAAAAAAAAAAACCCAACACACCTGACAATACAAGCATTGGTGAGGCCGCGGAACAACTGGAACACTTACACTTCCCAGTACACCGCTGGGAAGAATGGAAATCAGTACAGCCACTTTGGAAAACCATTTGGCCCCATCTCCTAAACCTACGCATGTATCAAACCTAAGACCCAACAGTTCCATTCTGAAGCATTTACTGGAGAAAAATAAAAACATGTTTCCCAAAAGACACCTGCAAGAATGTTCATGGCAGCTTTATCCAGAACGACCCAAATCTGGAAAGAACTTACATGGGCATCCAAGAGCGGAAGAATAAACAGTTGTGGTATAACCATTTGATGGAGTACTACTTGGCAATGAAAAGGAACAAACTGCTCTCTATGACAACTCGGATGGAGCTCTCAGATATCGTACGGCTGAAATAACGCAGACACAAAAGAGTACATCTACTGTACGATTCCATTCATTTGAAGTTCAAAGCCAAACAAAACCAATCTAGGGTAACAGAATAATAGAGGTTAGTTATTGGCTAGGAGGGCATGTGAGGGACCCCTCTGAAGTTCTGGAAATGTTCTATATCTCGATTTGAATAATGGTGACATGGGCATATACGTGTGTAAAAATTCATCAGGCTGTAGACTTAATCTTTGTGCGCTTGACTGTAAGTTTGTTTTATGGCAATTTAAAAAAATAATAAAAAGAAAAGCCAAGGATGCTGGGGCTATCTGGGGCTCAGGCTGTCTCCCCACCAGGGCCTCAACGCCCAGGAAGGCTAGAGACCCCAGGAAATCCAAAAGGGGGTGAAGCGTATGCCTTTGATGAGCTGAGTCCTTGGCCCCGCCGCTGGGCCTTCTTCAGGCCACCTCTCATGCCCGACCCATAAAAAATGGTGAAAAACTTTGAAATGAGAGGAAGACCCCTCAGTGTCCTGTCTACTGCACAGCCCGGGCCCTCTGACCTACACCCACCCTGGGGCAGTTTGTACAACTCTGTAAGTTGTACAAAACTGATGGTAAAGCAAATGATTCTGTTCCATAGAAATGCAAGTGACTTTTGTCTGGTAGGGGTACCAATGATTACTAATCTATGGCTATTGGCCAGTTTCTCAACTATTTGTAAACTCATTTCCTGGTGTCCCATATATGGATCTGCTCTTTGGACCCTCCTTGGAAGCACTGGTAACATCTTACTGATTTCTACTAAATCTTTCATACGTGTTTATTTTTTATTTATATGAAAGCTGTGATTCATTTATTTATTTGCTTATTTTTAAATTTTGTTTGAGAGAGAGAGAGAGAGAGAGAGCAGGGGAGAGGGGCAGAGGGAGAGAAAGAGAGAATCTTAAGCAGGCTTCACGCTCAGTGTGGAGCCTGATGCAGGCCTGGATCCCACGGCCCTGGGATCACGACCTGAACGACGAATCAAGTCAGACACTCAACTGACTAAGCCACCTAGGCGGCCCTGAAAGCCGTGATGTTTTAATGTCCTCTTGCCCCAATTCCCTCTCTACCACCCTCTCCTCTTGGTGAAACATCCTGGTTTCTCTCTGTCTCCCACATAAGTTCAGGCCTGGGCTCCCTGGAACCTCTGGTTTTTCAAATCCATCCACATTTATTAAGCACTTGGTGTTTGCTGGGCTCTGCAGACATGGAAGGGAGGGATACCCAGTTCTACCTTCCCAGGCCAGGAGGGAAGACCTAACCAGTTTACGAGTTTCCTGGGTCTCATTTGATCCTTGTAATGACCTTTCAAGGCAGCGATCGTTATTACTAAAGTTGCTATTCACATCTCCACTTTACTGGTAGAAAAACTGAGACACAGAGAAGTGAACCAGCTCACTCAAGGGTGGACCCAGGACTCAAAGCCAGGACCTCAAATTCCATTGGAACCACTGAGTACTTAAATATCTATTTCACATAGGCCAGCAACTCCCCAGTCCTCCACTGGAAACCACTGAGAGCCCTCTGCCCCTCTGCCCACCTCAATACCTTTGTCCCTCCAAACAGCATGGTCCCATGATGGGCACCAGAGGGAAGAAGAGAGCTGGAGAGGGGGTGACCAGGGCAGGGGCTGGGGGCACTCACCCAGATTTTGGTGAGAAGGGCTGTGTGTGTGTGTGTGTGTGTGTGTGTGTGTGTGTGTGTAAAGGGGCTGACCTTCCTGTTGAGGCTAGGTCCAGAGGGCCCACTCGCTGAGTTAAAAGCCTGAGGGAGCTCTAGCCAGCTTGGGGGGCCCCTGAGACCTGAACAGCTTTCTGACCCTTCAAAGGCACTTTTCTTCCCGAAAGGAAACCAGGTTGTTACCATGCCAGGCTGAGCCACACAAAATCAGTGGTGCTTGCTAATAAGGAGCCAGTGCCACCAGGGGTCCTGACCTGAGCACCACAGATCCCCCCAGTTCCAGAATCTGTTTTGTCCAAAACCCAGGCCAGCCCCCCGATCCTGCCTCCTAATCTCACCCACCCACTAAGGCTCTCTTTGGAGACCAAAGCAAAGCAAGAGGCTTCAGAGGCAGCAAGAGGGCTTGAGGGCAGAAATGAGGGAACGGGGACACCTGAGTGGCTCAGTCGGTTAAGGGTCCAACTCTTGAGTTAGGCTCAGGCCATGATTTCATGGTGCATGAGTTTGAGCCCCGCATCGGGCTCTATGCTGACAATGAGGAGGCTGCTTGGGATTCTCTCTCTCCCTCTCTCTCTGCCCCACCCACAGGTATGCTCGCTGTCTCTCTCTCTCTCTCTCTCTCTCTCTCTCTCTCAAAAAATAAATAAATAAATAAATAAATAAATAAATAAATAAATAAATAAACTTAAAAAGAAAAAAAAAGAAATGAGGGAACACAGCAGCTGAAGTTCAGGGAGACCAGAGGCTGGTGAGTAGCTATGGACTTGGTAACAAGAGGTGACCTCTGTGCCCACCCAGGTGTCCTAATCCCCAAAGACTAGAACACAGAAGGAAACCATGAGGGACTTTTGCAGGAGGCCAGGTACTCAGGGACTGGGGCAGAGGACCCAGGGGAAAGGAGAGACAGGGCTGGGGGCAGCCCCCCCCCCCCCCATAAAACCGTGGCATAAGGTTTGAAGAATAAAAGCTGACACTTCTTGAAGACTCACTGGGTGCCACCCCTGTTCTAAAACTTCCTATATTTGAGTCATTTAACCCCTACAACAGCGCTATGAGGTCAGTACAATTATTATCTTCATTTAACAGATTAACTGAGGCACAGAGGTGTTGGCTAACATTCCCAAGACCACACAGTAGTTACGTGGAGAAGACAGGACTCAGACCCAAGTTGCCAAACCAGTCTATTCTCCAATTTCCAGCATGGTAGTGGGTGGGTCCCTCTTTCATCGTTGAATAGTCAACAAATATTAAAAGGCACACCAGTGTCAGCCGGGCATCAGGCCACAGTATACAGCAGACGAAGCTCCTGCCCTTACATAGATCACAGTACAGGGGGCTCCCCAATGCTGGGGCGGGGGGCTGTCTCCCATCATGTGTATAAACATGCACAGCATGTCTCCCCAAAGCAGCTCAAGGTTGAAAATGTATTTCTCTGCCATCACCAGCATGGTTCCTCCTCCTCCTCACCCTCACCCCAATCTTGCACGGAAGGTATGAGCATTGCCCTTACAGAGGAGGAAATGAAGGAGGACCAGAGGGAGAAGTGATCTGCCCAAGGTCTCAGGGCCAGAGGGGACAAGCGGAATTTGAACCCCACGCAGGATGCAGCCTCTCAGAGGCCAGGCTGTGGGGTTCCGAAGGCTGTGCAACGATCACAGCCGGCTGAGCAGGTGGTGGTGGGTTGAAATCAAGTTTGGAGGTGCAGTTCAATCTATAAATCAGCCGCCTCCCTCACACACACGCGCACACACACACACACACACACACGCGCGCGTGCGCGCGAGGTTGCGTGGCAGGTGTAGGTGAGCTAACCAGCGCTGAGTGTGGACGAGGGCCACGACAACAACTGGGGTGGGGCCTGGGCGCTGGAAGGTAGGGGAGCAGAGAGGCCAGCTGGAGCCCAGCTGGGCGCGGCGGCTTCCCTGGTCTCCATGGCGATGCGGGGGCAGAGTGGGGGAGGAGGAGGGGGGCCTCTGCGCATTGATCTCGCTCCAGTCAGATTCAATCCCCGGTGAAAATGGATTTTTTAATGCGTCTATTAGCTGCTTTGAAAACGCAAATTGAGTTCAGGAGAGATGGAGGCCGCCATCAGAAAACAATTTGGCCTCCGAGGCCCTGGGAGACCAGGAGCGCCCCAGCATGGGGTCCCCCCAAGCCTGAGCTTAGCCTCGATGGGGGAGGGGGTACTTTGGGTTTTTTACTCCTCTCCAGCCCCCAGCGTGACACGGGGATTTAGCGGGAGCTGTGGGGCCAGCGCTTCTCTAGAAACTAGCAAATTGCGGCCCCGGAGGAAAGCCAGTTTCTGGGAAGGGCACAATCCAGGAAGGCTTCCTGGATGAGGCAGGATTCTAAGGGGCCTTTGAAGAGGCACATTCAGCATATCCCTGCTCAGGTAAAAAAATAATGCCCAGCAAGCTTTGACCCAGCGCTTTGCAACGTATAAAGCGCTCCCTCACTGTCTTTTAGTGGAGTCGTATTAAAGACTGCAGACAGCATTTTGAAGTTAAGGAACTCTGGGTTTGGGAAGCACGTTGCCAAGACCATTCAAGCAGGGCCAAAGCCAGACTTGTTTTGTGAGACGTACCTCTCTGGGAGGGAAAGGAGCTGCAGGAGCTGGCCTGGGCCAGGGGACTTGCAGGGCAGGGATCCGGATTGGCTGGGCTGCCCGAAGGCAGGTGATCAGCTTCCTAGAGAAGGCTAAGTATGGGGCTGGAGGAGGCAGAAGCAGTAGGGAGAGATTGGGGGGGGGGGGGGGGGGTTCAGGTACACAATTACTTCTCTCCGTTGTCATTTGCTGTTTAGGCAGCCTTCTTTGCATATGTAAATGAGTTCATCCTCCGAGCAAATTACCTTCTTGCTGTTTACTTTCAGCGTCCTTACTTAATCTGGTTATTAGACGATTAATGAAGCTTGTTTGGTGAGAAATTCATAGCAAGAATAGAGAAGGGTGTGTGTGTGTGTGTGTGTGTGTGTGTGTAGGGGTAGGAGACATTGCATTTTTCCAGGAATAGAGGCAGTCCCTGGGTTTCCCCTCAACCTTCTCAGCCTCTCTCCTGCGCTCAGTGGAGGGGGGGGGGGGCCTGCACACACCGAAGACCCACTCCTCCCCCATGTCTCCATTCTCCCTCTTCCTTCACCAAACCTTTGTGGTTTGGGAAGATGGTCCCAGTGTCCTCCAGAGTCCTTTAAGGACACTGGCCCCAAAATAGGCCTAGAGGTGGGCAGTCAGTTCCCAGAGCCCCTCCAGATACTCCCAACTCATACATACTCTCCTGTTCACTGCCCTCCCCAGACCTGCCCCAGCAGTGTTCCAAAAGTGGCCCTTTCCCCTCTCAAGGCAGAGGTAACCTCCAAGCTTCTGCCCAGAGGTTACTGAGTGCACCCCCCACATACACCCACACATTGGGCTGTGCAACCACAAACCCCTGGCTAAGGGGCCATTGAGATTATATTTCTTTTAATATTTTAACCCCTACCAGATCCTGGGGCAGCACTCAGGCATTCCTCCTGAGGTACCCTTTCCTAGGTAATCCCTGGGCATCCCAAGGACAAGTGTTCACGTGCCACAGTTCCATCGTTCCATCCTGGGGCCATCTGTGATCTGACTTCTCCCATCTGGCTGCTGTTAAGGACTTCTCTTTGGATTTCTGCAGTTTCATTACAATGTTTCTAGGTGGATCTCCTTACTCTGCTTGAATTCTTCATGCTTCCTTCCCAGCATGTGTCTTTCTTTATCATTTCTGGAAAATTCCTTATCACCATATTGTTAAATATCGCCTCCCCCAATTCTCTCAACTATCTCCTCAGGAATTCCTAGATGACATTTGTTAAATTCCTCATTCTGTCTCCCATGTCTTTTTCCCTCTTGTTAATAGTTTTCTGTGTGCTGCATTATGGCTAGTGATTTCTTCAAATCTATTTTCCAGTTCACTAACCATCTCTTCAACTATATCTAATCTGTTGTTTAACCCATCCATTGAGTTTTAAATTTCATCATTTTTATTTTCATTTTTTTGGTCTTTATTCACGTGCATATTTGCCTGGTTTTCCTGGTAGCATCTTTATTTCTCTAAACATTTTACACAAGCTATTTTTTTTTAATATTCTGCATCTGATCATCCCAATATCTTAACTCTCGAGGACTAATTCTACCATTTGCTGTTTTCTAACTCACTCATGATTATTTCCTTGTGTACTCTGTAATTTTGTATTGTAAACCCAAGCTCGGTTGAGCTCTATCCATCAGAATCCTGTACAGCGGGAGTTGAGGGTATGTCCCTCCCAGGAGACTTTGCTTTTGCTTCTGCTAGGTGCTCTGGGTACTACTAACATACTTGGAGTTAATTTCACCACTTGGAGTTTCCTGCAACCCATAGGTAATGCAAATGTTTACCCTAAACCCCTGTGTGGATAGCCATGTGGTTACAAATTTAAAGGCTTTTCTTTCTACCTGAGCTCATGCTGAAATAGACAACTTTTCTTACCCTTTCTCTTTGCCACAGGATGGATTTTTTCTCCTCTATCCTTTCACCAAAAGTGCAGTCTTTCAAAGCCCTGGTTTTTGTAGAGGGTCTCAATTACAACTCCCCATCATGAGTGCTCACATTCCATTTCCTTCCTCCTCTAAGCCTTTATTTCTGGACTTGGACAACTTTGTTTCCCAGGAGACATTTCTGGTTGTCACAACTGGAAGAGGGAGTTGCTATTGGTATCTGTTGGGTAGAGGCCAAGGTTGCTGCCAAACATCCTACAGAATGCCCAACATCCTACATCCTATAGGACAGCTCCCACCCCAACAAAAATTAATACAGCCCAAAATGTCAACAGCGCTGCTATTGAGAAACACTGATCTAGGTCATGGAGATGTGTGTGCAAATGACCTGAGGTCTCCCTGCAGCTTTGGAGCTCCCTAACACCCAGGCTTCCAGCATTCTCTTTATGTTTGACATTCTAAAGATTTTCCTTGCATTTATTCACTCATTCTATACGCACGACCATGCATTTCAAAGAATAGTTTGTCTATTTTATGGAGCATCTCTGGGTGTCTCATATATTCACTTGTCACTCCTGCCTGCATCCACCTCTCTAACATCTGCTGCTCTGGCTCACCTTTCATTGTCTGTTAGCCACCTCTCTGTTTCACTCTTTTTCCCTGCTCCTGTGTGCACTTGGCTTGGGAGACAATCAAAAGAGTCATGAGAAGGCGTGACATGCCCACCAGCAGCAGTGATGATTGGGGTTCACAGACCCCTAAATCCTACCCTCGTGGCCTGACTCCGTGAGGCCGAGGCCCGATTCCTACAACCCCCCCCCCCCGCACTCAGATCTCCAGATCTCTTCACCTCCCTGACCCACAGCCTCAGAGAGTGTCCTTTCCTCCCCCCAGCCCAAGGCCCAAGCGATTGCCACAGAAGGAATATTCATCCTGTCCTTGGAGTCTGTGTTGGTCTTGTCCACTCTGGTGTCTGGCCCACAGGAGATGCTCGGCATGGACTCCTCAAATGGATGGATGAATGAATGAATGAATGAATGAATAATGGATGAGGCCCGGTTTTGGGGCCCACCAGCGCCATCATAGCAACTGAGCATAGATTTCCCATAGTTTGGATTATTCTACTTCAAAGTGACACTGTGTTGGGACAACCATCGTTCAGCCTAGTTCCCTAAACACACATTTAGGGAAAAGGTGTCTCTAATGCTTCAAGGGCACAGCCAGGCTAGAAACGCTCCCAATTTATACAACTTAGCACACTTAACCTCGTAAACTGCAACAGCCACACCCCAATTTGTGGTGACATTATTGTTTCCTTCGAGAACAAATATGGGTGAGCTCTTGCTTGTTTGTCAGCACAGAGCCCAGCCTGGGACGAGGAGAAAGCAAAGGCAGACCAAAGCTGTTAGTCTTTACCTCCCGAAACCCAAACTGCCCCCAACCGGCCTCATCCTGGATAAAACAAAACGAGGTCTCTGTTGCCCTAGCAGTCCCTGGAATTTCAAAGTCATTCACTCCATTCATTCACTCAGTAAATATTTCTAGAACGTCTTCCATGTGCTGGGCACTGTTTTTGGCATTAGATGTTTAGCAGAAAAAAAGGGGCACCTGGGTGGCTCAGTCGGTTAAGTATCCCACTTCGGCTCAGGTCATGAGCTCGTGGTTCGTGGGTTCAAGCCCCGTGTCGGGCTCTGTGCTGACAGCTCAGAGCCTGGAGCCTGTTTCAGATTCTGTGTCTCCCTCTCCCTCTCTCTCTGCCCCTCCCCCACTCATTCTCTCTCTCTCTCTCTCTTTCTCAAAAATAAACATAAATAAATAAATAAATAAGTTTAGTAGACCACAGAATAAAGTCCCTGCCCACTCAGCGCTTTTGTTCTCCCAGGGAGAGACACAATTAAATGTGTTATGTGATGCCAGAGTGTGATGAGGTCCATGAGGAGAAATAAAGTGGGGGTGGTGAGTAGTGATGGGTGTGCTGTTGAGGGGCAATCCAGAAACACTTCTCTGTGAGGACAACTTAGTTCAGTGAAGCTCACCAGCATTAGGAGAGAGAAGGTTCCATGGTGGAACAGCAGTACCTGAATCATGGGCAAGATCGGGGAGCCCCACCAGGTGACTGTGAGAGAGAAGGAGGGAGGGAGGGAGTGAGGGAGGAAGGAAGGAAGGAAGGAAGGAAGGAAGGAAGGAAGGAGGAAGGAAGGAGGAAGTAAGGAAGGAAGGAAAGAAGGAAGGAAGGAAGGAAGGAGAAAGGAAGGAGGAAGGAAGGAAGGAAGGAAGGAAGGAAGGAAGGAAGGAAGGAGAAAGGAAGGAGGAAGGAAGGAAGGAAGGAAGGAAGGAAGGAAGGAAGGAAGGAAGGAAGGAAGGAGAAAGGAAGGAGGAAGGAAGGAAGGAAGGAAGGAAGGAGAAAGGAAGGAGGAAGGAAGGAAGGAAGGAAAGAAGGAAGGAAATGAGGCAGGAGATACCGAGGGCCCACCCCGAATATCCCCCGACTTAGCTAGAGATCTGAGGGGGAAACCCAGAGGGTTTTAAGCAGGCGTGTAAAAGAATCCGATGTATGTTTTCCCCAAAGCCCTCTGACTGAGGTTTGGGGAACTGAGTAAGAGGGCAGGAGCTGAAGCTGAGGGCTGCTTAGGAGGGCATCTAAATAACCCAAGCTAAGGATAATGGTGGTTTGCACCCAGCAAGAAGAAGCAGTTGGATTCTGAGACATCCTCAAGGCCAGCCAACAGGATTTGCTGACACGTTGTGTGAAGGGTAGGGGTTAGGGGTCAAGGTTGAGCCCAAAGTTTCTGACTGTGAGGAGGGGGGGGTCTTTTATTGAGAGGGAAGAGGAAAGAGGAACAGGGTGATGAGTATGCAAAAGTCTGGATCTGCTCACGCTAAGGTGGAGGTACCCAGTAACGGGGTTCAGGACACGCTACCCCCAAATATGGCACCTTGGCATATTGAATATTTTAAACTTGAATGTGTTTGAGAAAACGGCTTTCTCCCCTGAAACAAGTCATAAAACTCTTGTGAGAGAGATACCTTCCCCATACCCAGAGGAAAGGAGCCTCCTTATCTCTGAAGACAAAGCAGTGACCAGAAGAACGCCAACAAATAGATCAGCTAAGTTCCCATGGTTCCCCTGGCAGTCTCTAACCCGTATTTCTACAGGACTGCCTACTTCATCAAACCTAGCATAAAAATACCCAGTTCTGTTTCTTTGGGTCTCCATTTCCTTATGAAGGCTCCTGTATCGTGTAAAACTCGCATTAAATCAACCTGTATGCTTTTCTTCTGTTAATACGTCTCTGGCTTAATTTTCAGACCCAGCCAGGGATCCTAAGAGGGTGAAGGAAACCTGCTGTCCCCTATGCTGGCAGAGCTGAGGAGTACCCAGGGGGCCACATGGATTGAGTTCTGGCGCAAGAACAGGGCTAAAGATACACATCTGGGAGTCCAAGCTACAGGACCTGATGGGAACCTCTGGCGTGAAAACAGTTGGAGAAGCAAAGGAGGAAGGAAGGGAGCACCTGAGCACTGGGTGTACAAACATTTCAGAAGTCATTAAAGGCACAGGTCAGGCCCCATCGTGCTTAAAGCTTTCCAGAGGCCTGCTGAGTGCATGCTACCAGGTCCGGGGTGATGACGCCTTTGGGCCTCTCTGTCCCCACCTCCCTCACAGTCCCCGCAAATCACTACACCAGACTCGGCCTCCTTAGTGTCTTAAACCTGCTAGACCCTTTCCCACCTCTGTGTCTTTGCACATGCCGTTCCCTTTGCCTAAGAAGTTCTTCCCCTGCCCTCATCCCCTGACTTCCTCTTTCTTTGGGTCTCATCTCAAAGTCAGCCCCCTCAGAGAGGACTTCCCTGACTCCCCATTCTCATATAGACAGACAGACAGACACACACACACACACACCATTATTCTCTTTCGTGGGATCCCGTTCTTTGCTGGGAGAGCACTTACTACAAACTGTAATTATTTATATATGAGGGTGTTGATTAGAGAAATGTCTGTCCCTCTTCCCCCACTTGATCATAACTCCATGAGACAAGGAACATTACCTGTCTTTTGCCACTGTGTAAAGTGAAATACGTGCTGAATGATGAATGGCTAAGGAGTAAAAACAAACACTGGTCGATCATTGGACTACATTCTCAATACTGAACCAGACCTTTTACATCACTGACTGTGGCAGACGTCACCACTGCTAAGCAATATTTCCAGTTCTCTTCTTCTAGGCACAGGGTTACAAATCCTCATCCCCTTGGAGTCATATGGGTTTGTAGCATTTTTTTTTTTTTTTAGTTTATTTATTTTGAGAGAGAGTGCAAGCAGGGAAGGGGCAGAGAGAGGAGTGAGAGAATCTCAAGCAGGCTCCACGTGTGGTCAGCATGCAGAGCTGGATGTGGGGCTCAAACCCATGAAACCATGAGATCATGACCTGAGCTGAAACCAAGAGTCAGTCGCTTGGCCAACTGAGCCACCCGGGGGCCCCTATAGCATCTTTTTCTTAAATTTTAAGTAGGCTCCATGCCCAACATGGGTCTTGAACTCATAACCATGAGGTCTAGAGTCACATGCTCTAGGGGCACCTGGGTGGCTCAGTCGGTTGAGCATCCGACTTCGGCTCAGGTCATGATCTCACGGTTTGTGGGTTCGAGCCCTGCGTTGGGCTCTGGGCTGACAGCTCGGAGCCTGGAGCCTGCTTCAGAATCTGTGTGTCTCCGTCCCTCGGCCCCTCCCCTGATCATGCTCTGTGTCTCTCTGTCTCTCAATAATGAATAAATGTTAAAAAAAAAATTTGGAGTCACATGCTCTACCAACTGAACCAGTCAGGCACCAGTTATAGGGGTTAGAGACCCTGCTGTGGCCAATGCAATATGAGCGGAAAGGATTGTGTCACTTTCAGATGGAAGCACTTAAGGGCTGTCACGCAATTCTGCCCGTGCTCTTCCCCTGCCAAGAAAAACTTGTGTGGAGGTGATGGCATCATAAGATGGGGAACCTCCATCATCTGCAGTCCCCAAGTAACTATGATATGAGCAGTGCCCATTTGCCCTGACCTGCAAGCAAGGTACAAAATCTTTGTGGTTTTAAGCCCCTGAGAAATTGTGGTCATTTGTTACACAGCATAACCTAGCCCACCTGACTAATACAGTGAGATCACTGAATTCTCCTAAGAGCCCCACCATGTGCTCTCTACGCCCACTCCTCAGAATCATTCAACCATCACGTATTGGTTGAGTCCCCACTGGAAGAGGGCGTTGGCCACATGCAGAGGAATGAGACATGGCCAGCCCCTGAGAAACCTGTGGCCTTAGATATAGAAGTAGTCAAGAAAATACAAGTGGAGCGGAGTGGAGGCACAGCAGGACTTGTCCCAGAGGAAGAAATACAAGCTAGAATCTTGATCTGATCATGCCCATTGTCCAAGCAAGTGCAGGCAGAGGTAGCAGAAGGGATGGCATCCCTGGTTATAGGGACCAACTTAGGCAAAGGTTAAGACAAGGGTAGAAAAGTCAAAACAGCATGCTGGAGAGTCAGCGGAATATAGGTGCACTCATTCAAGAATATGTAAGCTGCTGTTATAGAAACAGCAAAACATAATGGTTTGAAAATAGAAGTTGAGTTCTCCCGTGCCTAAGAGTCCAGAGCTGGGTGCCCCTAGGCTACAATGTGGTTCTGCCATCCCTTAAACTTGACTCCAATCTCGGAGTTCAGAGTGGCTGCTCCAGCTCCTGCCATCACATCTGCCTCCCAGCCATAGGGAAGAGGAAAGCATTACATGGAGCGCATGCCCACTCCTTCTAGAGATATAACTAGGAAACACAAGTCGTCATTCTTCCCTTCCAGCAGCTCCACCAACCAGTCATCCCAGCCAGCCTCAGCCCCAACTCTTTCCCCTCTGCATCTAACCAAGTCTCTCCTCTCCAGCTCCTCGCCTTTCTCCAGGTCCTCATCTCTTGTCAGGCCCAAGGCAGTGGCCTCCTAACAGGTCTCCCAGGCTCCAGGCCAGGCCCTCCAAATCATCACCCCTAAAATGGCCATCCCAATTTGCAGTTCTGACCAGGCCACTCGGCAGACCCTACAAGGCCCTCCTCCCCTCACCCTTGCCCACCTCTCCAGATTCCTCTCTCATCCCTGGAGTGTTCATCTCCATCTTCCCAATGCCCCTCCTTGGCTCCTCCTCCCAAATATCATGTTATTTATCACCTCTGTCTCTTTGTTCATCCCTGAAATAGCCTTTCCTGTTTCCAGCTTGCAGATCTCACATCCTTCTGGGGGGGGGGGGGGGCTCAGGTATTACTCCTTCAGGAAATGGACTCAGAGCCCCTGAGCTCCGGGCCGTGGACCTAGTCTCCACTTCCCCATTATTTCACAGTTGTTTCTTCAGTTGCTCTGCCTCTTAGTAACCAGCAGTGAACCTGGGCACATAGCAGTGCTTGAGAAGCAACTGAATGGAGAAATGAATGGTGGGCTAGTTGGGGCATCTTGGAGAGGCAATGCAGATTGGGGGCTAAGGGCGAGCACGGGGGCTAAGGGCGAGCACAGGAGCTAACCGCCTGGGTTCAAATCCCAGCTCCACTGCTTCCTGGCTGTGCACACCTGAGCAAGTTACTTAACCTCTCTGGGGTTCAGTGTCTCCATCTGTAAAATGAGACTAAAGCTAGTACTCCCTTCATCCAGTTGTGGTAAAGATGAAACAAGCCAATACATGTTGAACTTGGAGTGGTGCCTGGCCCTAAGTTAGCCCTTCTCGTTATGAGGCCAACCTCACGGGGGAACCTCTGATAAAAATGAGCAGGAAACAGCCTGAGCGTGGTTGCAGCTTGGAAAGACAGGAAGACACTTCCACTTCCGGCCAAAATGAAGTAGCAGGGACCAGATTTACCTTCCTGTCTGAAACAACAACAAAATGCATGAAATACATGAACCCAGGATTCTCCAACACTGGACATTAAGCAACAAATGACAGTGCTTCCCGAGACATGAGAAACAAAGGAGGGGAGCCCTACAATTGTCATGCGTATGCCCAGAGACAGCTTCCAGGCTCTGGCACAAGAGAGGGGACCCAGCCAAGAGCCTGGAGTCTCCCATGCTAGGGCAGACAGAGCTGGGGTCCAGAGACACCAAAGCGGGTAGAGTTTGCCAGTCAGAGGCCAGAGAAGAGACAGCTACACAGAGAGAATCCCAAGGAATCTTCCCTCAAGAGCCCAGCTGCATAGCAATCAGGTTCCAGCAGGAAGCAAGCGGAAGCTGCTTAGAGGGCACGGATCACCAGGATTACACATGACCCACCAACCAGAGGAGAAAGCCTAGAGGTTTCGCTTTGCCAGTGGGGCGAAATGAGCCCTCACTAAATGCTGCTCTGGCCCCACCTTACAAAGCTTGAAAGCAAGACCTGAAAGGATTGAACCGTTTCCAAGTAACTTAACCACATTCCAGACAAAGCTCAAGAACCTTTATATGTATACAAAAATAACCAGCACCCTGTGCAGTGAAATTCACAATATCAGGCATCCAATAAGAAATGATCAGGTCACGCAGAGGAAGGATATGCAGCTCATAATGAGAAGATCAATCAATCAATTGAAACCAGCCGGGAAATGACATGGCATGAGTGAGCGAGGATATTCAAACAGTTATTGTAACTGTATTCCACACGTTCAAGAAGCTGGAGGAAAACAAATGCTTAACTAGAGACATGGAAGGTATGAGAAAGACCCACTTGAGCCTCTAGAGACGAAAGTTAGGGTGCTGAGATGAAAAATGCACTGGAAACAATTAACAGCAGTTGGAAACCACAGAGGGGGAAAAAAGGTTAGGGAACCTCAAAACATAGTAATAAAACGTACACAAAATGAAACACAAAGAGGAAACAGACCCAAAATGAAAGAGTAGAGCATCACTGAGTTATTGGGCAACTTTGAGGCCAGTTACATGAGGTCCCTGAAGGAGAGAAGATAGAGGGGAGGACAGAAACAGTTTCGAAGAAATAATGGCCAAAAGCTTTCCAAATATGAGAACAGTAAACCTCCAGATCCCACAAGCTCCACAAAACCCAAGTGCAAGAAACATGAAGAAATGTCACACCGAGGCACGTCATAATCAAATTGCTTAAAACCGGCGATAAAGAGAAAACCTTAAAAGCAGCCAGAGAAAAGGGAGGTTATATACATTAGGACAAAGATCAGGATGACGACAGATTTCTCGCGGGAAAGACACAAGCCAGAAGGCAGGGAGCAGCATGTTTAAGGAACCGAGATGAAGACTGGAAGCTTGGGGGAAGGGCGGGGCAGAGCCCACCGTCCAGGGCGACAGGTGGTGACGGCATGAAATCCAGGGATGCCAGAGAGAGCGGCGGAGACTTAGCCACCGCCCTGGGGTGCGAAGAGCGGTGTAGGGGAAGCTGTGGGTTCTGGCTCAGGTGGCTGCTGATCACCAAGACGGGGGACGTGGGAGAGGAACACATTTAGGAGACGCTGTGGCTTCCACCACGGATGATTCTGAGTAACTAGCAGGGTGCACGGAAGGAGGTTTGGAGGCTGGGAGAGATACATAAATTTGGCACTTGTCTGATGATAGATTAGTCAGAATAGGAAAAGCTGTAACTCAGAAACAAATAAATCCTGAAATCTCAGCATCTTAACAAAAAAGCTCCTTATTCACACAAAGTTCACAGCGGGTTGGCAGAGGAGGTGCTCGGGCCAGTGACTCGGGGACCCACCGGCCCTCCATCTTCTATGCCAACTAAACCCGCCAGAGGAGGGGCCTGGCAGAGGAACACCATAGGCCCCTGCGGGAAGTGATGGGCGTGGCCGCTCCCCACAGCTCATTGGCCAGAAATGTCACGTGGCCTCTAGCCGCCTGCAAGGGAGGCTGGGAAACGAAGGGGGAGGACGCGGAAGTTTGGGAAAGCGCTGAGGCCGTGAGTTTAGGTGGGAGAGAGCCCACGGAACTTTTGAGGTAGAAGAAAAGAACTAAAGGGCATGGGCCAGGAGCCCCAGAGGGAGCTCTAGCCTTTGAGGAGTGGGGGGGAAGAAAAGTCCGAAACCACAGAGGAGGGCGAGCCGGGTGAAGGAAGAAGAGAAGGGCACACACACACTGTCCTGGAGGGTAGGGCTCCAGGGCAGGTGCAAGACCCATCCTGACCTGCCCGTGTGTCCTTTGGAGTCTTGACATGGTCTTCAGGAGATAGTATTATCTCTGTTTCACAGATGCAGAAAGCGAGGTTCCGAGGGCTGAGTGACTCAGGTGCCTGAGTCACAGTGACCTGGCAGAGACCAAAGCCAGCGTTCTTCCCCCCAAGCTCTGCTCCCTGCTTTCCCAAGTGCACCCTTGGAAGGGACAGTGCTTACCAGGGAGAGCTTTTACTGGGATCCTCTGAAAACCGTGCTTCTCTGATTTTCTAGGTTGATCGGGATGGTGGTGGGGAGGGTCTTTCTGGGGCCTCTCAAATCCTCACCAGCTTCTCGGCCCCCCGGACCTCAGGTTCCTCCACCACCTCCGTTGACCTGCACCCCGAGCACCACACTGTGGTAAGAGTGCAGGGCTGGCCGGCCCACCTGGACTGGTCCTGCCCCCCAAACAACCCGCACCCCTTCTCTGTCTTCTCCCCCTGCCCCACAGTATTAACAAAACCTCCTCCGGTCACAGATCACAGACAGACAACCGGGACTGGGGATGCCAAAGCAAGGGCCTCATTTGCATAGGCAAGCTCCTCCCCCACCCCTTGATGTGTGCACAGTTGCCATAGCAACATGCCCCCAAAGACTCTTCTTCCCAGTCACCTCCCCTTCCTGTACTGCTTGGAATGCTGGCTCCCTACCCAGGCTGCGAGGGCTCAGAACTCAATCCCTCACTTTACGGATGAAGAAACTGAGGCCCAGAGAGGGAAAGCAACTTGCCCAAGGGCACACGGCGAGTCAGCAGCAGGTCCTTACCTAGAATCCGGGCCCCCTGATACCAACTCCAGGGTGTCTCTCACCCTGGGGCGGGGGGATCAGCTCCCTTTCCAATCATCAGCTTGCTACATTCAGGCTCACCTCGGGCCTCTAGGGAAGACCTTGGGCAGCTACAATGAAGAAATGACCACTGGGCTTTGGGCAGAGACTCAGGGTCAGAGCCAAGCACGGGGCATTGTGGAGGTGCGGATACAGCTAAATAGGCCCCTCTGGGTCTCCAGCCCAGCCCCTCCCCCACAACTCACTCATTCCACAAATATTTATTATATGCCTGCTGTATGTCAGGTGCTGTTCTAGGCCCCCGGGTTTCAGCTGTGATCAAAGTGACGAAACCCCCTGCCCTACGGGGCTGACATCCTTGTGGGAGCAGGAAGATGATGTGCAAACCACGTGGACGTAATATGATGTTGGGGTGAGGTGGTGTTCAGAAAGGGGCAGAGGGCCACTTGCTACTCGAGTTAAAGTAATCTGCGTGTTCTTTCACAACTTACCTGTCCCCTGTCCCACACCCCAGGGGAGCTGGTATCTTCATACCAGACTCCGATATGATTGCCAAGCAATTGATGTGTTTTGGGCGAACGCACCTTGGCCCAGGAGACTGAGGCTTTACCGGTAGAATTTTAAGTAGCACAGGTGGCAGCTGGGAAGATGTTTGGGGGCAGCGGCCTCCCTGAAACGCTGCGGGCAGCTGCCCTTCCTGTTCCTAGCATGGCCTGCAGGCTCAAAAAAAATCTATCAGAGGCCCAGCAAAGATCACCTACCACCACGCTCCAGCATCAAAATACTAGACTGCAGTATAGTTCCTGCAGAAAGACGGCCCTTCACCTCATAGTGAGAAAGAACAGCAACTCACAAGTGCCCCTGGAAGCGGACTCCAGATGTCAGGCTCTGTTAGCAGACCCCTCCCTGGGAGGGGGGTTTTATTCCACTTCCTGTGGAAATCTTCAAACGTGTGAGTGGAGAGTAGTATAAAGAAACTCCCAGGTGCCTGTGTGCAGCTCAAGAAACAGCAACTCGAGGCTACTCGGGTTTTCACCCGACCCCCTTCCTGCCCACTGGAACAGCAAACTGGGACTGGTTTTATAAGGAAAGGGAAGAGCAGGAAGGCCCTCCCACCCCAACCTGGAAGAGGAGGGCTCTCCAGAAGTTCCAATAAGGCAAGCCAACAAAGAGGCATTCTTGGGCAGGGAGTGCCCAGGGCAGACCCTGAAGCTGAGGGAGCCCTGGGGAGCCACAGCCAGGATGGGGGCTCCTGGGTCAGCTGATGGGGTAGAGGAGCCTGGCTAAGGGAGCCAAGCCCCATTTCCTGCCCCAATTTCACCTCTTTGTTTTCTTTCCCTCCTCTCTCCCCCCCCCCTTGCAATAAAAACATAATTATGGGCTTTATAAAAAAAAAAAAAAAGGCAAATTATGGTGACATGCTTTAATTATCTGCCGAGCAATGGCGGGCTGAATTACACAGGCAGGGCCTTGGAGGTTACCTAAAAATAAAGCAAGAAGCCTCATTAAATGCTAATTGCTGCTTTTGCCAACTGAAGTGAGATTTGGGCACCATGTGCCATTCAGTGCCAGGCTGTCTTCAGGGAGGTCCAAGCCCTGGGAGGCTCCGAGTGCCAGGGCCAAGCTCTGCTGGGCACCCAGGGCAGTGCAGGGCAGGCGGTGGGGGCAGAGAGAAGCTCAGATGTCAGGGAGAGTGCCTCAGTCTCCCCTCGCTGTTGAGTGGGCAGATGGAAACCCCAGGCTGGGAGGAGGAAGCTGCAGGCCTTAGTAAGAGCCTCTAAAACAAAGGGCCTGTGGCCTGTCCTTTGGCCAGAGAGGAGCCACGTGGCCTCCTGAAAGGTCAGCATCTTTCTGTGGGCTCCCGAGGACCCCTCCCTGGGCCTGGAGGCTGAGATGGTGTGGGGGCACCTGGCATGGTGTTCACAGGCCACTTCCTGGTCCTTTTTGCCTCTGCCACCAGGGCCTGAGAAGGCAGGACAGGAGAAACAGACTAGGAGACACTGGAACTTCGCATCTGAGCTGGAAGGGACCCAAGCTTGTATACTGCCTCTGAAGCTGAGTCCCCAGGGACCTAGGAGTTCCACAAAGGTGTCCTGTGTGCCCCGCTGGCTTGGTAGCTTGGTGGGCTTCTGCCCCGGGCTAGTAGTAGCCTAGCCTTGGCTTTGGGCCTCCACGAGCTCTCGAGTGGGCGTTGTTCCCTCTTGTCTGCAGAACCCCAAAGTCCAGTGCCACATCCACCTCGTTCATTACTTCACACCCTCAGCCTGGCCCATACTAGGTACTTAATACCTGTGGATTGGATGTGTAAAGAACCAAGTCTGGGTGGGGCCCATAATTTGCTTTTCTAACAAGTTCCCGGGGATGCTGCTGCTGATTTAAAGGAAAGGTTCTGCCATTGGAACAGCTTGAAAACCACCGAGTTCCCTGGCCCACTGGGCTGCATAGCAGACACCTGGGGAGATTGTAAAATGTATTGTCACCGGCCCCACCCACAAAGGAGGAGGCTGCAGCCCTGGGGCCTCTGGGCCTCTCCCTGGGAGCTTGTGGACACCCCATCACCCTGCTTACCGAGCAAAGGTCTCTGGGGGCCACCATCCCTCTCTCCAGGGAACCAGGGACACTGCAAAGCCAGCCCCCATCTTTTTGAAGTATAAAATTCCAAAGGCACTGCTCATCTGTCTGCCTCTCTTGGGTGTCCCACATGAGCCCGGGGAATTAACAGCATGGCAGAGGGAGCAAAGGTGAGCAGCCACGGGGCTTTCCCACCCGTGCATCAGAGCACATCCCAGTGGGGCCCACCTGTGGGATCCCAGGCCCGGCTTCACCGGCTGTGCCTTCCAGGTGATGCGTGGCACCCACCCTCCCACACCCCTGCGCCGGGTCTGCCTCCCGGAAGTGCTGGGGAGACTAGTCCCTCCTCTCCACCCCTGACCCATGGAGCCGCACACTTCTCCATTTCCCAGACACGGCTCCTTGGAATTCACACCCCACCCAAGGCTTCCCCTACCTACCCCACCCTATTCCTATAACTATGTTCCTTTGGGATATTCGGCATTTCTAGGCTGTAGAAATGCTGAGGCCTAGATCTTCCCCATCAGACGGGAAGCTCTCTGAGGGACAGGCAGAGCATACCGAGCATAAAGTAGGTGCTCTACACACACACACACTCTCTCTCTCTCTCTCCCAGGCCCTCCAAGGGAACAGATTGCCTGAGCAGAGGTGGGCGTGACACCAGCCCTCCCGAAGGAGTTAGACGGGCCTACATAGGGGGCACTGCCCAGGGCACCATTTAATGCACCAGCCTCACCTCTACACACCCGGTCCCTGCCTGGCCCCCACTGGGGTCCTTCCAGGCCCTTGGCCCTTGCGCCCCACACTTCAGCCAGCCAAGGAGGTAGGAGGGGCTGTGGGGCCTGGGGTGGGCCAGAAAGGGGCGGCACAGGAAGCCTGGGCTTCAGCTGCCGCTGTGGCCTCATTGTGTCGCTGGCTCTGTAATTTACCCCCGGCAGAGCCCAGCCCCTAAGCTGCTTCCCGCTCCCTCCCGCCCAGCCTGCCAACGAAGCCAGCTGCTGTGAACACACACTTGCACACTTGCCGCTGGCCAGGGACAAGCATCGTCACGATGTGGGTGCAATGTGGTTTTACCCCCACTTGGGCCTAAACAGACACACTAGACAGACAAGCATGCATATGGAGGTACCAAGAGCACACACAGACGTGCAGCCAAAACAGACACACACACAGGGCTGGGGGAGCCACACGCATATACCTGTGCCACACACCTGGCCCACGCGGACACACGCCACACTCCAATCTCTAGGAC
Organism: Acinonyx jubatus; assembly: GCF_027475565.1. Lineage (NCBI taxonomy): Eukaryota > Metazoa > Chordata > Mammalia > Carnivora > Felidae > Acinonyx > Acinonyx jubatus. Next base: position 117,386,410 of record NC_069385.1, on the reverse strand, counting down.
AGAGACACACATCATCCTAGCACCTGTCACCTGGAGACAGGACAGGCGGGAGGGCAGGGCTGTGGGTGCTGGGAGCCCTGGAAGCCAATTTCTCAAGAGGAGAGTTTCCGGGCTAGATGGAGGAGAAGAAGAAGCTCGTTACGGGGCGGGGATCGGAGGCCCAGGTGTAAGGACTGTGAGAGGAGAGGAAGGGCCAAAACGGTACCTTCCTTAGGGGCTGCAGGGCCAGGGACAGGAATAGAACATCCCCCTTAGGGGACCACCAGATGCTGATTTCTGGAATGTGCTGCAAAGTCCTGGTCCCTCCCTGCCCAAGGCCTCTCCATGTTCCCACTCGATGCCACATGTTCCCACTCGATGCCAGCCCCGGAGGCAGCCTCCATCGCCCGCAAGCCCTAGGGTCCATGACCCACTTGCTCCTTGCCTCTAATTCTAGGCTCTCCGGCTGCAGGTTGAGACTGGGGTCCCCCTGCAGGGCCCTCAGTGGATGTGGAGCCAGGGTGCAAAACCATGTGTTTATTTTTATTAGAAATGTTCTTGGTATAAAAACAATCATGCGCTACACATTGTCATCAATAACCATCACCAAACACCCAGGCACTGAACTCCGTGTCATCAGCAGGACGGGCAGGCGGGCAGGCGGGCAGGACACACAGCAGACGGGAGGGGGCAGGCGGGCAGGCTGCGGGCCACAGGGACACACACAGAGGCCACCAGGAGGACGCGGCACTTTGCAACACACGCGAGATTCGTTTTTGTTTTGGCTTTTTTGTGTTTGGAATTTTTTTGAGCTTTTTCTCTTTTGCGACACGTACGGTTTGGTGAATTGGGAGGTGGTGACGGGGAGAGAGCAAAGGCGGGATGCGATGAAGGTGAGGAGGGGGCGAGGACAGGGAAGAAAAATGCATGAGACCTGGGTGGAGCACAAGAGAAAAAACTGGAGAGATCTGGAGACAGAGAATGCATCAGGGAGAGGAGGCAGAGGCAGAAAGAAAGAAGAGTAGAGCACACAGGTGAAGACACAGAGAGAAAAGGCAGTGATAAAATAAAGACAGGGATGGAGACGGACTCGGACGGTCACCAGTGGGACAGGCAGAGACGAAGGGAGAGAGAGAAAACCAACACTGGGGCCCACACAGCCTAGGCCCCTGTGATTTGGGGCCAGGAGGGGCCATGGTCCAAGATGCAGGCTCTTGGGGTGGCCTGAAGCTTCCCCAGCCCCTTGTCCTCCTCCTGTCACCTGCCCGGCTTGCCCAGGCTGCCCAGCAGTGACCGCCGGGGGCTCTGCTGTCCTCAGCACCAAGCCACGTCCGTGGGCGCCCACGGGCAGGCAAGACATCAGCTGGGCCCCTGGGAGTGGCCCTGGCCCGACGCATCAGCCACAAGGGTCTTGGATCCTCCTCTTGTTCGGCTCTGGCGGCCTAGCTAGATTGCATGGTTGGTGTAGGTGACGTAGGTCTGTTTGGTGGCCAGTGCTGGAAGGAGAGAGACCGGGGGTACCCAGGCATCAGGGGCTGGCTTCTTCAAACCCCCCTTCCGCTCAGGCATTGCCCTGCCCACGGCATCAAGTCCAGACCCCTGAACCAAGCAGTTCACAGCCCCCAAACCGCATGGTGGCCCCACCCCACCCATCCCATCGCTTGCCCCCCCTTTCCTTCCACCACCGTGCACCCCCCCCCCCACCTCACTGGACTCGCCCAGTCTCTGAACATCCTTCCCACCTCCACATCTTTGCTGGGGCCAGGCTGCTTGCCTGGAGTGCCCTGCCCTCCCCACAGTTGTTTTAGTTAGGACCCCTCCTTAGAACACTCCCGCCCAACCCCACCCCCCCCCCGACGAAGCCCCAGCCACCTCCCGACTCCACCACACTTGAAGAGAATTGTTTTTATTTGTAATATAATTGTATAGCCTTAAAGTATTATCAACAGAAGTTTTCAGGTCAACAGCACACGTTCTAGAAGAACACATGCAAAGAACAGACATTAGACATAGCCTGGCAGCCTAGGGGACGGGAGTGGTGAGTTGGGACGGAGGAAATAAAAGATGGAACCGGAGCAGGGGGGGCTCATGAGGCTAGAAACTGACGAGCTGACCAGTTGGCCCCCGTGCCACACCCAAGGGAAGTGGAAGGCCTCCAGGTCCCCTTGGGCCTTGGTCCGGCTACCCTTCCCATTTCTAGGTGTCCCTGTCTCACCTCAGCCTCGAGGCCTCCTTATCCGCACCCATGGCTCTGGCCCTCCTTCAGCCACTCCTGGGGCCCTCCGCACCACTCACAGCTGGGTGACAACATCAGCTTTTCGGGGCAGCACGAGCCTCCCCCTGCCTCTACCCGGCCGGGGTTCAGACCTCACGGCAGCCTAGTGAGGAGGCTAGGTAAATGCCACCCTCATGTGAAAAATGAGGCACTGGGGTGAGGACCCTGGCCAGGTCCTTGGTTCTGTCCTGTCCGGATCCAGGGTCTCCCTCCACGGCCTGGGACAGCTCAGTGGAGAGTAATCAAGGTCAGCCTTGCCGCTTGGGGTGGGAGTTGTATGCTGGTGCCCAGAGGAGGCTGGATGGGAGACAATCAGGGGGCCCTTGTTCGCAAAGCTGCCCTGACACCCCATCAGGGTCCTGTCTTCTCGGGAAAGGAGTGCGTGGCCAAGGCATCTGGCCTGGGGCAGAGGGCACTGAGGGGAGCAGTGCGGTGGGCTGCCCACGGTACCCCCCAATCCTCTCTACCCCGTTTTCCCAGGGCCCATGACTGCCAAGTAAAGACTACATTTCCCGAGCTCCCTGCTTGATGGCGTTCCTGCGAATGACATGTGAGGGTCGTGAGGGCTGTGTGTGACTTGCGTGTCATTTGATTAAAACAGATGGTTTCTCCTGTACTTCCTCTCTTCTGCTTTCCACGGACAGAACAGACACTGAGGGCAACTAGCCTCAGCACAGCCCTCTGGGAGCCAACGGAGCCAGATGGAAGAAACCCGGGTCCCCATTCCTGCCCATCTACCACACCAGTGTAGCTGGAAGCCCACTGACACGGGCCAGATTGCTGGGTCCAACTCTCAGAGGGCCCATCAAGTGTGGCAAGAAGCAAACTCGTTGGGGGTGGGGTGAGCAGAGGACAGCACTGCAGGACCAGTGGGGAGGCACGCGGGGTGGAGGGCAGGTGAACGAAAGGAAAGGAAGAACTTTCTCCCGGCCAGAGCTGAGCGGAGAGGATGGCCTGATGTGGTCGTGGAAATATTCAAGCAGAACATGAACAATCACTTGGCTGGGCAGTAGCCGGGAAGTTTTGAGTTTTAGGTGCCACCAGGACAGGTGACGGGGCCCATGACTTCAGGAAGAGAGTAAGAACACAGCACCTTACAGTGTGCCAAGACTTGCCACCTTCATTTCTAAAATGACCCATATGCCTCCAGGGCGCCGTCTGACTATGAGAGTAGAAGGACCATGGACAGCACCCGTGAGGCGCCTGGCTGGGCATACTTGGGGAAGGAACCCGCCATGAGGCCAGAGGTGCTGAGAGGGAGGTATGAGGGTGCACAGATCTAGGGACAGGAGCCTCTAACCCCCACTCTGTAACTTCCGGAAGCTCTTCCCCCACCCTGCTAGGCCTCAGTTTCCCTACCTGTTACATGAGAGCGGTGGCCCTTTTGCCCCAACTGCTTGTCCTGAGGGGCTCCCCCAGCCCCAGTCTCCACCCTCCGCTATCCAGCACTGTCAGAAAGTGAGCCGGCAGCTTAATCACGAGCTGCAGGCCAGGCCGATGAGAATCAGTTCCCCAGGGCTCCATCACCCCCTGGGTGAACTGATAAAATTGAGTTTCCAAACCTGTAAACCCGTCAGCAGCCATGGCTCAGGGGTGAAGGAAAACTGCAGCAGCAGCAGCAGCAGCAGCAGCAGCAGCAGCAGCAAAACCACCAACTGTAGGGAAATGGGCGCCTGAGGGCGGCCGTGGGGGCACCGAGGCGGGTGAGAGGGGAGCAGGTGGTGGGGGAGGTGAGGGACAGTTGGGCCCTGCTGTCCCTCTAAGACCAGAGCTGTCTCCAATAGAAAATCCAGTCCTTGGGTTCCAGAACCTGGAAGCGCATTCGGCCCTCAGCTACAAGCCAGGGGCCCCAGAGTCCTTCAGCGGAGCTTCGGTCTCACCATCTGGAAAATGGGAGCAGTGAGTCTGCCCGGGCTCCCGGGAGCTAACTGTGAGGCTCAAAGGGAAGCGCTCTGGCCAGGAGTCAGGAGACTTTGGGTCCAGTCCTGCCCTCCCCAGGACAGGGGATCTCAGCACCTGCCAAGGAGCCCTTCCAACAACTTGAACCTCTCGAGTCTCAAGTCCCTCATCTGTAAAATGGGATAATAAACCCTTGGCTGGCTCTCAGCCACAGGGTGGATGGAAATCCTCTTTAAACCCTGCAAAGGGACAGGGCTGAAATAACTATAGCAATGAGGACAGGGCGGGGAGAGCGACACTCCAGGGGCATCCTCAGCATGAAGGGAGGGACGGGGTGAGGGGTGTGTACAAAGGTCCCCAAACCCATCCCTTGCTGATGACAGGCTGTTGCTGCTGGTTTTCAGTCCCTGCCACCTCAGATAACAATTAGCTGGGCAATGGCAAGCACGAGCTGACAGCCCCCATTTGTTGCCCCATGTCTCTGTGCCCAATCTGCCCGCAATCAGGCCCCTGAATTATTTATTCTGTTGTTTGTTTAAAGATACGTGGCCTGCCAGTGACAGAGTGAAAAATGTCCCTGTTTCACAGGAGTGACATCTCCCCACTTTTCCCGCTCACGCCCCCTCGGTCTGGCATCCCCAGAATTAATCACCTGGCTCCCACCCAACACATCTACAGCCCCTGCTGTCACCGAGCTAAGGGGCAGTGGGGGCAAGGGGCCCTGGCCTCTGGCTTCTACGGCAGCTCTCACCCTTCCCCTGCAGGAAGCAGGGGGCTGGGAACACTGTATGTCCCCTCGCCAAGCCTCCACTCCCCTCCTTGTCTGGTGGGGGGTGGGGTGGGAAGGGGTAGTAATTGTACCCTGTCCCCATGTGACCAACCTGAAGAGAGTCAGAAGAAACAATGTCTATCACAACTGTCAGGGAAGGTCCCACACTCTGCTTCCCTCCTTTGGAGTCGGGGTGTTAGCTCTAGTTAGCCGCCCATGGTCCCTGGAGGGTTAATGCCCCACTCTGATGAGCCTGGGGGCCGGAGCTCGTTTGACAGACCTGCTCCTGCCCCAGCAGAGTAAGGTATGAGGGGTGGAACCCGGGAAGGGTAAATCTCCATGGGAAGGAGGAAAACAGAAGTCAGGAGTGGGGGGTGGGGAGCAGTGAGGGGTCCCTGCTCGGGACAGAAGGGCCTGGCTAGGGGCCGCACGTGGGGTTTCTGCAGATCTAGACACAAAAGGCCAGAGGTGGGGAGTTCTAGGAGGACAGTGCCCCTTCCCATCTCAGAGTGGAGGGCCCACGTGGCACCTGAAGGGAGGGCTGTAGGTCCCAGGGAAGCTGGTGCTCTGGGAGGAAGAGCAAGATTGAAAAGAACCAGAGGTCATTTGGCAAAAGACGGCGAGGGGGGGGGGGGTGGTGGGCAACACAGAGTCATCAGGATGTCAGTGAAAGGGGTGTGCCAGAAGCCAGGTATACTGCTCTGCCCGGAGAATGGAGACCCAGAGATAGGGAGGCCATGTGAAGTCAGGGTCAAGGGAAAGACACTGTGGGGCCAGCCAGCCACCACCTTGCTGTGTGACCTCAGGAGAATCCCTCACCCTCTCTGGGCCTCGGCTGCAAATCAAACCTCTAGCCCTACCCAGGCCTCATGGGCCTCCTGTCGAGATCACGGAACAGGGGAGAGGGCTTTGGGAGTAAAATGTCCTGTTTGGATGTAGGAAGGGACTCTCCTTCTTTCCACAGGTGGCAGTCACTCAACAGGCGGAAGCCGTGCCCAGAAAGGAAGGGAGGATGCTTCACCCGGAGCCACAGGTGGGGAGCCTGTGAGAGGCGCTGCCCCAGCCAAAACACACCAGGGAGGCCAGGTCTCCTATTTCTCCTGACCTACTTGCGGATGACAAAGGGCCTCCTCTCCGGAGCCTGTGCTCCAGACCCTCCTGGAGTCTAGCTCATATCCCTCCTGCTGCCATGGCCGATGTCCATTTGGGGCCTCTGCCCCAGGACTAGAGGCAAGAAGCTGAGTGTTAACTCCCAGGTCCCTCTGGGACTGAAAGTCTCCTGGGCGGGGGGGGGCTCTGCTCCTCCTTCCCCACCAACGGGAGCCCCCCAGGACTCTCAGAGAGCAGGGGAGGCAGGAGATGCTGCCATTTAAACTATTTGGGCACTTGCAAGATGTCCGGGGAGGGAGCCAGCATCTCAGAGGGGGCAGGGTGACCATAGCAACCCCTCTATCTCTCACCCCACAGGTGGGAGACCCCATGGCTCACCTCCCAGGGCAGAGGCCTCCGTCCTTCTGAGAAGGGAGCAGTGATACTACCGTGGAGGTCAAGTCCAGGCCGGGTGCCTGCTGGCTGCGTGACTTGGGTGAGTCCCTAATCTTTCTGAGCCTCCCTTTACTCTTCTGTATTACACAGATGATAAAAATACCTGCCTTTCAAGGCTGCTGTGAAGACGAAAACTGGTACATGGTAGGTGTAATACACAATCAGGGTTTAGGAAATGGTCACCACTATTACAGGTGCCCCCAAGGTCTAACCTGTCCCTCACATGCTCTGCCTCTCTCTCCTCTCAATCTCTTCTCACAGAGGGCTGGCTGCAGGGGGACCAGAAAAGTTGGCAAAGATGGTGGCCTTGCTCCCTCCCATGTACATTCCTGCCCAGGCCGAGACCTTGGGCCTGCCCCTTAGATGCCAAGGTCCCTGTGTCCTTCTGTCTCCCCATCCCCCTCTACTGCTGAGGTCGCCTTGGACAATCCCTTGGGAACACCCTGCTACCTGAGAACTGAGGCCTCTGAAGGCCCTCTGTCCAACTCACTCCTTCCCTTACCCATCCTGGGGACCCACATCCTGAGGCCCCATACCCTCAGGGCCCTGGTAGAAGGTGGCCAGGCTGGCACCAGAGCCTCTGTGCCCAGGTTACTTAAGGGCCAGAAGGCAAGGGCCCTCGAGACAACCCCTTGACCAGAGAAATCCCAGAGTCCCCCATCGTTCTGCATGAACCACATTCCCCCATGGCCTCACCACAGGTGGGCAGATATCCCTGGAAGGGTGTAGCCAGGGCTAGGTGGTGGGGGGGACCTTGAGGTTCTCTCCTGGTTACTAGGATGGGGCGGGGCAGAGGGGCACTAACCTGGTGCATCAGGGTTCTCCCGGAGTTCCCACTCACCTGTGGCTTCGGGGCTCTCCCAGTACCCACTGAGGACCCAGCTCTGGGAGGGGCGTGGCCTGGGTCCCCAGGGAGGTGGGGGGGTGGGGGGCGGGCCTTGTTGAAGGAGGAGACTGGCCTGGGCGGGCCCAGAGGGAAAGGAGCAGGGCTGGGCACTCACCTGGGGTCTCCAGGTTCTCGCAGAGCTCAGACTTGGCCTCACCATTGGGCCGGAAGCTGCCCTTCTGCGTGAACTTGTTGGACATGGTGGCGGCGGTGACGACGGCTTTGAGGCTGCGCTTGCGCTTGGGCACATTCTGCTCCGGGTGGAAGAGGATGATGTAGACCTTGGGCATGTAGAGCATCCCCAGGGACACCGAGGCGCTCAGACTCACCGAGACGGTCAGCGTCGTTGTCTGGATGTACAGCTGGAGGGGGGCCAGGGGGACAGCGTCAGAGAAGGCTCCGCCTGGTGCCGCAGGGGCCCTGACCCCAGAGACAGACACACAGAGGACAGACCCCGGGAGCCCTGTGTCCCACTGACTTTGGGCAAAAGGGAGTCAAGGTATAGAGCCAGGACTTTAGACCAGACCAAATCCTGGCTTTACCACTTCTAGCTATGTGACCTTGGACAAGTCCCACCTTGTGCCTCAGTTTCCTCACGTATAACACTGGCATGATATGATAGCACTTACTTCATAGGGTGGCTGTAAGGGTGAAACAACTTGACAAACGGTGAATGGACGTAGAACAATGCCCGGCACGTGCTACGTACACGGAAGGGCTCCCCACTCCTACGTGCTATAGGGAGGTAGGTCCCTCAGGGGACCACAGCTGAGCCTCCCAGGAGCAGTCCCCTGCGCGGGGCTGGGAAGGAGAGGAACATCTGTTGGTGCAGTAACTCCCAGTGGGTGTGCCACAGCCCTTTGACCAAGCATCCATTCAGTGACGCGCCCCCCCCCCCCACACACACACACACGCCACCCTGTGCAGAGCACTGGCACGGGAGCCACAGCGCCTGGCAAGATATGGCGATGGCAGCATTGGTCAAAGCTCATTTCACGCTCACTCGCTAGCACTAACGGTGACAGATGTTTAGCAAAATGAAAGTCCATTAATCTGGGTGTCGGCTAATCCATTCTTCAATAGTGGGGCCTTCCAGGCAGGGCCTGACAATTCCCCCCCCCCCCGCCTGGGGTCCCCTCCCCGCCTCCTCCTTCCTTCCCAGTCCTCTAAGCCTCAGGTGCCCCTCTAGCCTCCCCCTCAGCCTGGGTGGGGCCAGAGGAGGCCGAGGCTGTGGCCCCCAGGTCTGGGCATAGGGAAGGCAGGAAATGTTCTGCCCCCTACATCGGCTGTTTCTAGGTCTGGGTCCCCTCCCCTAGGGCCTGGCTGATGTGCCACCTCCTCTAGGAAGCTCTCCCTGACCCCCGGTTTTATCCGACCCCCCCCCCCACGACACCCATTCTCATATCCCACCCCATCTCCTGCCCTTCTCCAGAAATGCCTCATGACCTGGGTCTGAAGGCTATTGTTCCAGCTCCCCTAGGGAGAGAGGCTGGAGAAGCTCTAGGGTCTGAAAGGAGGGAGGGGTGTGACCCTGAGGAAGTCTCAACCCCTCTCTGGGCGTCAGTTTTCTCATCAGTGCCATGGGATGAGAGCACCTACCTCTCCCAACACATGGGGCCACCCAAACACAGACCGAAGCTGAGTGATTTTGCACAGCAGCGTGGGGAAGGAGGATGGGAGTGTGGAGAAGCTGTTTCATTGTCACTGTTCAGGAAATGTCACAGGCCCAGGGGAATAAGAGCCTAGTCCCCAGGGAGCACACACCCCTCTGGACACAGTCATCCCCACTCTACCCCACCCCAGCCCTTACACTCCCACCCTCCGGTGACAGCGTTACCTCCAAGCATGACTAGCTAGTGGGAGGGTGCTGGCTACCTCTTCTACCTGCTGAGGTGGGCCTGGTGGCTGGGGCGGGGGAGGGGGAGGGAAGGGGACAGGCTCCACACCACGGGAGACAGCAATGAAGGTCTGGGCTAATCAACATCTTCACCATTGGACTGGATGAGGCTATGTCTCCCTCATTAGCTTGGGGGCTCCCTGAGAGCAAGGGCAGTCTTGCCTCTCACACTGGGGGTTCTTGGGTATAAGGGTCATGTTTCCAAGTCAGATACACCCTCTGCTCCACCTTGTTGATTGGGTGGGGTTAGGAGGGTGCAGTTGGGCCCATGTGGAGTTGGTGGGACCAGGGACAGAAGCCCCTCTCTGAGCCCTGCAGTGGACACAGCCCTGTGTTGGGGACCAGAGGCCTGGGGGCCAGACTGCACTCTGCCCTGACCCACTATGGGATGCTAGGCCCCTCCAGTATCCCAGGCAGAGTCAGCTCCGTGGGTATACACACTTGGTTTCATGCCCTACTGCCACCATCTTGAATGCTGAATCATTTTTGAACAAGGGGCTTTCCCCTTCTTTTTTCACAGAGCCCTGAAAACCATGGAGCCAGCCCTGAGCAGGCGGAGGGAGGGGGGGTTGTGGGGGGGAAGAGCACAATCCTTGGTGTTTTATTTTCTATTTTGCTTTTCAGCCTAGGAGCCTTTCTGCAAACAAAATACAAGATGCAGTGTAAACAGATCAAAGCTAAGCAAAGCTGCTCCCATCTGCTGGGGGCCCACCCTCCCAGCCTGGGCCCTGGGGGCTCTTCTGGCCATGCAGGCTGGGAGTGGCCCCCTCTGTGTAAGCAGAAGGGGGGCTGCACGCCCCCAGTCCCTTTCCTTGCCCCAGGGTCTGGAATGCCCACCCCACCCCCAGATCAGGCACCATTCTGGGGCCTCCTGTGTGAAGGTGCACGTAGCATGCTGATTCTCTCAAAGAAGCAGTGGTCCTCTAGAACTTCTAGAACCCAGCAGGCACCCCCAGAGGGCAGGGGCCCAGGCACGGATGCAGCTCTCAAAGGCAGATGGGGTGAGAGGCAACCTCCAGGATGTGCTTTCTTCTCCCACTCGCCCATCTCCCAGACAGAGGTACCTGAACTCCTGCTCCCCTCTCTGGTCGGGCCCTTGCCACACTCTGTCCTCTGCAAGAAGTCCTGCCTTAGCCTCACAAGTGACCGCTCCCCAGAGTGCAGGCTGGGTTTGATGGGTGTGGACAGAGGTCACCCTGGGGGTGGGGCGAAGGACACAGAAAGGAGCTGCCTGGAGGTCGACGATGCGTTTTCCTGTTTCTGTGCTAGGCCTGGGGGGCATACGGTACAGGGGGCCCTGCTGGGGGCACTGAGGAGTTCTGCCTGCTCTGTGCTTCTGCCCAGGCCGACCCTAGTGGCTACTGAGATCCCCAGGATCTGTTCAAGCCAGATCAATGAACTTCCCCACAACCTGGCCAGCCCCTGGGGCCAGGTCCCGCCCAAGGCTGACTGAGCAGTAACCCCACGCGGTAGAGAAAGCACACACTCCAGACGGCTCAGTCATGCCACACGGCTGCAGTGATAACCCCTGGAAATCCGGGCTAATGCTGGGAAATCCGTCCGCCTGCTCATCGGAGCAGCACTGACAGCTTCACTCTGCGCCCGCACCTGCACGCGGGGGGAAACGGGCACCTGCTGGGCACCTGCAGACGTGTGTGCACACGCACCTGGGCACACGCCCGTGCCCGCAAACGTACACACCCATACACACACGCATCTCTGCATTCACACGCACACACACCTGAACTCACCCCTGTACACTCATGCCTGACTCAGACCCCTGCCTGGGCACATACACACACACACACACACACACACACACACACACACACACACACAGCAGCCAGGCCTACAGCTTCCACTGGGGCACCTTGTAGTGCTGACAAAACACAGCACAGATACAGCCCCAGGACTGCCTATGCCTCTAGGAGGTCTGGCGGTCTGAACCCGCAGGGACTTCAGAGCTCCCCTCCCCTTCCTCATTCAGCAGCCCAGAGGGGAGGGTCGTGTCCCCTGTCCCACCCCTCAGGTGCAGAGCAGGGTCTTAGGCCACAAGTTGGTGTGAGGCCAGCCTGCTGTGTGACCCCAGGCAAGTAAGTCCCTGCCCCTCTCTGGGCCTCAGAAAAGATCATTTCAGAGGCTCCTTTTCATAATCAATACTGAAGGGAGCCTCCTAAAAAGGGAAAAAAGAGAGGCAGGCAGGGTGGCCTAGAAAGATGTGGGAGCTGAGAGAGGGGGCTGGGCCTCGGCCGCTGGAGGGTCTGACACCCTGGGAGGGTGTGGACCCCACGGGGGAGCACTGTGCTGGCAAGCAGCCAGAGGAACCTACGGGAAGTCAGAGTAAGGGGCTCACCCACCGTGTTGTCTGCCTTCCAGCCCTGTACCGTTACTCCCTGAGGAGGCAAGGGAAGGAGCCTCCTGGTAATGCCGAAGGTCATTTCTCAAGCCGCCAGCTTCCTGGACTGGGGCGTGGCTTCCCCTGCTGGCTCTGGAGGCCCCTTGGGCACTGCGGGGCAAGGGGCTTCTGTCTGCACCTGCACCCCGCAGGCCAGTGGGGGGGCTGGAGACCTGGCTCACAGCATGAGCTGGGCCCAGTGGCCGCTTTGACTCAGGTCAGAGTGCAGGGTGACCTGGAGCCAAACCGGAGGGCTCTGACCTCAGGGCACTGACGTCTGCTTCTCAGGACCCCTCAGCCCACAGCCGCCATTGGAAGACAGCCCACAGGCCTCCCTGGGCCAGGCCACGGGTTTCAGAATGGAGGGCACAGCTCCTGCCCTCGAGGAACTGTTGGAGGAGAAGTGGTACCTGCCAAAGAAGCCCCAGGGCAGGGAGGTGTCCCGGGGCTGCAGGGGGCAGCGTGGACTGGGCTCCTGAGTTAGGCGGAACAGGGTCAAGTTCAGCCATGCCACTTACTGGCTGTGTGATCTCAGACAAATCACTTCACGTCTCTGTGCCTTTGCGTCCTCATCTGTAAATTGGGATGGTGACATCTACCCTAGCCTGCTGCTGTGGAGCCTGCTGGCCATTAGGCAGAGTGTTTGGCACATGACAAGCACCCCATCCATGGCAGCTTTCGCAGCAGCCTCACCGAAAGCCAAGCATCCCTAGGAGTTCACACCTGGGTGGGCTCATGGCTTCAAACGCCATCCATGGGCTGACGACTCCCCCGGCTACATCTCCAGCCCGGCCCTCAGCCCCGAACCCCGGACTTGTAGCATATTCAACTTTTGGCTCAACGGCGGCACTTGGCCCTCTAACAGGCATCCCAAACTTAGCACATCCAAAGGACTGCCCGATCTCTGCCCCCAAGCAGGCTCCTCTGCCGTCAGATTCCCCACCTTAGGGCCGGACATCCCTTCCTTCCGATGATCCGCACACCGAAAACTACAGAGCCATCCTTGATTCTCCTCTGCACTTCTTGCCCCACATGCAGTCCATCCAAAATCCAGCCAGCTCCACCTGCAGGAGCCCCCGCTTCCCATCACCCCTGCTGCCAGCAGCCCCTTGTTGAGATCACTGCAGTTACCCCCACGTTGGCCCCGTTCCTGGCTCGCTTCCTCAGGGCTCCGCCCAGCAGCAGGAGGGATCCTTCTAAATCTGAACTATGTTCCATTCCTCACCGCTCAGAACCCCACTGTGGCTCCCTTCTCGCTGACGGTAGAAGCCAGCATCCTTCCCACAGCCTCCGCGTCCTCCACCATCTGCCCTGTCATCTTTCTGACCCTGTCCCCATCACCCTCCTCCGGGTTCCTCAGCCCCAGCCTCCCCCCCCCCCCACAGTGGGTAAACTGCCTTCACACCCATCATGCCATGTGACTTACAACACCTTAAGGACCGCAAGAGAAGGATCATGGCCCCAATCTACTGATGAAGAAACTGAGGCGGAGAGGCCAGCTGGCTTGCCCAGGATCCCAGACATGGAGCTCGGACCAGGAGCTGGGGTCCTCAGTCCCCACAATCCCCCCTGTCTCTGGCCTCTGGCTTCCGGGACTCCCAATCCTTTAAGATAAAACCCCACAGAAGCCAGGCAGTGCTGGGGCCGGGTTGTGGGCAGAGTACACAGGGTCCTGGGGTGAGTCCAGGCTCACAGGATGGCATGACAGAGCCAGCAGGACACAACCTCTCTGCAGCTCTGGATGTTGGAGGGGATGACATCCCCGGCTCCCGGGGCATCGGAGGCTTGGGGACCAGGAAAGAAGGAGTGAGTGCCTGATCCCTCCCTCCCTCACCTAGGGATCCGTTGGGATCCCATGAAGGCAGAGAGAGGGGCAGACAGAGGAGGAGGAAGAGAGGAGTGGAAGGCAGGGAAGATGGGGCTGGGTAGGGACAGAGGTGAGGGAGAGTCTAGAAGAGAACGGAGGCTGACAGAGGGTCAGCGTCCAGGGCTGACAGAGAGGAGAGAGGGAGGTGATGGGAGGGAGAGAGGAAAGAGGGAAAGAGCTGAGGAAGACAAGAGGGAGAGGAGATAGGAGGGAAGGCGAAGCAGGAGAAGAGAAAGGGTGGGAGACAGGAGAGACAACCTGAAGGCTGGAGAACAGACTGGAGACAGAGAAGGCAGCGGGGAGTGGAAGAAGGCATCTCCAGAGCAGGGTGAGAGGCCGGGGAGCCCCCGGAGGCTGCCTCCGGGCTCACGGCCTCTCACCTACCCGCACCCCCCACCCCCGGGGGGCTCCGCCACTCACCTTGTCTGCCGACTGCGAGGTGCCAAAGAAGATGGGGATGAAGGCGAGCCAGACGATGCAGGTGGTGTACATGGTGAAGCCAATGGGCTTGGCCTCGTTGAAGGTCTCCGGGACACCGCGTGTCTTGATGGCGTACACGGTGCACGTGACCATGAGCAGCATGCTGTAGCCCAGCAGGCAGATGAGCGACAGGTCCGAGATGTCGCACTTGAGCACGCCCCTGGCGAAGCGGGGGTCGAGCGTCCGCTGGTCCTGGAAGTCCACCACCGAGTGGGAGGGGTCCACCACAAACCACACGCAGATGCCAAGCAGCTGCAGCGAGATGAGGCTGAAGGTGATGGCCAGCTGCGAGGCCGGGCTGATGAAGCGCGGGGCGCTGACCGACCGCTTGCCCTGCTCGAAGATGCGGTAGATGCGGTTGGTCTTGGTGAGCAGGGCCGCGTAGCTGATGCTCATGCCCAGCCCCAGGAAGATTCGGCGCAGAGAGCAGGTCCCCAGGTCAGGCTCGGCAATCATGAGGAAGGTGGTGGCGTAGCACAGGAAGATGCCAGCCAGCAGCACGTAGCTCAGCTCGCGGCCCGAGGCCTTGACGATGGGCGTGTCGTTGTAGCGCACGAAGGTGACCACCACAAACAGCGTGGCAGCGATGCCCACCACGGCCAGGAAAAGGGGCAGCACGGCCCAGGGCGAGTCCCACTCGAGCTTGATGATGGGGATGGGTCGGCAGCCTGTGCGGTTCTCTGTGGGCCGCATGTCATACGGACAGGTCTTACAGGTGTAGCGATCCACCTGGTACTGGTACCCCGTGCAGGGCTCACAGTGCCAGCAGCAGGGCATGCCCTTCACGGTCTTCTTCCGCTCGCCCGGCTGGCAGGGCAGGCTGCAGATGGAGCGGGGCAGCTGCTGCCCACTCCCCGGCCACTGCATCCGCTCTATCTGCCAACGACAGCACAGGGGAGCCGGCCTCAGGATATGCCGCCCGGTGCCCCGGGCCACCCCACTGGCCCCACGCCTCAATCACCCAGTTAAATGGGGACAATGCAGCCGCCCAGCCCCACCAGGGCCCGCCGGATCCAACAGCTCGGTTTAAATAAGTCCCCCCCCACCCTCACTGCGTGATTCAGACATAGCTGACCTATGGGGAATCCTAAACTCTCAAGGACCGTATGGAGACACGGAGCCCAGAGAACAGCAGTGACAACCTAGAGTCACCCGGGGAAGCAGAGAGAGCTCAAGAGCTCTGAACCCCAGGCCCTTATGCCCTTGCTGGTCCCCAGACCAGCAGCAGCAGCATCACCCAGGAGCTTGCTGGAAATGTGACATCTTGGCCCACCCCAGACCTACTGTCTTAGGATCTGAGTTTTAGCCAGACCCCGCAGGTGACTTATGTGCATGCTGAGAGATGCGCTGCCTCATGGCTTAGCCCAAGCGGCCTCCTCCGGGCGGTTCAGGAAGCTGAGTTCAGCAGAGAGCAATGAACAGAAGTTTCCGCAGAGGATGCGTAATATGTGCCCAGGGGTTAGCGTTTCTTTACATCTTGCTCTAAATTCATGCAAGTCACTGTCATATGTCCCTGAAGACACAATTGCTGTGAGCAAAGGAGCCACAGGCGTGTTGGCACACCCTACTGAATTCAGGGTTACAAAAGTCTGGAAAGTAGGGGAGAGGCCCAGAAGAACCCTAGGCCCTGAGCAGAGGGAGTCTGACTACACTTGGGAGCCATATTCAAAGCATCTGTTCCAGGGGCGCCTGGGTGGCTAAGACAGTTGAGCACCCAATACTTGATTTCAGCTCAGGTCATGATGGAAGAGCTCCCAGGGTTGTGGGATCAAGGAGATCCCAGGGTTGTGGGATCGTGCCCCGCATTGGGCTCCGTGCTGAGCGTGGAGCCTGCTTAAGATTATCTGTCTCTCTCTCTCTCCCTCTGCCCCTCTCGCCCACTTGCACTCTCTCTTTTTCTCTAAAAAAAAAGCCTCTATTCCAAATAAAGTGGCCCTTAGGAAGAGTTCACACTTGGAGAGCAGCACTCCTGGCCAGATAGGTGCTCCTTTGGGCTGGGTACTCGCTCCCAGGGAAAGATTAACTGGTTGGTCGGGCGAAGGGAGGGTTTCAGAGTTGAGGAAAAGGTGGGGGCGGGGGGGGGTGTCCAAAGACGGCCTCATGGGAGGCGAGAAGGAAACCTCAGGGGAGCAGCTTGTCCTGTGGCTCCGGGCATGACAGGGCCACGTGGTCCTAAAAGCCCAAGAGCATAGCAACAACCCAGTGTGCCACCGTCCCGCAGGAACAATGAGGCAGGACAACCCCTGTGCACTGGAGCTGTGAGACTGCAGGGGGACACAGGGCAACAGCGGCTGTGCCAAAAAACTCTGGCTCCAGTGGAAAGAGCAACGAACACGGGTGAATCCTGGGACCACAGGTGTATTGCTAGCCAGTCATGAGCCCTGCAGCAAACACCTCAACCTCTTGGAGCCTTTGCTTCCCCCCCTGATCCAATGATAGCAAATATGAGGCCACTTTGCCCTTTGTTACTTATTGTGGCTTCCATCTGGGAGTCATAATGAAATTCTTAAATCTCCCCAGAACGTCAGTGCCATGGGCTTTGCGTCTGTTCCCTGCGGCACAGCCAGCCCCCAGCACGGAGCTGGCACACGGTGGGGGGGGGGGTGGGGGGGGTGGGGGGGGCAGGGAATCTCTGCAGACTCTGTCACAGAAGAAGTGAGGTCCGGGCACTGGCCACGAGAGGCTGCCTCACTTTCAGACCCTGGGGGGGAAGACAGTGGCAGGCAGGGTGAAGTCTTTTCCTCCTTTTCCTTTCCCCACAGCACAGACCAAACTGAGCACTGGACAAAGTGGGGAAGATGAGACGGTTGAGGTCCCCTTCCCCCTAGCCTTTCCCCCCCAACCCCAGCCCCAACTCCTTGCTGGTGGAGGGGCCCTGTATCATCCGGGACGAGTCCACGGACCCCCCCACACCGCGGCCCTGCCTTCACTTACCACATTTGTGGAATAGGATAAAAATAGTACCCGCCTCACCGGGCTGCCATCCGCACAGCCGGGTCGCGGGTTTACAACAGGAGCTGTACACAGCAGGTGCTCAGCAAGGATTAGCTCCTGCCGCTGCTGCTGCTGAACTGAATCACTGACCCCCACTGCTCCTCCCACTGCACCCAAATGAGACACGCCCCCATTTGGGGTATTGTCCCACTTTGCCAAGTGCCCCCACCTGCCCTGTTCTGTCTGTCTCCATTCACCAACCCAAGGAGCATTGCTGTAGGAATGGGCTCTGCCCCCCGCCCTGCTGTGTGGCCTTTGGAACATCCCTCAGGCTGGGTTTCCAGAGATATTTCCTCTGGCTTAGAAGATTGTCAGAGCTAAATGGAATCACAGGCAGAAAGTGCTTTGAGGAGCTCAAGGGGCTCATCGCTGGAAGATTCTTACAAGAGGGGACAGCAGGGGCACGATGCAACTTGCCCAAGGGTCTGGTGCAAAGATAGCTGAGGCCAGACATGGGCTTCCTGAGCCTCTCTGGTCCATCTGGCTGTCACACCGTGCCCACCCTGAGCACGTCTCACCCCTCATCCTGCAAGGGAGGGGCCAAGTCTACAGGCATTTCCTTGGGGGATGAACCACAAGTCCTCTCTCTCCAAAAACATGGCTCCATTCTCAGCCAGGTACACTGAAGGCCAGAGGGGGAAAGCCACCAAATCCCTGGGACAATCACGAGCCGGGAAAATGTATCTAGGAGGACCCAGGAGAAGACCCCCACCCCCAGTCGCCCATAACACCCAGAAAAATGACGACCTTCTAGTGCAGTATGATGGCCGTAGGAAATGCTCTCAAACAGCTTTCTACCCACCACCAGAAACCCCATCTGACTTCGCCCTCTGCCTTACGCCACTGTCCTCCTTTGTCCCAACGCAGCCCTCCCCCTCCTCATCTCCCTTCCCCACACCAGCCCAGCCCTTGAGCCATTTCACTCCGGGGTCTTTCTCTGCCAGCAGGTGGAAGGCAGGACGGCCCGAGGCCAAGGGAAAGGACAGGGATCCAGCCACCAGAAGTCCAGCTGTCCTGTTCCTCCACTTCAGGCTGGGGTGGCACTCAGGGCCCTCTGAGGCCTGGAAAGGGGCACAGAAGGAAGTCCCCACTTGGCAGCAGCCAACCCCAGGGTCAGGACTGGTCGGGGCTCCACAGTGGCTGCCTCCCCCTGCTCTTCCCTCCTGGGGCCCCTCCCTGCCCTTGCCAGGCACTTACTCTGAGGTGTAGGTGGTCGGTCCAGGAGCCGATGACCTTGTACTCAGCTGAGCCATTGCGCAACTGGTACTGGTAAATGTCGTAGCGCCCGGGGGCATCTCCATTCTCATTGAAGGTCACGGGGTTCCCGGCGATGCCTGTAGGGGCCGGGGAGTGTTACGCACTCAGTGTCTTGGCTGAGCTTTTACTAAGAAGCAGGGAGGATCACAAGCCTAGGGCAGAGACACCTCCGGGGAGGCCCCTGTGTGGAACATCTTGAGAGGTTACACCCCCTGGAAACATCTGAGGAGACACCCCCCCCCCCGCCACTCTCCTACCCCCACAGAACCCTGGGAGCCCATCCCCTGGCTGCATGGCCCAGGACACCCACCTGAGAAGTTGACGTTGCGGATGTACTTGAGCAGCTGGGTGCCGTCCACGGGATCCATGCGTGGGCAGAGCCCCACGCGGCCCGGACACAGGTCACGGTGCATGGCGTGCAGCGCGTGGCCCATGGCATACACAGCATCAATCACAAATTGCACCTTCCCCTCCTGCTCATATGCCGAGTCCTGCCCAATGCGCTCTCGGTCTGCAACGGGACAGCCAGAGTGGGGGCGTCCGTGAGGCCCACCATCCTCACAGACCATGTGGTGGGAACCAGAGCGGCTCCCCAGGGCCAACAGAGGTGACGCAGCCCTTCCCTGCACACCTAGGCCTCCTGGCTCCTAGCCCAGCGCTTGCTCTATCACCCAAGAGATGGTCTTATGGAAGCACCTGAGGGACCATCCCAAAAAGTGAAGGGGAGGGTCCACTGCCCTCGCCACCCTACTGCCAGACCGTGCGCCCTGACACCCCAGGACAGCCAGGACAGGCCCGCACGTCCTGATCGCCCTCAGAAGGCAGTCAGCCAGGGGGTCTCCCTGTGGCTGCGGAGCCTGCCTGACATCCCTCAGCCTGGCCTAGACTAATCACGCCAGCGGCTGGCCCTCGCCCAGGCTGGGGATCGCCAGAACAAGAGCTATGACAGTGAGGGCAGCTCACCCATGGGCAGCCACTCCAGCCAGGGGATGCTGCCCCCGGCACAGGATACAGATGGGAAAACTGAAGCCCAGAAAACATGAGAGCCTGGCTACGGATCCCTCAGGGTTTGGGACCCAGGCCACCTGGTGCCCCCTCGATGGTTTCCAGTGGCCCCAGACACCAGAAGTCACCATCATCCCTCCCTAGGGCACCGTGGCCTTACGGGTCCGGTCTCCCATCCTCACCCCCTAGGCCCTGGGCCCTGTGCAAGCTCCTTGGCTGCCTGAGGCTTCAGTGTCCTTTCAGTACAAAGGGGATCATAATCCTGCCCCACAGAGGCTTATATGAGATGAGGCACGGAAAACACTTGGCACTGAGTAGGTGACTAATCCACATTATCATTGTGCTAAATTGTCAGAATGGGGGGCGGAGGGGTTCTGAGGTGGGCAACAGAGGACCTTAGGCCAGAGCAGGCCAAGAAGGCTTTCTGGAGGAGGAGGCTCTTCCTAGCTTGGGCCAGGGTAACAATCAGACGATCCGAATCACTTCTAGTGAGCACCTGCTCTGTGCTAGGCATTGTTCTAAGCTCTTTATGCATAATAACTCACCGAATTCTCACAAGGGGGCTATGAGGTGAGTAATTATCCCCATGGTTCCCCACAGGAAAGCCCAGCAACGTCCCAGAACCACAAAGTGCTGAACCTGAACTCAGTTACTCCAGCTCCAAGCCTGCGCACCACTCTCGGCCTGACGGATTTTAAGAGCGGCATCAGGGGGACAGGAAAGCAGGGAGGGGAGAGGAGGGGGCTGGAGGATGCAGAGTGGAGGCAGGGAGGGGATGGGCAGAATGCTAGAGAAGGCTGGCTTCCGCTCCTGAGGCCACAGCCCCTGCCGCATCACGGCCTGAGACTTCCTCCCTGGAGACCAGGACAGAGACATTAACCCTCGCAAGCCACGCCTCCCATCCCCTGCCACATACACCTCTGCCTCCCTGCTAGCGGGCCTCCCATGGGCATCACTTGCAGAGGTGATTCCCCAGGGGCAGAAGTGGCTGCACCCCAGCCTAGCCCCACGGGCCACAGCTTGGGCCTCCCATGTCTATTGTGCGGGGGGCCAGGTAGGGCTGGGGCAGCGCCGGGCCCTGCTCCCCTGGGAACTCCAGGGGTCCCCACGCCCATCCCTCCGCCTTGGACACCTCAGAGACAGACACAGGGTACAGAGAAACCCACTGCTGTCCCCGTGGGCTCTCCACCATCTAATCCCCTCCCACCCGGAGGACGGTTGCTGCCCCACCAGGATGTGGGGATGACCGGGCTGCGCTTCTGTGTCCCCTCAATTGGCCGGACCAGGTGGCTGGGACCCCACCCCATCCTCAGCCTAGCTCAGGGCTGATACTCCCCACCTGCTGAGTGGATGACAGAAATCATGGGATCCCAATGCTAGGAATGGCAGGACCAAAGGGGTCATCTGCTCCAATTCTGTCATTTTACAGATGAGAAAACTGAGGCCTTGAGAGGAAAGGCCCAGGTCACATGGCCAGTGGGCCAGGCCTCTTGATGATAAGATGAGTGTCCCCAGCTATAGCCCCTCTCCCCGCCCCCCCCCATTCCAGACTGTATTCGACCTGAGGCCTCAGGAGTCCCCAGCTAACCCCTTGGGTTCCTGCGTTTTTAGCCAGTAGACGGTCACTGTGCCCTACCTGCCCAGGGCTCCCACAGAGCTGGTGGCACATTTCATATCCCTGCCTCAGCCACCATGACCCTGTGACCAAGGGCAGAACCTGATTCCAGTTACCCCAACCACAGGGTCAGAGATCAAGAGTCACCAGTACTCAGACTGGACAGTTTGAGGGCAGATGCCCAGTTGACTCTGGGGACACTGTTCAGTCCTGACAGGCCCACAGCTCCTACTGTGTGGCCTCAGGACTGGGGGCAGGGTGGACCTCGAAGCTGCCTCCCTGGCTCTCTCCTGGTCAGCTAAGGCCCTCACTACTATCCACTGTCACTGCCCTGCATTTGCAGGAGACTGGACTCGAAGTCCAGACCATCTGGGCTAGAACCCTAGCTCTCAGACTTCAGTTCCCTCATCTGCAAAATGAGGATAATGATGGTACTTACCTCAGAGGGTCAGGATAGGGTCCCTATGAGAATTAGCAGGTTAATACTCACAAGACCTAAAGAGAGGCCTGGTGTTCTGCCAAGTGCTACAGAGGTTTGCCAAACACCGGAGGACACAAAGAGGTGTAAGTCCATCCCTGCCTCGGAGCTCCTGGGCCAGCAGAGTTTTGCTAATAGACGGCATTATTTCTAGGCCAAGGCACAAACAGACGGGAATACACACGAAAGACAAATTCTCCAGCTTCACCAGCCTGCCCTCTTGTCTGAGTGTCTGATCACAAAGTTCTGAAGACCAGGAGAGACGCAGAAGGGACAATCCTGTCCCGAAAGGGCAATAGAGGGAGGGGGCTGGGGCAGGGTTGCATGGAAAGCCCCAGCCCTGGACCCCACCCAGCCCCAGGTCCTGTTCCCCTCGGCCTGAGGAATGGAAAATATAAAACACCACTCAACAAACCCGCACTCCCATCACACCCTCATTTCTTATGGGTGAGAGACTGAATTATCAACCACGATGGAGGGGAGGCTGTGGCCGCTGCAGAGAGCAGGCAGCTCTCTGCCAAAGCCAAGGACACACTGGGCTGAGGGACCCCGGCTGCACCTCCCCACCTGAGCTACCCTCAGCCTCTCCTCTCTCCTCCTCCAGGGGTCCCTCCTCACTGGGGCAGGGGAGGAATGAAGTATCCATTCCTGGGCCTCTTGGGTCCAGGACCAAGTGCTCTCGCTGGGATCACGAGCCACCTGCACGGACACCAGACTGGGGAAGACCCTCCCCAGGAGAGTCCGCCCCTGCCTGGGGAAGCTTCTGCGGGAAGGGGTCTGGGATCCTGTGGGCTCTCAGGAGCCCATCAGTGCTGCCCCTCCAGAATCTCCACCCCAGAGTTGTCAAAGGGCCAGCCATGCACTTCCAGAGACTTCTCCACACACTTTCGTCACATCCTTGACTTTTATCTCAAATCCAGCCCCAATTACAGATGAGAAAACAGGTCCGGCAAGGACCTTTATTCACAAGGGTACACCAGGTCTTGAGCGCACCCTCTACGACACCTCTCGAACCCCAAGGGCCCTTCTGAGCTCCTCAGGAAGCAACAATGACAGAGCTTAAGTGGCTCACAGTGCTGGGGGCGGGGGGTGGACAGGAATCATAAACACAAGTTAAACAAGGACAAGTGCTCTGTCCTGAATGTTTGACGCTGTGCCCATAACCAGCACGGCTCCCCGCACACCTCCTGATTCCTCAGCAAATAACCCTACGGCATGGCTGGTGCTCACCGAGAGCCTTCACACGCCTGGCATTTTCTCTTCCCCGAGGGAGGCAGGCGGAACTGGCCCCCTCACAGAGGACGTAACTGAGGCTTGCAAGTGGTCAAGCGATGTGTCCAGAATCTTACAGGAATCCTGGTAACTAGCACATGGGCATACACACCTGGGGACTGGCCTGGCTGGTAAGCGGCAGAGCTGGGATTTGAACCTGGATCTCTCTAGCTCCATAGGAGTTTCCTCCACCCTGAACAGTGCCTCCCCTTCTTCTCCCTCCATCCAGTCCCTGGTCTGCCTCCTTCCCTCCCTCTGGGGCCCAGGGGTCAAGGATCCCTGTCTCCAGGGCTAGAGGAGGTGGTGGCCGTGGAGAGAAGGGGGAGTCGGGAAATCCCCTCACGGATGGGCGGGACCCCCAGGCCCAGGCAGTTCCAGAAGGAAGCATGACACACATTTCTGAGAGCTATCGGAAGAGACAAATCCCAGACACATGGTGGCAATGACAGCAGCAACAGTCTGAAGATGTCCTAATTGTGTCCCCGGGTACAGTGAGCCAGAGATGCGTTTGGCTCTGCCACGGGTGACAGCCAGCCGGGAAAGCATCGGGAGAGGATTTTCTCCGTCAAAACCCTGCAGCGATGGTTACTACGGTGACTGCAGCCTTTGTCTGCAGGTTGTAAATTGTAATTGAAATGAGTTTTCAAGGTTGAAATAATCAGAGTTCCTCCTCATCTCCCCCATCACCTCCCCACAACTCACCCCACCTAACTGCAACCCTCCTGAGTTCCTCCCTCGCTCGCGCGCCACGCATTCTTGAAGCGGCTCCCTCACGTAAAGGAATACAAAATCAGTTATGTGTATACTCGCGCATGTACACGTCTACGCGTGCACCTGCATGCACTGATACACAAGGTCTATACACACACCCGTGTTCAAACACATATAAACACAGGTAACATATATATCGCGTGGCACTCATCCAGAGTCACCAACAGATTCACCCACTGTTGGGCCAAGAAGCCCGCAAGTGTTTTCTTTGGGAGGTGACACCCGGAAGCACCAGCAGCGGGTAGGAACCAGAAATGGGGAAGGGAGGCAGCTGATACCGGGTGGGCTCAACACCGCTGGGGACCTTCGGGACACTGCGTCACAGACCCAGTGTTGCCCGTCGGAGGAGACAAACACTCTAGCTCCTGCCAATCTTGGGCCAAGGGCTGCTCCCAGGGGCATTAATTAACTCCACTGGCAGAGACAGGGTGGGGGAGCATGGAGGGGACTGGGGGGAGAGTGGCTGGCATGTCCACAGTCACAGCCACGTGTAATCCAGCAAGGTGCGTGGGCACAACACACACATCTACACGTAGAAGCCTGAATTTACATACAAATATGCAAACATACACACCAGTGTTCATCCCTTGGGCAGACTTCCAGGGAGAAGCATAAGAGGGTCCCAGGATCCGCCCAGCTGGGCCTGTCTCCTGGCTCTGCCACGGACCAGCTCTATGACCTAGGTCAAGTAAGATCTCCATTCCTCAAATATAAATTCGAGGTACTCATACTGACCTTGAGGGGCCAGCGGGAGGATGAAGGAGGCACAGACATAACACACAGCATCATACCTTATATACAGAAGGGCTTTGTAAACCTGTTTCCTGTCCTCCCGGGCCCTCCTCCCCTGGGCAGCATCCCACAGCCAGGGACCTCTCCCCAAGCCCGGGCACCCCTTCTGTCCTGCCTACGGCCTGGCATAGGCTGGCTCTCCTTCTCTCCAGTTGAGATAAGCGTGGGGTGCCCACCCCAGGCAGACAGGGGCCCAGGTCAGCCCGCCCGCTGATACGCAGATGGGGGGACAAAGCTGCTTTCTGGCCATCCCCCTCTTTCCTGACCGCCTGTGGTTGAGGCATTCTCCCTGTCACCTCCCTGAAACACACAGGTTTCTCTGAGGGTCCGCTGAGTCCTGCTCCTGAGGCTGGGCTCCACGCTCCCCAGTCCTGCCCGTCATGCCCCAAAATCACATGACAGGCTGTCCCTTGTCCAGGGTCCCATTCCTATTCTTCAGCCTCATACCCTGGTTCCTGCTGAGCCCTGCCCTCCATCAAGACACCTGCTTTCCAGTCTGAGGTATCTCTAACTCAGCCTGGTCCCCTCTGTCCCTCAGCCTGTTTCCCCAAACCCAGCATCCACTCTCTCCTCTCTGTCCCAGGGAACCACCTCAGGTGTCTCCGGGATTACCGGTTGGGGCAGATGGGGATCACCACCTCCGTGGCACGAGGTAAGGTGACCTGGCCAGTCGAGGCGGACTCCTGTCTCCCAGCTGTTCTCTCTGGCTCTGTGGTGGTACATTCCAGCTGCAGGCCCCTTTCGAAGGTAAACAATTCTTGCGGACCCGCGAGAATATGACCCCAGGATGAAAATATTGACCTTGGAAGTTGGTGGTCCCGCTGTGACAGAGACTTCCAATTGCAAATGACCACAGCAGCGGAGAAGCTCTGTCTCTGAAATTGGTAAAGATACCTTCCGGAAGGTCGCTGCATGAAAAAGCAAAGTTCAAGTCTCATCCTGGAACGCCTAGGTCCCTGAGAGTCTGACTTCAAGCACGTGTCTCCAGATGTTCACAGATCCCCAGTTCGAGAAACAGGATATGTGTGTCGGGGCCAGATGGGAGCAGCCTGAACCTCCCCCCCCCCCCCCCGTTCGGCCTCTTGCAGACCTGGCAAGTTGCTTAGCATCTCTGAGTTCTGGTCCCCTGGTCTGTGAAAGGCACCCGGCACCCAGGACCACTAGACAAGAGTAATACCTGGAGAAGAGCAAGCAAGGCTGTTCTCTGCCCCTTACCGATTCTAAGGCCTGTGCACCTCTGCCCAGGAGGAGAGCCTGGGCTTAACTCTCCTGGACAGGGTAGGACGGGACCTGGGGGCAAAGGGGAGGCAGCTCCAGGGACGGGAAACACAGTCGCCCCACATGGTTGCCTCCTTTCCCCCATCACCCAGTCATGTTCCTTCCTCTTCCGGCAGAACCTGGCTTTCCCTCCAGTGGATCTTTCCCATTGGCGTGGAAATATGCTGTCATTCCCCCCATTTAAACAAACAAAACCCCTCTCTTGACACACACACCCCGCCCCCAGCTAGCATCCCTCTTTCTCTGTGTACAATGGAACTTCTCGAAAGCATTGTTCCTACCCACCATCGTCAATTTCTCTCCCTTGTCTTCCTGATCAACTCCAATCCTGGTCTGGCACCCATCTCTCCAAGGAGTCTCCCCACGCTGCCAAATCCCCTCACCCATTCTCCATCCCATCTCACCTGCAGCGTGACCATGCATGATGGGGACCGAGCTCTGGTCTCCACTCCTGTGCCAGCTCCTCTCCCCACCCCTTGACATCTCAGTGTCCAGGGCTCAGTGCAGGGACCCCAACGATACTCCCTCCCTTGGTGTCCCCAGCCAGCCCCATCCATGTACTGACAACTCCCCAAATCCCAAGGCCAGCCAGGCTTCTACACCCACATCCAACAGGCATCTCAGGCCTAAACTGAGCTCCTGGCTCCCCCCACCCACCCCAGCCCAACCTTCCTCCACCCATCTCGTGCATGCCCAAGAACCATGCAGCCACCCTTGATTTACTGTCCTCTTTCTCTCACCTCGAATCCTTCAGCAAACTCCACGGCCACTCTGCCAAACGGACAAAGAAATCTGACCCTTTTCCACCTCCAGGGCCACCACCTGCTCCAGGCCCCATTACCTCCTGCCCAGGCTACAGCACCGGCCTCTGAACTGGTCTCCCACTCTACCCTCACCCCACCTCCTCTCCAGGCCGCAGAGTGAGCTTGTGAGAACAGGAATCGGATCACATCAATCCTCTTTTCAAACCCCGCAATGGCTTTGTCTCATTCTGCATAAAAGACCAAATCCCGACAAACTGCCTACAAGGCCCACTGGGATGGGCCAGCCAGCCCCGCCTCTCTAACCTCACCTCCTTCCTGTTAATACTCTCCGCTTCAACCATTGGGCCCTCCTCACTGCTCCCCAGGCCTGCCAGGTGTGAGCCTGCCTCCAGACCTTTGCACGCACTGTGCCCTCCGCCTGGCAAGCTCGTTCCCGGGTCTCCACACGGCTGGCTCTCTCACTACCTTTGGGTCTTGGCTCAAGCATCACCTTCTCTGCAAGAACGTCTGACCTCACGATTTCAAAGCACAACCTTCCTGATCCCCCAGAACTTTCCATTTCCTTCCAAGTGACTTCCTGAGTCTGCTCTCTCCAGGCTCACGGTTCAGCCCTCCCTGGAGACCCGTGACACTGACTGCTGAGGCTATCCTACCCACCGTCACCTTGTCTGAAAAGCTGTATTGTCTCCCAGCTGCAGTGGGAGCTCCCCGGGCAGGCCAGTGCCCCTTACAGAGCCCAGCTCGGGGGTTGCATGCAATCAGCCTCCGTGAAAGCCTCTGGAACCAGTGAGAAGTGGCACTGGGGGCCGGGGGCTGGCAGGGAGCCCTCCGGCCACCAAGTGGCTGATGGCTTGAGTAAAGACGAATTGCTCTAATGGGTGGCACAGGTTGGCTCCCACTGGAGATAATGGGTAATCCCAAATATTGGTCTTCCCTCCTTCCCCCAGGAAGGAGGCTTTCTCAGGTTCCTTTGGGAATGTGCGAATAGGAAGATCCTTCAAAGCCAGGCTTGGAATACCCAGGAAGGCCCCAGGGCTAGGACATCAGCTGCTCTGAGGCGGGATATTTGTGGAGCTAGACCGGCCAGGTTCAAATCCCAGCCTCTGCTACGCATGATCTTGTGACTTTGGGCAAGTCTTTAGCCTCTCTGTGCCTCAGTTTCCTCATCTGTAAAAGAGGTTGCCGGGAAGATTAAAAGCAAACCACTAGAACAGAGCTTGACAAGTAACAAATGCCATCTAACGACTAGCTGTTGTTACCATTGGTGGTGGTGGTGTGGCTGTTAGCGTGGTCTGCATGACAGGAGTCTCCCCACACATCCCAGCTGCCATGAGGCCACCCTCCCTCTCGGAGTTCCCAGCCCCTGGGAACAGCAGGCAGTAAATTTCTCCTGTTTCCTCATAAACCGGGCCTTCCTCTGCTCAGCCATCACCTGGCTGGCAGGCTGTCAAAAAGATAGATGCTACATCTGCCTTGTTTACGGCTTTAATTCCCGAACCCTCTCTGCGTGCTCCCAGGGAGGGGCCCGGGAGATGGGGAGGGCTCCCCTGGGCCTTGACAGCTGCAAAGACTCCCCACTCAGGGACCCCTACCTGGCTCAGGTGCAGGGTGGTCCCTGGGCAATTTGCAAGCGCTCCCCACAGATCACTTCCATCCTTTCCCTTGGAAAAGGGGAGCGAGACAGCTCTGCTGGGACGGGGATGGCCATGGGTACCGTGATTCCCGTTTTACAGGTGAGGAAACCGAGGCCTCAAGAGGTAAAACGCCCCGCCAAGGTCCCACCGCTAGGAAGCGGCCGCACCAGGTCTCACACCCAGGTGTGCTCTCACCCTTACCATTTGGAGACATACCAGCCCGATCTCCAAATGCCAATATCTGCTGCTCTTTTGAGACTATGTCCGGTCACAGCCGTTCTCTCCCCAGCCATTCGGCACGCAGGCTGCAGGTGCTGGGGAAGTGGCGCCCTCCAGGAGCGGCATGTGGGACTGAAACAGGCAGAGGCCAACTGCAGAATCTGTTTGCATCAAGGGGACCAGAGTGGGCCAATAGGAGGCCACCAGTGCTGAGGGGCAGGCGTCCTGGAAGAAGTAAGTGGGAAGCCAGACTCTGGAGACAGCCTGGGGGTATGTAGAGAACAGAGAGCCTGCCTGGGCTGGCGGGGGCGGGGAGGGGGGGCGGGGGGGGTGGGGGGAGCGGCAAGACTGAGGGGGCCTGGAGAAGTGGGAAGGAAGGAGAGACAGCAGCACCAGCCCTAGGGCCGGGCTGCCTGGGTATAAATCCAGTTCCGCCAATTTTCTAGTGCTATGATGTTCTCAAATGGCCTCAGTAGCCTCTTCCGTAAAATGGGTTCTGCACCTGCGCCTTTACCAACTGTCCTCTCGCATCCGGGATCCTACAGCTGACGGAATTGGTACCAACAGACTTGGAAATCCCCCTCTCCCACTCACCCTCCACATCAACAACCACTGTACCAACACTGATCATACACATCATTTTGCAGCCAGCCTCTTCGTGCACGGTATCCCCCCGCCCCCCATCCTCACCACAGCCCACGGAGATGGGCTGTGACTCCCCTGCCTTCTCTGACAATCGGAGAGGTGAAATGACCTGTCCAAGGTCTCACAGCAGGGAGGACACAGAGTTCAGATCCAGACCCGGGGATGAGTCCTTCCCCTGCCCTCCCCGCCCCCACCACCAGCTGTCCCGGGGCAGAGCAGCACTCCGTGGGTGTCACCCGGGCCCCCGGGCCTAAGACATTCTCCTAAGGGAGCGGCTCAGCTCAAACCTGGGCAGGGCCATGGGAAGCCAGAGCCGCCTCCCCCTCACCCAGGGTGGGTCTCAGGCCAACGAGTGAACATTCCTGGCTGTAGCCCTGCTCCTCACGTTAGCCCGAGATAGACGGGCTCACCGTGCCTGACCTGGGGCCACGCCGGGACTCTTGCCAGCCTCTCCTGGGGCTTCAGCTGCAGCAGGAGGGCTCAGGGTCAGCTGTATTATGCTGTCCTTCTCCTCACCACCTGTGTTCATGCAAGCCTCAGCTCTTTTGTTCATGCCTTCCCCCAGTCTGCAGGTCTGGGGTACAAGCCGTCCTCCCTCCCATCACCGCCTCTCCCTCTGAGCCAGGGCTACCACATTTTACTGCACAGTAGAACCACCTGGGGGACTTTTTAAAAAAATCCCGATGCCCAGGTTGCACCCAGAACCAACTCCCTCAGAATGTCTGGGGGTGGGAGTCAGGCATCAGTAGCTTTAAAAGCTCCCACGGAAATTCACCGTGAACAAGGCTGTCCCCACCCCGGTTCCCAACCCTAGGTACACATAAAATCACCTGGGGGAGCTTTCCCAAAACCTGTAGGCCAGGCCCCACCCCTCAGGTTCTGATGTAACGGGTCTGGGGTGGTGCTGGTATAGTTTTAAAAGCTCCCAGGTGATTCTGATGCACAGCCGGGCCTGAGAGCCACCATTTCCCAATTCATCAAGTGCTTCCATTAATACTTTGTCACTTCCACCCCGAGATATCCTCTGGCCTGGTTCACCATCAATCCCATTTCTCAGATAAGAAAGCAAAGGCCCAGAGAGGTCACAGAGCGTGCCTCAGGCTCGCAGGGAAGCTCTACACTCTTCTGGATTCTGCTCTAGGCCTCCTTCCTCCACCTGCTCCTACAGCCCAAACATCTCCCTCGGGGCTGCGGAGATGTACCCCTCTCCCCAGTTCACCAGCGCGGCGGCGGGAGACGTTTGCGAATCCTGACCCGAGACCTGGGCGTCTGGGTAGAGCCTACGGGGGCTGACCAAGGCCCTCTCCCTCCCGCCCCTCCCAGACCAAGAGGTGACTCCAGAAAGCCCCTCGCCTTTGGCAGGCTAGACACGGGAGGCCCCAGATACCCATCTTGCCCCCAGCTCCAGTCTCACCTATTCCCATCCTCGAGTCAGGCCTGGTGACCTATGATCAGGGTGAACTCACCATTTTCCAACGCCACTTAGGCGCTTTTAAGAATAAAAGGGATGTGTTCAAAAATTATGCCAGGAGAAAAGGAGTGAACAAGAAGCTCGGTCACCCTACCCATGAAGGTTCAGTCTGCTGTGCTCAGGCATGTTTGTACTTCTTAAACCTCCTCTGTGATTACTGCCTGATGAAGGCATTTGCTGTGCAGCCTTCAGCAAGTTGCTTGGCCTCTCTGACTCCCCATAGTATCCTGTATAATACGGGGACCACAAAAGTCCCTAGAGATGTTTTAAGAGTGAAATGAGATAATGTCTGTAAAGTATCTGGAACACAACAGATACTTAACACACAGTGGTATTTATGGTTATTAGCTCATCCAGGAACATAAGCCCCCACGTAAGACAAATACACACATACGCCTTCTCCCTTAGACATACCAACTCATGCACATACACAATCACACACACCCGTGTGTGCACACACACACTGCCACATACACCCACACATGAGCTTGCCTGCTGGGCCCCGGGGGATACCCATGGTCCTTCCTAGGTGGCCAATATTCCTGATTCCCAGAGAGCCCTGGCCACCAGAGGGCAGCATCCACCTCACCTGCCCACCAACCTAATCCCACTTCCTCCTCCCCCAGCCCTGGGGGTCTCCCCACTGCCTAACATTCCATGCAGCATGTCCCTGCACCCAGTCAGGTGGCCCTGTGCTCATCTGGCCCTCCTCCCAAGCTACACAGAATAGCCCAGAAGGGTACAAGAGGGACTTCACCACCCTCACATAGGTACCACTCATGTTGAAGACACCCGGAGCCCCCTCAAAGTCACTGAGGCAGGATCCTGCTGCAGGACTGCCCAGACCAAGAGCACATAAGGACCCACACCTGAATGTATACAAACGTGAACACACCATGATGGCTACCCTAGGGGACTTAGGGCCTGGAGCTCAGACCTGAGTTCAAATCCTGCTCAACCACCCTCCATCTATGAGAACTCAGGTCCCTTTACTTACCTTCTCCTAGCCTCTTTTCCAATCTGTAAAACGGATCCTCCCGGGGCTCATTCCCTATCCTTTTCAGGACTATGCCCGAAAGCTACCTTTACAGGAAGGCCATCTCTCTTTTTTTGGTTTGTTTTGTTTTGTTTCTACTGCACATTTGCTTTCTGACATATTCTATAGTTTATTTATCTCGATTAAACGTTTTCCTACTAGGATAAAAATTCCAAGAGATTTTTGACTCTTTCATTCGGTGCTATATCCACAGCGCTTAGAACAGGGCCAGGCACACCCTGAGAATCAAACTGGCGTTCGTTGAATGGCTGATGGAACCGAGAGGTTTCTGCACAATGCTCACACCGGTGAGCTTCTGGACTCCCACACAGGGCAGCTGGGGTCAATTCTGTGGGCTCGTCCTAGGGACATCCAGATGGACCCCGAGGTGGCCACAGGCCGGAGGGAAACTCTGCCGAGATCCAGGAGCCCCTTCTCCCCACCATCCCCAGCAACATCAAGGATGCATGAGAGCACTTTGAGTTTCTCGGATTCTGAGCCCTCCCACACCCAAGGCCTCCATCCAGAGTGGCCCTGAACCGCCCCCTCAGACCCCGCCCCCAGGCTCCACCCCCCCCACGGCCCGCCCCACTCCTGCGGTAGGGCCAGCCCCCCACCCCCCAGGCCCAGCCTGGCCCCGCCCCGCGCGTGCTCACTGGTGCACTTCTTGACGTGGCTGCCCTTTTTGAGCGCGTGGCGGCTGAGCTTGCAATGGAAGTTGTCCTCCCAGAACTCGGCAAACCAGATGTTGCGCCGGTTGTTGTCCAGCGTGCGGCTGGAGAAGTAGCGGTCGAAGCCTGGCAGGGAACCCACCAAGACGTCAGGGCCTCGCGCCCCCCTTCCCCACCTGCCCCCAGCCCTTGCCGCCTCCACTACCCAGAGATTTAGGGATGGCCCAAGCAGAGGGAGGGAGGAAGGGAAGAGCATAGCCTCTGATCCAGGGCCCGGCCGGGGAAAAAAACAAAATGTGGAGCTTTTCATTTCATTCAAGATGAAAAGAGCTGTATTAAGTCCCAGGGGGAGCACGTGTAATCTTACAACTGCTGCCTTTATGGAAGAGAAGTGCCCGGTGAGGTGCTTTGCCTTTTAACCACCAGAATGCTAATATCGGGCCTCTGTGAGAAGGAGCCACCTGGGCGTCCTGCGATCAGAACAGAGAGTCTGGTGGGGGCTGACCAAAGCTGGGAGCACCTAACCTCTCTGGTTCTGAAAAGACCAGACAAGGGAGGGGAGGGGATGACCTAGGTCACACAGCAAGACCAGGGCCTAGATCTTCTGCCTTCAAGTCCAGAACTGCCCCATCATTGACAGACATGGCTTCCTCCTTCAGATGTTCCAAAGAGGACTCACCAACACAGCTCTAAGCCCAGAACCAGCCCCCGCGCCCCCGGGGTGGGCAGGCTGGCGGGTGGAGAATGCCTCGGCTCTCCTCCCAGTTGCCCCTTCTGTATTGATGACTGTTCCAGGTAATGTGCCCAGTTGACTGGGCTCTTTGGGGTGGGCCAAAAGTTCCAGAAGTTCAGTAGGGTCCACACCATGTGGTGAGCTTCCTGTCTAGGGCCGGGTTCAAGTGGAGGCTCAGTGGCTGTAGGAGCCAGCCGCAGGAGAAAAGCTGACATCGGTGAGGGACTGGGCTAGGGCAGGGTCTCCCAGCCTTGGTGCTCTGGACACTTGGGGCCCCATCATTCTCTGTTGTGGGGAACTGTCCTGTGCAGTGCAGGATGTGAACAGCATCCCTAGACTCCACCCACTCGATGCCCGTAGCATCACTGCCTTCCCCCCACCCAGTTGTGACAACCAAAAATGTCTCCAGATATTGCCAAAGGGCATTTGGGGGTCAAATCACCCCCAGGTGAGAAGCACTGCTCAAAGTCTTCTCTAATATCCCAGAGAGGAAAGGGACTTTGTCAAGCAAGTTCTGGGGTTCTAATCCCAGCTATGCGACTTAATAGCCACTATATGTCACTTAATCTCTCTGAGCCTTAATGCATTCATTTACTAAATGTGGATAAAAGTGTCCTGTGGGGTTGCTGAGAAGACTAAATGAGATGTCTACCAATAGCCAGAGTTACTGTTATTTTGTATTTACTATGGCTCGAGGCTGAGAAGGGTAATGTGGAAACTTCTGTGGCCTGTACTTCCTCTGCCTCAGGGCAAAGAGAGAACACTGCTGCGTGACCTTGAGCAAGTGCCTCCCATGCTCCGGCCTTGGTGTCTTGGAAAGTTCGGTGGAGACGGATGTCTGCAGGCCTTCCCAGCTCCATCAGTGCTGGATTCTATTTAATGAAGCAAGAGCAGGGGAGAAGGCTCTGGGAGCCTGCCTCCCCTGTGGTGAGGACAGTGAGATCCCTGCCAAATTGGGCCATTAATGGGAACTTCACACCTCACTCACAGCGAGGTTCTAGCCAGGGCAGCCCGTCCCTGCCCAGGGTGATTGTGGGTTCTGCCCCAAGAAGAAGGGATGCCGGGCAGGACAGGCCCAACCCCAACACCACCCAGGGCTTGCCAGACCCAGGCAGCCCTGCAGGGAGAACCCTGCCCCCCCCCCCCCCCGGCACAGCACCCTCTTCTTGTCACCTGCTGGGAGCTCCCAGCCCCTTCTGACAGAGGACTTGCCCCAGGCAGGGCGAGGGCCTTGCCTCTTCGTCCCAGATGAGAGAAGTGTTTGGGGATGAAGGAAAGTCCTTGATAAATAAGCTTCCTGTATGTGCCACACGTGCCCCATGTTCCCCACGCCCAAAAATATCTGAGAAGGGAGAAGAAAGGTGCTGAATCTGGATTTGAATCCCAGCGGGGCTGAGTGTAGCCAGAAAGGCCGCGCAGCCTAGAACATCAGCACAAAGAAGGTGTGGGCCAAGGTGGAGGAAAGAGGTGGGACGCGGGAAGATGAGGATTGGGCGAGGAATGGAGGAGGGGGACGGAAGGAGGAACAGCTGGGGATGACCCCGACAGTGGTGGCAGGCAAGAGCGGCGGGCACGCGGGCCCCGGGGCTGCCGGGCCTACCTCGCACAGACATCCTCTTGGGGAGGATGGTGACAGCGCCCTCCGCCACCTCCTCCAGGTGCAGCACAGGTGCGCTCTTGGAGCCCCAGCTGTCCGAGCCCATCCAGAAGAAGTGGCCTGTCTGATTAGCCTTCCGTGCTGCCTCCAGCACATGCCTGTGGGAACACACGCCAGCCCAGCCCAGCCGTGTCTGCCCGTGCAACTGCCCCACCCTGGCCACACCTGCTTGGGGGCCCTTGGCTGACCCTGCCCAGACACACACCTGTCCCCCCAGGCCCATCGTTCCCCCTGCCCCACACCTGCCTACAGGCCCATGGCCGCCCCCCTCTCAACCCATACCTGTTCCTGTAGCCCCTGCCCACCCCTGCCCACAGGCCCAGCATGCTCCCCCAGACCCACTCCTGCCCCCAGGGCCACGTCTGTCCTTGCACCGTACGTGCCCCGTATCTGACTCAGGCCCCTGGAACTACATCTACCCAGCCTGGATCTTCTCGGGTTCGTGTCACCCGGCCCTAATCCCACGACCACACTCTTGGATCCTTTTCACATGTATATGTGTGCACATGCGAACACACACACACACACACACACACACACACATCACTTTACACCCTTACTCCTCTGCATTTGGGCCAGCAGAGCCCTCTCCACCCCACCTCTTCCGGTGCCAAAAGCCCAGGGCCTCCAAAGAGCTGCTTTCCACACCCTCCTGGATGGAGGGTGTCACAGTCCTACTGTGACATTGGTTGAAATCAAATCAGGGACCCTAGAGCCCAGCACAGGGCGTGGCCCACAGGAGACGCTCAGGGATGAGAAAACCAAGAAGGACTGGGAAGAATTCCCCCAACCCAGGGCTTCCCATGGGGGGCGGGGGGGTGGGGTGGGACGGGGAAACTGGAGCACAGAGGAGGCAAGCAACTTGCTCAGGATTGCACAGCAAGTAAGAGTCTGTGATGCTGGAAACTGGGACACAGCCACCAGGGCTTGAGAGTGGCTGCTGGGCCTGTGCAGGAGGCAGCCAGCTGGGGTGGGACAGCCTGGGGCTGCCAGGGACAAACATGTTTCCAGGCCACAGAGCCCATACCTTCCCTCCGTCAGCATCTCCCAACTCTCGATATTCCTGGTCCCCCAAATTTGCTGCAGCCCCCCACCCACCAGGGCACATTAATCTAGCGGGGGGCTGCTCAGAAGCCACACCCACAGCCCTATTAATACCCACTTGCATTTGGCCAGCCAGAGATGACCAGAGCTCCCAGGCCTCCATCCCTGCAAAGTCACCTGGGTTTATTTTTACTTCTGTTTGCTTCTGAAAATACATGTGGATTTCCAGAAATGCCTCTGCACCCCCCACCCCACACTTCCTGCTACCGGTCCTTCTGGAGTCAGCCCTCTCCTCTGTGGGATACATGGCCCAGTGCCTTCATCTCTCCCTCCCAGCACATGGGTCCATCTGAGCTAAGCAGGGGGCCTAGAGCGGGGTGCACCCCTGGGTGGGGTATGGGATCTGAGCGCCAGGCTTTGGGGTGGGGGCGGGGACAGGAATGCAGGGACCAGTGATTTAAGTGAGGCAAAGAGCCTCTGAAGGGACCCTCCTGCCCCAGGAGCTGGCAGACCTGTGGGTAACAGGAATGTCCTGGGGCAGAATTTAAGGGGCCTGAAAGCCTTGACGGGGGCAGGAGCAACTTCCGGGCTCAGCAGCCTGACTCCCCCTTCCCAGCCTTTCACTGCCTGAGATACCTCCCCCTTAGAGCTGGTCTTTTGGCTTTTGAGGCCTTAATGATCTTCCAGAACTTCCCCCTCCTTCCTTGCAGGGACCTGGCAGTGACTCCTCGGGGAAGTCTGTTTTGCTGCAACTCAGGAGTCCAGGATGGGGTCCTTACCGAGTGGGGAAAGTGTCGGAGGGAACAGGACCCAGATGGACACTGGTTAGCAACAGGGAAGGAGGCGCATGGGGGCAGGGGCGGACCGGGGGCCTTGGCCGGGCTGGAGGGCAGGGGAGGCCTGAGGGCACAGCACGCTATGACGCCTCAGGCCAGCTATCTGAGGGAGGACGTCTGGGGAGAATCACACCTACCATCTCATCCTCCTCTACAAATGCAGGGCCATGCCTCCCCCACCAGACTCTGAGCTGCGTCTCCCCCTCAGGCTGAGGTTCCCTGAGGGCAGGGCTGTGTCTCCCCTCCCCAGACTGGGGCTCCCGGAGCTCAGAGCTTGTGTCTCTCCCCCTCAGGAGAATCTTGGAGGTCTGGCCCCCCGCCTTGGCCTTCATATCAGTCTGAGAGGTAGTAGCAGGGGGAAGGGCAGGAAGAAGGGAAGTGGGTTAATAGGGGTGGATGCTCAGGGGTCATCTTTGAAGTGCTCCCGAGATTCTGACTCAGGACGAGAGGCAGACGTGCAGACAGGTGAGCTGGCCCAGCATTTATACTGTGTGGTCGTCGCACCCAAAGCCCACCCATTTCCTCTGCAAATGCTCAGGGAGGGGACTGAGGCTCAGGGGTGAGTGCGTACCCAAGCAGGACTAGAACCGCAGCCCAGGCCTCTTCCCACTGCTCCAAGCTTTGTCCAGGAAAGGAGGCAGGGGCTCCCCACACACTGGGCACCTGCTACGCAGGACTCTGCTCTAAGCCCTTTATGCACATTCTTGCATTCAGTTCTCAAACCTCAGGCAGGCATCATTAACCCCCCACCGTCTTTTAAGCAATAAAGAGGCACAGAGAGGTGGAGAAGTTTGCCTCAGGTCACACTGCTAGGAGGAGGGAGAGCAGGATTAGAACCTAAGTGCTTTGGCTCAAAGCCCAGGACCTTAACTCCTCTGTTAAAGTACCGGCTTACCCCGGTTGGCAGAACGGATGTAGGAAACGGAGTAGGGGAGGCGGGAGGGGTGCCCATTAGCAGTAGCCTGCGCCCCAGCCTGAGGGGTCTCCCAGCTCACACACTTACCCACCCCACCTCTCCGGATCCTAGGTGGGGTCAGGCTTGTCTAGCAAGGTCTCCAGCAGGACCTGCCGCTCTCCCCATGACTGGCTCCCGACCCCCACCCCACGGCCGCCTGCCCTCACCTGATGTCATCCTCATTGGCAAAGATGATGACCGCTCTGGCATTTGAGGTCTCCAGGAGGCGCCGGATGATCTTGTCAAATTCCCCAGGCTTGGGCTCCCGTGGTATCTTCACCGACTGAGCAATGCACACGCCCCCTGTGGGAAGGGCACCAGTCAGCCTGGGTGGGGGAGGGGGGGCAAGGCAGCATAGGTCTGTCCCTTCTTCACCCCGCCCCCTCGGACACACACTCACTCCAGGAGACGGAGGCCAGGGGCTGCCCTTGGTCCCCCAGCTGGACCCCTAACTCCAAAGTCCTGATTTCTAGGCACAGGCTGTGTGATTAGAACAGCCACAGTACAGGGGACCTGGGTGGTTCAGTTGGTTAAGCATCCAACTGCGGCTCAGGTCATAATCTCCCGATTCACGGGTTCGAGCCCTACAGCCGGCTCTGTGCTGACAGCTCGGAGCCTAGAGCCTGCTTCAGATTCTGTGTGTGTGTGTGTGTGTGTGTGTGTGTGTGTGTGTGTCTGCCCCTCCCCCACTAGTGCTCTTTCAAAAAATAAATACGGTGTTAAAAAATTTTTTTACAACGGCCACACTACAAAGTTCAGTTCCACCACTCACCAGCTGGATGACCCTGGACATGTCACTTAAGTTCTCTGTGCCTCAGTTCCCCCATATATAAACAGGCTGCTAGCAAGAGACGAATACAGCAGTGTTGAGGAGCTGGGCCGCCTAGGTGTCAACCTCAGCTCTGCTACTTACTACTTACTGTGTGACCTCAGGGTGGTTACTGAACCTCTCTGTGCCTCAAATACATCATCTACAAAGTGAAGATACTACTACTACTTACTTTACAGGGTTGTTACAAAGCTAAGTGAGTTAGTGCACATAAATGCAATAATGTTTGGCACGTAGAGAGAGTGCTTAGTAGACGTTGGTTATTTTCATTGAGGCCACCTCCTAAGGCGTCGTGGAGCCGTAAACCTGAGAAGACAGCAAGTTGCCCACCCTGGGCCATTGCCGCCCCCCACATCCACATCCACGCGCACCTCCCAGGGCTCTCGTCCCCGGGCCGTGTGCTCATCAACAGGCCCCTTCGGCAAGAGCACCGTGTGGCTGCTGGCTCGTACCCATACATCCTGCGTATGTACAAGCCGGGACAACCGGGTACATCCCGGGCACATCCTGCGCCGGCCGGCCATCCAAGTCTTCCCAAGCTCCTCTCCGGGCACTCACAGACTCCTCCGTAGGTAGGCTCCCCAGCTCCCACTCCACTCCTTGGCCCTGCAGGGTGCCTCTCCTCATCGTATTCGTGAGCAAATTCCCAGCTGGGAGTTCAAGAGCCATTCTAACAGAGTGCTTCAGGAGGCGCTCGCTCGGAAGGGGTCAGGGAGTCTTTGGGAGCCCCCCTGTCTCTCCTTCTTCCCTGGCCCACTGCCTGCCTGGGTCCTCGGTGAGGTGGGGGGGGGGGCGTGGGGGAGACAAGAGGCCAGGGCTTGCCTATCTCCTGAGCTCATTCCCCTACAAGAAGCCCAGCCCCATGCCTGTGGGAGCATCCGGGAGGCAGCATCAATCTGAGGGCCAGGTTCACAGAATCTGTGAGGCTCACAGAAACCCTGGGAGCACTTTAGACTTTCCCCAGCCAGTCCCCAGCCTTCGACATGTCTCTCCAGGGCTGGCGGGAGACAGGTGTCATTCATGCATCCAAATCCCACCTGATCTGGCACAAAAGCACTTGTGGACCACTGTTTCTAGTATCAACGGCACCTGACAGACGAGGAACCTAAGGCTCAGAGAAAAGAAGTAGCTTGCCCAGGGCCACACGGTTCCCTGCTCCTACTGGGATACAGAGCAGGGGAGCCCCCAGGGATTAAGAACCCCAGGGCCCCAGGTGGCAGAGTCAGGGCTCGGCGGATAGAAAAGTGTGGGGGCTTATTCTTAATGAAGCAGATCCTTTATCGAAGACTGTCGGCCTCCTCTGGGTTCTGCTCAAGGGTCTCAGCCCAGCTCCACCCCAAACAGGATCCCTTGGGGACCCAGCAATGCCTCAAACCATCTACCTTGGTTGGGCACCCGGCTGCTGCTACCCCTGGGCTTCCAAATGGCCTCTCTGCCCATGCTGAGGCCACCGGATGCTTCTGCACAGGTTCCACGCACCTTTGTGTGGGGGCCTGCGCTGCGAGGGGCCCACAGTCCTGGGACACACACCCTACCCCACCAGGAAAAGTATCAAAACCCAAGCCCCACCACCCAGGAAGGGCTTCTACCCTTGGGCAGGGAGGGAGGTGGCAACCAGGAAGGGCTGCCCAAAGGCAGTGACCTGAGCTGAGTCTGTGGGAGGAGGCGTAAGCAGCCAGATGTGGGACAATCTGGGGAAAAACAAGGTACCCTCACTACAAGAGGGGTTGCTCTGCGCCAGGCACCTGCCAGGCCTGGGGCCGCACGACACACGGGCACTCTCACATCCCTGTCCCCAGGAAGTAGACCCCCTGGTTCTCCGCAGCAGGCAAAGCAGCCCTCTGCCCCTACCCACTGACCAGAACCCCCCTCCCTTGCTTTCTGCCTCTTTGGGGCAGGCGGAGCTCCTCAGGTCTCTCCTTAGGCACCAAAGAAATCCCAAGCGCTACAGAAGACCATGGTCATCAGAGCTCATGGGAAAGAGAGAGGAGGAGAGAAGGAAGGAGGGTGCCTGGGTAGGACTGGTCCCTCCAGTCCCGGGTCCTGCAGAGAGAGCCAAAGGGAGCCAATCTGCTGCCCACAGCGCTGGCCCTGCACTAATGGCGGCTGGGTAGACCCTCTGCTCCCAGCTAAACCCTCCATATGGTTCCTTTCCAGTTAGAAAGTGGGCCAATTGTGACATTTCCCCCCCATCTGGAGAGACAGATGGACAAGGGGAGGCGGCTGGACGGGGGGGTAAGAAAGAGCCACCTGGCTCCAGGAGGGAGGAGGGGGGGTCAGGGCAGAAGGGAGGGAAGCAGGGAATGGGAGCGAATTGTTCTCAAACAGGGAGGAACTCACAGATAAGGCGGTCTTTCTGGGCCATGCCCGCCCCTTCCCAGGAGGATCCATGGGATGGTCCTACCTGACACCCCAGGGCATATCTTGCACGCTTCATTTTGCTGGTGAGAGAAGAGTTAAGTGACCACAGCTCCGTCAGCTAGAATGTGAGCCACAAGGTGCCTGAGATGGGAGTATGGCCTGAGCAGGATACTCTTACAACCCCAAGGGAGGGAGGGGATTGGAGGGGAAGTTTGGGGGGTTACGCAGAGCTCAACAACAACCGTGAACATTTATGAAGCGTCTGACGCGCGGTGAATATTATTCTGCAAATTTTACAAGGATTCATTCATCTGGGGTGTCGTCGGCACATCGCCAATTTCTAGATGAAGAAACTGAAGCACAGAGAGGTTAAGTGGCTTCCCAAGGTCACACAGACAGTCAGTGGCGAGGTAGGGGTTGAAACGCAAGCCATCTGTCTCCGGCAACCGCCCCTTCTGCCATTCCAACGTGTCATGGCTTGGGCCACGTGGACAATGGGTTGGGGTACAAGGTCAAGGGTACATCCTGCGGGCCACAGACATGGGCATGTCTGAGCACACTGCCTGCTCTGGAGTAAGTGCCCTCTGGTGTCCCTGTCCCAAGGTGAGAAACCAAGTACCCACAGGGTCCCTTTGCGTGGCTGCCCAATTGTCCGCACGGCTGCTCCGGGGACCCCCGAATGGGGGATTAAGTGGCTGGCTCACCAGGGGCTCTGCTGACATGACGCAAGCTGTCAGTAGTGAGTGGCACCGAGGACCAGAGTAGCCTCAGAGGGACCAGCATTTACTGAAACGTGCACTGCAGGCCGGGCGTGCAACGAGTCCTCACACACCCTGGGGCGGGTGCTCATAGCCCCATCTTACAGAGGAGGACTGAGGCTCGGAGGTGCTAGGTAGCTGACGGAGCTGACACGGCCAGTAAGTGGGACTGCAATCTGGGTCTGTGTCCAAACCCTCTCTTAGGCCGAGAAAGAAAAGGCCTGGGTCACTGGGTCTCTCTTGACCCCTACCTCCTGCCACCCCTCCCCGGCTCCGGAAAGACTCCAAGTCAGACACCAAGCCCGCCAGCCCTCTGT
Source organism: Acinonyx jubatus (assembly GCF_027475565.1). Classification (NCBI taxonomy): domain Eukaryota; kingdom Metazoa; phylum Chordata; class Mammalia; order Carnivora; family Felidae; genus Acinonyx; species Acinonyx jubatus. The sequence goes on along the minus strand of NC_069385.1, from coordinate 117,345,026 downwards.
CCCCTCTGTCGCCTGTGCTGTCCCCGAGGCTGCAGCTCCATCACCATCACCATGGGGACCATGGCCAACGCTCCCTGGGATGCCCTCTTCAAACCTCTCTACCGGGGACGGTGCCCTTGTCTGCACCCCCTGCTCCTCTCCCCATGGCCTCTCTCAATGGATAAAGTAATAATCCAAGGGTCCATACGGAGAGCACATATAATTGAATTAAACCTAAGTGGCAAAGAACACTCTCTGATCAGAGGCTGGAGCCTCCTACCTCTCCCAGACTCCAGGCGTAGGATCATAAGAAGGAAGGGGACACGCAGGAGTCTGGGTGTGGCCCCTTAAGCCCCCCTTGGCAAGCCCCTCACTCCACACCGCAACCTCCCAGCCCCCGGCAAACACCCCAGCTGCCAGCTACAGGCTCTGATACCCGCCAAGTCAGTGCCTCCGCTCACAGGGCCAGGGGCAGGAAGCCACAAGCACTTGCCAAGAACATCTGAGCACATGCGGGCGTGGGGACCTCAGAGACCTCCCGGCCCAAGCTGGACAGGGAGCGAGGAGGATGAGGCCAGAGAGGAGCAGCACTTTGCCCAGGGGCACACAGCAGCTGGGGCAGACCCCACCTCCCGATGAGGCTCTCACCACTGCACCAAGGGGGTTAAAACCCAGGCCAGCCCTCTCACTGCTTCCCGCCTGCTTTGTCACAGCGTAACAGCCCAGACTAAACCCACAGTGAAGGCTGGGGCATCCCCTCACTTCCCTGGGCCCCCACCAGCCCCCTCACCCCTCCAAGCTCCCTCCTGCAGTGAGTGCCCAGCGCACCCCCAGCTACGGTAGCACAGAGCCTGCCCTATCTCCACACCTTCCCCTCGTCCTGTGCCGTCCCACCTGCCAAAACGGACTTGTCCTTGGTCCCGTCCCTCCAGGCCCTGCCTCTACTCTGAGAAAGCTGAACAGTTCCATGAGGGAGTATCCAAGGAACACTTTGGAGACCACAGGGCGACATCCGGTGAAGTGAAGTGTGCGGATTGCCTACAAGCCGGCCCGCCCCCTTCTGCGTTCCTCCCCAGAAACGCACACATGGGGAGGGGGAGCCGGCCAGACATGTACCACAGCGCCATTCGCAATAGCAAACAAACGGAAATGACCTAAATATTTTACAACAGAAGATCGGAGAAATGGGTGTTTGCCCGATGGAAAGAAAACAGCTCTCGTGTGTCGGCCCCACAAAATCCTGGGAGGACACAAAGTCGGTCGAAAAGGCAAATCGCAACCTGATCTGTCCCATTTGTGAGGGATTTAAAGACCACATATAATAAAACAAGATGCGGTCTGTATGGAGACGCACATACCTCTGAGCAAAAGCTGTGTGAAGGCAGGAGCTTCTGTCTGCTAGATTCGTCGCGTGCTTGGTAAACGTGGACCCCAGGACCCAAGCGAGACAAACCTTCCAGGCACAAGTGGCAGTGAGGGCGCTCCAGTCCTCACGTGTGCAGCCTGATGGAGAACATGCCAGGGCACACCCCAGCCTCCCTATTTCATCGGTGAAATGGAGCTACTCAGCACTCGCAGCCCAGTGGCATCCACAGTGCACGGGAGGGGAGGGGTGGGGGGTGCCTGTCTGGGACCTCCCTTCTCCTGCCAGCCTTCTGGCTCCCGAAATCCGCTCTTCCCCTGAGAACAGGCCATGAGCTGGCCAGCTGTCCCCCGTGACTCCCCCGGGCTCCAGGCACCTGCCCCGACTTGAATGTGACATAGAGACTCCACTAGAAAACTTGATATCGGTTGCCTGTTGTATTTTGTGGTCTCTGAGCCCTTTCCATTTGCGGCCTGGTGACCTTTCCCGGTGTTCTCCAGGCCCAGCCAAGGTATCTGTGTCGGCGTCTGCCTCCAACTACACTCCCCAAGGGCGAGGCCGGGCCTGTGCATTTGTTCGTTTGTTCATTCACTCATCCATCCATCCACATTCATTCACGCATGCATGCATTCACTCGAGAATTGCCCTGCTCCGTTCCTGGCACAATCAATCAGATGTTGAGAAGTGATAAGAAGTAAAATTCCTACCTTGGAGCTCACGGTCTAGCTGGGAAAGAAAGCAAGACCAGCAAAGACAGCAATGAGCCCGAGGGAACATGCAAAAGGACCGGCCCTCCGGGCCAGCAGGAGCACATGGCAGAAGGCCCACCGGTGCCCGGCCCGCTGCCGGCTCGTCCACGCTTCACGCTGCGTTCAACAACACACTGTGCCCACATGCTACCACGATTTTCCCTTCACTGAGTCTACAGATGTTTACCGAGCTTGTTAGGTACCGGGGAGGTTTTCGAGGCTAGGACAGCCGTGAGGAGGACAGAGCCCCCCACCCTCATACAGCCCACTCACAGTGGCAGAAAACATCTCAGAGGCAGGGCAGGGGAAGAGACGAGTAAGTAGGGTGATGTGAGGGCGGGAAGTGGGGGCCGCATCCCCTCATTCCACCCGGTTTTGTCCTAGAGGACGGGGAAGTTCAGGCCAGGCCGTGCAGCTTAAGAGGCACAGATTTGGACTCTGCTTTGACTTTTCCCTAGGAGCTGCTGCCTTGCCTGACAGCCAGGAACTCAAAACACTTTGGACTTGTAGATCCCATCCTCAAGTGAGAGCTCGCTGTTAAAATGACCTCATTTCTCTGTCCTCCACTGCCTGGGGTTGTACGCGCTTGTTTGAGGCCGGGGACGTGGAAACCCACGGGCACTAAGGGATGCCCAGGGGGAGTCAGCCAGCCAGATTTCCTGCCTGGAGGGGTCTCCCTAATGCCCCCGTGGACTTAGGTTCACACACACTGCACCTGTGCCCACTTTTTCCTCCTCCCCACACCTCCCTGTCCCCTGCCACATGGCTCTCCCCACTCGACTTGTCTGAATAAGCATCCCCGTGATCCTGCCACCCCCCAAGCAACCCCCAGATCTCCTCCCTCCGCAGCACCCCCACTTATGGGCTGGGCCCACCCTGGAAGCCAGGGCAGGCAGAGAGCAAAGGCCCTCCCACCAAAGCAGCCTGCTTTTCCCCAAGCCCACAAGGTGGGACAGTCAGGGGACCTAGGCTCCCTGGTTCCTCCCCAGAGGCCTCAGCCACATCCTCCAGGCTTGGGCATCTGTCTCTTCCTCCAAATCTCATTCCCTCCCTCACCAGGCCCTGAGAAAGGAGCTAAGCGGCCAGCACACAGGCAGAGGGGTGGGCAGAGTGGCCAGGATGGGGCACCCCAATCCATAGCACTCCCTGTCCTGGGAGGACTCCACATCCACTCCGTCTTTCTCCAGCGCCCAGAGCCCTGGGATCACACTCTGCAACCCAGGATGTCCACTTGGCCTAAACAGCACTGGGGGGCTGGGCTCCAGACTAGGGAGGAGAAATTTCCCCACGGCTGAACCCACCCTTCCCCTCATGGTACAAGCCGGCCGCTGAAGAGGCCAGCACAGACATGAGCTCCTCTCCTCTTTCTCTTTTCCTTGCTTTTTTCCCCCCTTTTAAATTTAAAGAGAGAGAAAAACAATGAAAAGACAAATCCTAGGAAATCAAGTGGAAGAATCTACATTATGGCAAAATGTGAAGGCAGCAAATTGCAACATGGAGAGAAAGGTGGGGGGAGTTGCACAACCCGAGGGGGGCCCCCAGGTTCCTGGAGGTTCCTAGCAGAGAGGGAGGTGGGGGAAGGCATGAGGGAGGCTGGGAGTCACCCCGAACCATACAGACGCACACACGCACGCGCGTGTGGCCCTGCTCTCCTTCCTCCCACTCCAAGAGCCAGGCCCTCTCCCCAAATGCGCTTTCAGGAAAGGAAGGTACTCAGAGGGTCAGTGATGAATCCAGAGGTACTTTTGTTTTCAGGCAGCAGGGCCGGGCCTGGAGGGTGTTTTGAGGTCAGGAAGATGCCCAGGCCCTGGGAGAAGGCCCCTGGCCCGTGGCTGTTCCAGGGCGAGTAGGGCTGTGGGAGACGGTGAGGGGTGGGCCCGCACTGAGCCCAGTCTGACCAGCTCTGGCTCCAGCTGGGCCTGGGGCTCCACAGGGGGCTCGAGGCCTCTGCGGGGGGGGGGTGGGGGGGGGGGGGGGCGGGGAGGGGGGGGGTGGGCAGCAGCTCAGGCCAGGTTCACGGCCACTGGCTCTTTCTGCTCCTGTTCCCAGACCTACTCCCCACCCTCTAGCCTCCACTCTAGCCTCCATCTGACACATGGCTCCTTCCCTACAACCCTCGGTGGCTCCATGCGTGCGTGTGTGTGTGTGTGTGTGTGTGTGAGAGAGAGAGAGACAGAGACAGAGACAGAGACAGAGACAGAGACAGAGACTTGAGGTCTCACCTCCTCCTCAGATCTGCAACATCCAGCCTTACACAGGTCCCTACCAGAATCTGCCATCCGACCACAACTGCTGCCCCCACAGGCCTCTGCGCCCTCAGCCAGGGGGCTCCCACCCTTGCAGCCCTTCCCTTACTGGGCCTTGGTTACCTGCATCTCTAGTCAGAGCCCCAAGGGGTCCCGCACTCATGCTGCACCTGCTCGGGAGACAGGCACTGATTCACGCTTGCCGGATGAATGAGCCACTGAGTGCCGGACTGATGGGAACGGAAGGGACAGGGGGGCAGGAGCCACCAACACGGGTGTAGGGGCAGAGGCTCTGCAGGAATCCAAGGTGAGCACCTGTACCTGCACAAACCCTTCTAGCTCCTCTGGGAGCTCCTGACCCCTGCAGCCCACTGTGACCTCCCCTCTGAGCCACCACCTGGTCAGGCCGAGCGCCCGGACATCTGTGCGCACAGGCACTGGGCACCCACTCTGTGCCTGGACCTACTTCATGCCAGGCTACAAAGATAAGCTGTGCACAGCATCTGCCCTTGTAGGATTCACTCATGAGCTCCATGCACACACCTCACACACACCTGGACATCTCTCTCAGTCCTGCCTTGTCTTGAGATTTTATTTCTCCACCTAAATGCAAATTCCTTGCTATGGACGCTTAGGAAACACACAGGCAAAAAAAGAACAAGCAAAGGGGCACCTGGCTGGCTCAGTTGGTAGAGCATGAGATTCTTGATCTTGGGGTCGTGAGTTCAAGTCCCACACTGGGGGTAGAGTTGACATTAGAAGAAGAAGGAGGAGGAGGAGAAGAAGGAGGGAAGAAAAGTATAAGATAGCCATGCAAACTGGCAGGTCCTCAGATTCTGGAAGACAGCAGGGCCAGTAGAGAAGGGCATGAAATAGAGTATCTACCCTCCCCACTGTGGCCAGGATGACTCCAGCCCTAGGGAGGTAGTGAGATATTTGGCTGGAGCCAGAAAGGGACCAGGTACCAAGGGACAATGAGGATAAGACAGTCATCCAGTATCCCGCCTGGAGGTGCCTCCTTAACGTACCCCCAAGGTTTGTGCAAAGGATGAACACTGCACCTGCATTCAGCTTCCTCCGCCCCTCCAGCTCGAGGCAAAGGATGCAGGCTCCACAGCTTACTCACTGTGTGACTTTGGACAAGTTACTCAGCCTCTCTGAGCATCAGACTTTCCATCTGCAAAATGGGAAAGGACTTAAAGAAACTGTACCCGGTGGAGTGGGAGGAAGGCTCAAATGCGATGGAGTTTGTGAAGGCCTGCGTCTTCCTCCTGGAGCCAATGCCTCCGGGGAGTCGGTGAGTCTGGTGGGGGTAGGGGCTGCCCCAGGAGGAGGGCAGGAGCAGGGAAGGCAGAGACCTCATCACCCAGCTTGGGCCAGGACCCAGGGCTAGTGAGCAAAGCCCTGGGGACCAGGGGCACCGTGATAAAGCAAGAACTGTCCCCAGACACAGGGTGCTGGAAGAACCCAGGACCAAAGCTTAGAGGCCCAGGGACTGTCCAGGGCAGAACATACATGCTTCCTTTCCTGAACAATCTCAGCCCCTGCCACCACTCCCAGCCACCCCCCTACACACACACATGCATTCATGGCAACTCACCAAGCAGCTTCGGTGGCCCCTCCAGTGAGGCAAATCCTGTCTTTCTTCTGAAACCCTCTCCCTCTGCCTCCACTCTCATCCAGCCCTGCCCGTGTGGAGAACCTGGCTGGCTCTGGGGGTGCAGGGGACACGGGCATCAGAGAGCTGGCCTGGTGTGACACAGGAGGCTGAGTCTGGGCACAGCAGGGCCCATGTCCCATTTCAACCAGCTACTTGCTTTGTGATAAAAGCTACTTTGCCCAACCTCTCTGAACATCCATTTCTGCATCTGTAAAACAGGATGGCATTACCCCCACCCCAGACACGCAGGGTCGTTGTGAAGATTGCAGGGATCACCTGTGGACAGGCCGGGCCTCAGAGGGGACAGGTGGGGGAGGGGAGGGGCAGGTCCATGGGGGGACTAATCAAGGCGGCTGTGGGGCTCAGTGCCTCTGAGCCGAGCGTGGCTGTCCCCTCCCCAGAGGCTGCTGGGCAGTGGCAGCGTTGTTCAGAGCTGCATTATTCATGGTGCTCAGCTCTGAGCAGAGGGAAATTTGCTGAGTGATCGACCTAATATCTTAACACAAACCCATTTAGGCAAAACACCTTTGAAGCGAGATAGGCAGAAAAAAATAAATAAAAAAGGAAGCAAAGAGGTTCGGAGGCAGGTGGTGGCGACGGGGTGCAAGGCACAGAGAGATGGCTGGTTCCTACCTGTCCCTGCCCACTGCCCACCCCCCCCCCCCGCAGGAGACCCCTGCCCCAACCCAGCCCCCAGGCCCCGCCTTCCCCCCCCCCCCTCAGTGGCCATGCCGGCATCCTTTGATTGAGGGAATCCCCACCCATTTCTCAGATTTGGCTCAGAGTAGGGAAGAGTCTGCCCAAGGCTCACACAGCGAGTCAGGGGGCAGCCGAACACAGGATCGCCGAGTGTGAGCTCAGAGTCCTCTGCCGAGGGGCCCCTCACACAACAGGACCCCCGTGTCCCTTGACACCCGCTTCCTCAGCCTCAAACTCCACACTCTACCACAAGAGGACCTCTTTCTCCAACTCAACTCAGCCTTTCCCACCCTCAGCCTCTGCTGGTCCCTTTGCCAGAAATACCCTTCCTGCTCTTTATCCGCCCAACACCCCACAGGGGCTCATTTTCTCCTCCTCTTCCCCTTGGAAACATCCCAGATCTCTGCCCCAGCCGGAACTCATCACTGTCTACTTGGGCTCTCGTTACACCCTCTCCACAGGCACGTGCCATCCTCTGCCTGTGCTGTGACCCATTTTGTAGCTCTCGTGCTTTGAGGCGTGAGGGCTCCCAGCCACTTCTTAGCTGGGTGACTTTGGACACGTTACTTCCCTCTCTGGGCCTTAAGTTAATATACACATAAGGCGCTCTGTGCACGGCCTGGCACAGAAGCACTCAGTAAGCGTTTGCTATTATAATGTGATTGTCGGCTTCCTCCATCGGTCCATAAGCCCATTTATGTGAAGACCGTGTCTTTCTCGTTTCTAACTCCCCAGTTTCCAGCGGAGTGCCAGGCACACAGTAGGTGCTAATCAACATCGGCTGAACTGAGCCTAACTGCCAGCAGTGTGGTCTGCCTGGCCTCTTCACCCCTGACCCCTTGAGGAGAGGGGCCAGTGATGGGCTGGTGGCGGGGACCTTGCATGGGGCAGGGGCGTGAAGAATCTGACCTCTGGCCAGCTCTACCCCATAGCAGGAACTGACAAAGCTCAGTTGGGCAGGGAGGGGTCGGGGTTGGGGGCCAGCCGCTGGGCCTGTGGTTTGGCCAGGGAGGAACAGGCAGCTGCAGGCCGGGATGAAATATTTAGGAGCCCACATCCCCAGGAAGTGGAAACTGACAAGCAAAATGAAATGTTGAGATGTAATTACCCAGGCAGGCCAAGCATGTCTCCCCGCCGGCGGCGGGCTCAGCACCCGCTCCCCCCCCCACCCCACCCCCGCCACAAGCAGGCAGTGGGTAATGAAGTCCTCCCGGACCCTTTCTGGCACCAGTCCTCGCCCCCTCCTCTTCAGGCCAGGCCAGGGGGAGAGGTGGCACAAGAGCAGAGCACGCAGCAAACGGGGGGCCCAGCCCCGGCACCGATCTATGCAGGCAATCCCCTCACCCCACTGGGCCTCAGCTACCTCGGCCAGAAAATGGGGCTGTTGACCCACGCCAGGGAGGGAGGACCCAGACGGTGAATGTGCGCGTGCTTCATTAACTGGCATTGGCAGAGGACGGTGGCAAGGACAGCAGTGAGGACAGGGGCGGACACCAGCCTGACCCAGCACGCCATGAGAGGCTTTCTGGAGGTAATGGGCTGCCCAGGACTCAGGTGAGTAGGAAATGATGGACAAAGGTCTGGGGCTGAGGTCCAGATGTGGGCCCTGAGCTGCCCGGTGCTCACCTAACCCCAACAAGCTTCCCCAGGCTCTCCCAACACTGTTGGGCCACAGCTAGGAGCACAGAGACAGAGACCTGGACAGGGGCTCCAGGCCTAAACCCTGGGAACAGCCTTGAGTGGGTCTCCGGAGGGCATCCTGGAGCAAGGGAGCTGGGAACGGATACTCAGCTGACCCTCATCCTGCACACCAGAACTGGGGGAGGCAGCACTCCTTTCTGACTGAAACCAGGGCCCAGAGAAGGGCCGTGATCGGCCCAAGGCAGCCCAGCATGTGCTATTCACACACATGCTGCCCCGGCCCCTCTCCAGGCTGGCTCAGCGCTCCCAGGGCAGGTCCAGCCTCACCCGGAAGCAGCCAGCTGACCCCTCAGCTCTTATCCGCTGTGCACCCCGACTCCCATCAACACCGTCTTACCAGACCAGAGTCCCACACCTACACAGCCCGGCCTGGCCCCCTAACTCTCCACCAAAACTCCAATCCCACTCCACCACTCCCTTCCCTCAGTGGCTCTCACCTCTCTCAGGGCCAAGTCCAAGTCCTGAGGCCCTGCACCCCCATCATCCACCTCCAACAGCACCTACAGTTGCCAACACACACCAAGGTGTCCCTCTCTTCCTGCCTTTGCTCAGACTGTTCCTCTGCCTTTGTGCCCAACTCCCCTCCCCAGACTCCTCCTTCAAGTCAGCACCTGTCCACTCTTAAGGGTTCAGCGCATGGCCCACTCCTCCAGGAAGCCTTCGTGGGTATCCCCAGGCTCCTTCTCCCTTGGGCGCCCTTAACGATCCCAACATCTCAATCACTGCGCTTAGCACAGTGAATGAAAATTATGGGAGATGGCCACTGCCAGGCTCGAGCATTCACTGATTCAGCAACAACTTATGAAGCACCTACCCACCCACCCACCCCCCCCCCCCCCCCCCCGCCCAGTACCAGGCACTGTCCTTGACACTGTGGGCACAGCTATTCATAGGACAAACCAGAGTCCTGCCCTCACGGAGCTGATAGCCATCTACGAAGTAGATAACAGATGCTGAGGAATGAAAGAATGAACTAATTAATGAAGAGTTGGCCTAGGGGCGCCTGTGTGGTTCATTCGGTTAAGCGTCTGACTCTTGATTTTGGCCCAGATGTCACGGTTGGTGAGAACCAGCCCCAAATCGGGCTCTCCCTCCCTCCCTCTCTCTCTCTCCTTCTCTCTCCTGCACACACACACACTCCTCCATTATTCCACAGCCCTCAAGTTCATGCAGTGCTCACACATTCTCTCATTAATTCCTCCCAATCAACCCATGGCTTAGGTGACCATTTTACAGATAAAGAAACCAAGTCCCACGAGCCAGAGCCTCGGTCTGGCTGCCTCCCCCTTTCCTTTCTCCAGCTGATCTTCCCCCTCTCTTCCGCCTTTCTACCTCTCTCTCCCACCTTCTGGGGTGACTGGCAAGTTGCCTCCTCTCTCTAAGCCCATTTCCCTATCTGTAAAATGGGGCAGGCAAGGCACCCCTCCCATTCCCCCCACGGCAGCCCAACTGTGTCCCTCTCCATCTTTGTTCTTCTCCCTCCCTCCCCTCTCCTCTCGCTTGTCACTTTGTCCTGCTTCCTCCCCCCATCCCAAAGCCTCCCTTGGGTCCCAAGATGTCTACCAAATGGTCGTTAGCTTTCCTTCTGGCTCATTAAAAATGAGAATTTGCATAGAATATCCATATGATCATTCTGTCTACAGGAAAATGGGACACGGATATAAGGCACGGATATAATGTAAGTTGGGGAGAAAGGGAGGACAGTCACAATGCAAGGGGGAGAAACCCCACCAGGAAGAGACCAAGTGCTCACCACTGGGGGCTCAGACCTCAAAGACAGCCGCCCCCCTCAAGCCCTTCAGCCCTTTCTTGGCCTTTCCGATGGCTAATTCACCTGTTTTTGTCATTCTTACAATAACCAGCAAAGTAGGGATTGCGATTATCCCCATTTTACAGATGGAGAAACTGAGAGCCAAAGAGGAATGGTGGCCTGTCCAAAGACACACAGCAAGTCTGTGGCATTCCTGGGGGTGGGGCAGTGGTCTCTGCCATGGGCCAGACTCCCCCAAACCCACATAGGCCTGCTGTTCTCCCAGGAATGCTGTCCCTCCTCACTCCTCACTCTCGGAAGGAAGACGTCACCAAGTACTGCATGAGTCAGGCAGTTCTTCTACCCAGAATACCCTTCTGCTCTTCTGGGACAGGCCCACCCACTCTTTAAGGCTCTCCTCCCATCACCCCTCCTCAAGGAGGTTCCCCCTCCCCAAACAACTGTTTAGCCAGATGCAGGGATTTTTGGAGACAAATGCTTCCAGACCTCTTCTCTCAGCTATATACAGTTGACCCTTGAACAACACTGGTTTGAACTGTGCAGGTCCACTTATATGTGGATTTTTCTCGATACAGTACAGTCCTGTAAATGTATTTTCTCTTCCTTGTGATTTTATGAATAATATTTCCTTTTTCTTAGCTTCCTTTTTTATAACACTATATAATACATGTAACATACAAAATAAGTGTTAATCAACTATTTATGTTATCAGTGAAGTTTCTAGTCAACCTGACTATTCATAGTTAAGTTCTGAGAGAGTCAAAACTTATATGTAGATTTTCAACTGCACAGAGGTTGGCACCCCCACCCCCCGGGGCTGTTCAAAGATCAACTGTAATTGCATTTACACCTGCCTCATCCCAAAAAGAATTCGCAGCAGTGCCCAGAAATAAATATGTTTGGCTAAAAAAAAAAAAAAAAAAAAAAAATTAATGACAGAATTGAGGGGAAGAGACCTGCACTTTAAAGATGAGGCTTTGCTCAGCAGCCAAAGACTGGCAGAGAACTGGCAGTTTGTTGGGACCAAAGCCAACCAGGGATTCCCCAAAGGTCTGGCCTTGGGGTGGTTGCCGCTATCCGTGGTGCTGAACCCAGGAGTTGCCTGAGCGACCTCCAGTCCACATGCGATCTAGGAGCAAGTCCTGCGGGCTTGAGCTTCAAAATACACCCTCAGGACGCCTGAGTGGCTCAGTCAGTTGAGCATCTGACTCTTGATTTCGGCTCACGTCATGATTCCAGGGCCGTGGGATCAAGCCCTGCATCAGGATCCACACTTAAGATTCTCTCTCTCCCCCTCTGCCCCTCTCCCTGCTCCTGTTCTGTCTGTCTAAAATTAAAAAAAAAAAAAAAAAAAATTAAGACCCTAAATCAGTCCGTTCTCATCATCCCCACTCCTAGTCTAAGCCATCATTGCTTTTCACCTGGATGATGGCAGTGGCCTCCTCAGTGGCATTCCTGCCTCAGTCACCTCAGCCTTCACAGTCTGTTCCCTACACAACAGCCAGAAAGATCCTATTAAACCCAAGTCCGTTAACGTCCCTTCTCTGCTCACAACACTCCAATAGTTCCCATCTCATTTAGAAGCTAAAGTCCTCCCAGTGGCCAACTAAGCCCCCATGTGATCAGCCCCTCCTCTTCTACATCCTTCCACCTGACTCACTCTGCTCCTGCCTCCTCTTGGCTATTCTCCAAGAAATGCCAGGCAGGCTCCCACCTCAGGGCCTTTGCACTTGCTCGTTCCTCTGCCTGGGGCACTCTTCCCAGAGATCACAAACCTTACTCCCTTACTGCATTTGGGGCCCTGCCCAAATGCCACCTCTGCACCTTCTCTGACCACCTTATATGAGATTGTCTCCCCTACCTGGCCCTCTCTGCCAGCTGCTTTATTCTTCTCCATAGCATGCCATCAGCTCCTCCCTGAAATTGTAGGAGGGAGATACCTGAAATTGTATTATATAGTGATGCATTTACTTGTTTACTGTAAGCTGCCTCTGGCCCTCTCCCCAAATGTGAGTTCACAAGGCCAAGGATCTTCATCTGTTTGGTCCATTGCCATGTCCCTAGTGTCCTGGTTCAATGCCTGGCACACGGTAGGTGCTCAATAAATATTTATTCAGCAAATGAATGACTTACCATGCAGAGGCGATGGATGAGGGGCTAAAGAGGAAAAGAAATGCCCCACTCTCCTCCTCACCAGCTGCATCCTATGGAGCAGGCTCTATGTGACTTAGAGGCCTGGACTCCATCTTTCTGAGTCCCTGAAAGCCCCAGGAGCATGAAGGGAGCAAGCACTGAAGAAGTGACCACCAAGGAATATGACCCTCCCTACCTCTGGGGCCTTTTCTTTTAAATTTTTTTTAATGTGTATTTATTTTTGAGAGACAGAGAGACAGAGCATGAGTGGGGGAGGTACAGAGAGAGAGGGAGACACAGAATCCAAAGCAGGCTCCTGGCTCTGAACTGTCAGCACAGAGCCTGATGCAGGGCTCAAACTCACGAACGGTGAGATCATGACCTGAGCCGAAGTCAGTTGCTTAAGTGACTGAGCCACCCAGGCACCCCACTCTGGGGCCTTTTAGACAGGGCCTGTTGGGGCTCAAAGACACTGGGAAGAGGGCTGGTGGACACAGAATAACAAGGCAAAAATGGCTACGAGCAGCCCTCAGTTGTGTCCACATGCATGAGCCCATCAGAGAAGGTACCCAGCCCCTTGCTGGTCTTACTGATGAAGAACTGGAGGCTCGGGGGGGCGGGGGGGGAAGTGACTTGCCTAAGGTCACACAGGAGTAGAGGATGAGGCTGAGACCCCACCCAGGACACTCAGCAGCCTCATACAGGCCTGAAGCAGGAAGCCTCAGAGTGCAGAGGAAAGAAAATGGTGAGCTCACAGGATCTTTCCAGAGCTTCAGAGAAAAGGCAGTATGGGGCATGCTTTAGCTAGCTACATCTCCAAGGAGCTCAGAGTGGGGGTACTGAGGACCCTACCTCAGATAGGAAAACAGGCTGAAGTCCAATAGTCAGCAAACAGGTGTAGAGGGTTCCTGGAGGTCCCAAACCTGAGCAGGGGAAGGTCACTGGCCTTCTCCAATCGCTCTTTAACAAAGGGGAAAAAATCAGAAGGATCAGGTTGCTCTGTGCATGGCTACTCTGTGGGCTTAAGTCTGGGCCCAAGAACGACAGACACACCGGAAGCTGGAGCCAACCCTATGGTATCTGGACTTCCATGTGGTGAGGACAGATAGAAAAGCCAAGAGCGGTGGGTGAGCATGCAAAGATGCACGTTGGGGGACCTCCGAAGTCCCCTAACCCATTGCCTTCATCTTGGTCATCAAGCTGACACTCAGAGAGGGAAAGTGAACAGCCCAGGGTTACACAGCCACCCAGAGACTGAAGCAGAACTAGAAGTGGGCCCAGCTCCCCCACTCTGATTAGTAATGGTGACAACTGACACCTTTGGCAGCCTGGTGTTTTTACAGGGCCCAGACTATCCTAAGCACTTCATACACATTAACTCGCTTACTGCTCACAGCAACCTAAAAGGCGGTGAGGGGAGGCTACTATTAATATCCTCCTTTCACAAGGTGGAAACTGAGGCCCAGAGACCATAAGGGACTGCTCGATGTGGTGCAGCTCATGGTGACAGAGCCAGCATCTGGGCTCTTACCCACTCCACTCTACCACGGCATCCAGAGGACAGGGTTCAGAAGGTCAAAGCCACAAAGGGGCTGCAACCAACAAAGGGAAGTTTTTTTAAACCCCAAAGAAATCTTCAAACGCGTTCCACAAAGAAGACCAGTGAAAGAAAATGCTGCTTCCTGTCCAGGAGGCAAGGGATGCAAATTCAGGGCAAGAAGGGCTCGGCATCTAATATCTTCTTCTTCCTGTCATCCCCGTCAAGCTTAGAGGCAAACCCAGATCGGTGCACGTCCCTGCTGTGATAGGTCAGGGGAAGCACATCAGAGACGAATTGGAGAGAGCAGGAAAAGTGACCCAATGACACCCAACCCAGGGGACTCACAAAATCAAGAGGTGTCAGCGCCCTGCCAAAGGCCAGAGTGGCAGAGAAATCAGAGTGGACAGGCTAAGTCCCCAAGGCGGGCCGGGCAAGCTCGGGGTTCATCTTCACAGCAGTACGAAGATTGACCTGGCAATCACCAAGCAGTCACATCGATGCCAACACCTTGCCAATCTCCAAGCGCTGTCCAGGAGACCCAGCTGGCGCGTGGTAGGCCTCGTGGCTCGGGAGGCGGTGCCCGTGCCAGGTCCACTTAATCTCCACCTACGGTGGAGTGATGGGCAGCAGAACAAGGGAGCAGGAGACGTGATGGGTCTCAAGTTTTTGGCGGCCTGGCTCCTAAGCTAGAATGGTGGGGACCGGCTGCGAGGTAGGGCCCACTTCCCCCTCCACATCCTTGGAGAATGTGTGGCCAATGGCCAGGGCATACTGGGCCTGTGCTGTGGCTCCCAGAAGCAGCCGGGGGGGAGGGTCCAGAGGTCTCCCCCGAAGAAGATGCTACAAAGTACCTCACTCTCACATACACCAAGCTAAATCCAGTGGCAGGGCCCCTCCTGCTTCCAGCTCCCCAGCTCCTTGGCTAATTTCAACCACATTTCATCTGATTAGGGGTGAGAAGATTTGCATGCTCCAGGCTCCGTCCCCATGGAATTGGCCCCAGTAATCCCTGAGCCAAAAGACCAAACTCTGAAGTGTCATCATTTGACATTCACGCCTTTAGGTCTTGAGAGATGTCTTCTTTTCCAGCGCTCCTCGGAGAGCCTTCGCTTATGGAGAAAAATGCCTGGAGCCAGGGGCCATGGACGGTGAGGACACAGCCTGTAGGGGGCAGAGCTAGATGCAGGAGATGAGCTGATGTTCCTGCACCTGTTACGGATGAACAAGAAGGAGGCCCCAGAAGGGCAGTGATGGACCCAAGGACACAGGGCTGGTCATCTGTTTGCTCACGTGTTCGTTCTATAAACATCCACTGAGGCCCTGCTGGGTGCAAGGGAGCGTGAGGAGCACAGAGCCAAGAGAGCCCTATCCCTCCCCAGCCTCAAGGAACCCAGCCAGAGTCAAACGGCAGAGGCCCAGGGAAAGTTGGATAGGCACTGGGGCAGGTGTGCTTGAGGTCTCCCAGGTGGTGAGCCCTGGGGAAGGTCTTCCTCCCTTCAGGTGAGCATCTCCACCTGGGAGGAGAGCAGTTTAGGGAGGGAAGCCCGCAGAGAGGCGGAGCCTTGGCCTGAGCCTTAAGGGCAGAACCCCACCCCCACCCCACCCCCCCCACCCCACCCCCGCCACTCAGGGCTCTGAGCAGGTAGAGCTGGGTTGTGCTAATACACTCCCTTGGGTAAGCAGACATGACCCCAACTGCCAGAAAATTTTAAAACACAAGACTGGCTTTAAAAAACTCTGCTCAGCTCCATCTCGCATCGGTCCCCATCCCACGGCCAGGCCCCTCAGCCAGGTCCCTTCTGCCTGACTCACTCCTCCCTTCAGCCTCTTTCTCATGCTGTTCCCCCACCTGGCATGCCCTTCCCTTCCTCTTCACGTGTCTAAGCCGGTCTGGCTGGGCCGAGTCCCCCGCAGTGTATCTCTTACTTTAACAGACGCATCATCCCAGCCCTTGGTTCTCATTCAGGCACACTCTGCTAAGCACCTGCTGCAGGCAGGGCGGGGTGCTGGGTCTGGTGGTGCACTGATCCTCCCGTGCGCACCGAGAGCTGGCTCCTTCCTCTCCTCACACAGGGGCTGCATACACAGAGAGTGTGAAGCCCAGGCCAGCTGGGAAACTCAAGTGAGTCCGGAAGACCGAGCCTCTTCCCCTTCCTGCCCTCCAGCGCAGGCTGCATCTCAGGAGGAAGCATCCCAAGACAGGCACTGTGGCGAAGAATGACAGGAGCCTGAGCCCTACATCCCAGCCTGGTGCAGCTGCAGAGCAGCCCTGCGTTCTCATACCCCTGCTCTACCTCCGGGAAAGGATGCTGTCCTCAGTGAGTCTCGAGAGGGTCGGGGCCAGCCAGCGAGTTTGGTGCGGGGAGGAAGCTGGGGTCCCGGGACAGCTCAACCTAGCCCTCCGTGCCTCAGTCTGCCCTTCTGCAGGTCAGGAGAGCAGCCTCAGGCCCCTGAGTGGGAGAAGGGCCAAAGAAGTGAGTCACTGGGGGCTGGATTTTGTGACCCATTCCACAAACATTTACTAAGCAGCTACTATGTGCCAGGGAGACACATAGCGGAGAACAAAACGGGCAAAAAATCTCTGCCCTTGTGGACCATAAACAAATACACATTTACTTGTCAAGTGCTGTAAGAAAAACAGAGCGGGGAACAGGGAACAGAGAGCTGGGGGAGGGTCTATTTCAGATACTGTGGTCAGAAAGGTCTCTCTGAAGAGGGGACAGCTGAGAAGACACCCAAATGCACCGAGGATGTGGGCCACGTGGATACTCAGGGAAAGACAGTTCCAGGCAGAGGGACCCACCAGTGCAAAGGCCCTGAGGTGGGCTTATGTCTGGAGTGTTAGAGGAGCAGTGAAGAGGCTGGTGTGGCTGCAGCAGAGAAATGGAGAGGAGAGTGGAAGGAGTAAAGACCAGGGGGGCAGCAGGAAAGGAAGTGGCCCTCTCTTAGGGGGTCTCTGGATCTCGGGGGGGGGGGGCCTGGGGCAAACCTCTCTGGTTTCCCAGATATATGAGGAGCGTCAGCATCCCCCGACCCCTGTGGCACAAAGCTTTCTGGCTGGCCAAGCTCTTCCCCCTTCACCTCGGAGCCTCCAGAAGGCAAGTGTTCCCTCACAGCAAGAGAAGCTGAGTCCAGAGATGTCACAGAGCCGTGGGATGAGGAGGCGCCCCGGCCTTGAGCCTTGGCTGCCGGTCACCACCCTTGCCGCTGCACTGACTGAGGCCATCTAAATGCAAGTCTGATGCTCAGCCCTGGGAGTTGGAGCTGGAGGTCAGACCAGCAACAGCTTGACTCACCAGCATCTCTGGAATATCAATAGGGGACACAGGGACACAGCGGGGAGATGAGGCTTTGGAACTTCTCGCCGTGCAAGGGACAGGACGTCCTCCAAGGAGCAGGCCTGACCCACCCGCCCCCACCCCTTCTTGTCACCACCAGAGAGGCCATGGCGTTCCCACCCTAGAGGCACGGGCCTGGATGTGCCCAGCGTGCTGGAGCCACCTACCGGAGAGGACCAGAACCAAATTCCCCAGGTGACCCCCTGGAGAGATCGCTGCCAGGAACTGACCTGTGTCCTTCCTGCCACATTCACCAGAAGTGGGGGAGCCTTCTGCTGGATTCAAATTCCACTCCTGCTATTTCCCAGCTGGGTGGCCTCAGGGGAGTTACTTAACCTCTCTGAGCCTCAGTTTTGCCATCCATATAATGGAGCTGTCTTGAGGGCTAGATGAGTTAACACCAACCAAGTGTGTAAAACAAGACCTGGTCCACGGGAGGACTCCATAAATACTGCCTACTAATATCATCCATTCTCCTGTCGCCCACACGGGGAGCCTGGGCTGCTACTCCACACTTCCGTTTGACCTTAAGCAGGCCCCTTAACTTCCCTGAGCCTTCCTCTTCCTCATCCGTGAAACAGCACTGCTGCAAGTAAACCGAGGCTCACAGGGGGGCCCAGGGGCAGAGAAAGGCTGTGAGGCTATAAAAGCTTACACCCCAGAGCCCCACCCTGAGAGGGCCCAGGACGGTGGTGGGAGGCACCGAGGGCAGGGCCACGTCTGTCTGTACCACCCCCTCAAGCCTGTCTCTCCCTCCCTAGGTGACTCACTCGGCATTATCTCCGGAGCCCAGGTGGGGCCTGCGCTGCATGCCTAATCCCAGCACTGGTTGTACTCTGCCTTTCGGCCTTCCCCTCCGCAGCCGCAGCCTGGCAAGGAGGAGGGAGCCCTGGCATTCAAAGCGGGGGAAATGCACAAGAGTGCACACGCACACGGGCCTGTCCCCGGACACCCCTACTGAGGCAGGCCTGCCGGTCACGTGCCCAGAAAATCACGTATGTGCGCCCCTCACTCCCACACGTGTCCTGCCCTAGCTGCCTTGGGAGCTCACCTCGCTGCCCTGTCACCACGAGACCTGCTGTCCTGTAAGGCCCAGGCTGGCCTGGGCTCCTGTGGTTTTGTCATTAGCCCTATCCCGGAACGTGGCCTGCAGCTTCAGTCAGGGCCCCCACAGACCTTCCAGCTCGCCCCAGGCCTCCCTAGGAACGGTCAGGGAGCAGGGAGGGCCATAGCCCAGGCAGCCAGACCCCTGATAATGAACCTCTGATGTGTGTCCCAGAGCTCCCACAGCCATGGGCCAGAAGCACATTTCGTTCTGGTTTACCCCCATTTCACAGATGAGAAAACCAAAACTGAGCAGCGGAATGACTTTCCAGGGCTCTCACGGCCAATAAGTGGCCAAGCCGGAGCCTGGGTCCGTCCGCCAGAACTGACCCGTTAACCACATGCTGCCACCCCTGTGATCCAGGCTGGGAGAGACGGACAGCATGGGGTTGAAGGTCATGGGTCTGACCACCTGTCTCCAAGTCCTGCTCCAGCACCTCACTGTGTGAGCCTGGGCAAGCCACCTCACCCCTTTGAGCCTTAGTTCCCCCATCTGTAGAATGGGAACACAAATACCAGGCCCTCAGGGTCATCACCAGGATTCATGATTGTGGAGGGAGGGTGCCTGGCACGGGGCAGGGCTCAGTCAAGGGCCACAGGATGGCCCAGGGAGAGCACGGTGCTAATGGGGGCTGGGAAATTCGGGGCCAGGGCTTTCTTTATGCCCTGTGCCAATGGCCCAGTCAGCGCTGGGTGCTATGCGAGAGCTCCCCACCCAGAGGACAGAGCTGGGTTCCATCCCTGGTCCTCCACATCCTGGCTACGTGGCCTTGGGAAAATGACCTACTCTCTCTGGCCTCAGTTTCTTCATCTCTAAATTGGACACAGTTATGTTCCCCTGTAGGACCCCAAGTCCATAGAGCAGGCACCCAGGACTTGCTGGCCAAGCTCCCCTCAGCTCTGATGTGCATCCTCAGCCTGGCAGGCATGCCCTCCCCTCTACACCGCTGACACTTCTCTGAGCAACTCACAGATGATTTATACTTCAGAGGACGAATCAATACAATATACGGCCAAAGACATCTTTAATCTTTCACAGGGATTAGGCTACAAGGTACAGCGGCCTCTTTCTACGGGCCGCTCAATTCTGATTTCAATTTGGCCAGCCGGAGCATGGCTTTCTCTCTCCTTTTCTTTTCACCCACCTAAAGACGTTCCTCCAAATCAAATTTCATTTAGCAGGATGAGGGGAGACCTAGCTGCCCGAACACGAGGGCAGGCCCAGCCAGGGCCCTGGGGCTACAAGGGGAGACAGCAGGAGGGTCTGAGGATGTGGGAGGTCAGGCCAGGCAGGAGGTCAGGCCCTTGGCGACGGGATGGGGCACAGGGGTGTGTGACGGGCACCTGTGCCAGGCCAGGAGGGCCCCTGAGCCGCAGGCCCTGGCAGAACAGCTAGTTCTCTTATTTTTCTAGAATTCCTTTTTGAAAATCTTGAGCAGACTTCGTATTTTCTAACTACCAAATGACTGATTATATGCTTATGGAAAATTCAAACAGTAGTCTGAGTTTCAGCCAAAACACAACACCTAGACTTCACCCCAGTGGGATCTGTGTGTGTGCATGCACGCACGTGTATGTGACTGTCTGTCATGCCCCCATCCATGGGAAACAGGGGCAGAAGATGGAGTGATGAATACAAAAGCAGTTACGACGTCTGGTCCTGGAGCCAGACAGCCTGGGTTCAAATCCTTTCTCCACCTCTCACTTGCATGACCTGGTGCCAGCTATTATTTGGCCCCTCCAAGCCTCAGTTTCCTTCCCTATAAAAGAGGGGTGCCTACCTCATGGGGTAGGGAGGATCACCCAGGACAACAGGTGCTCGGCGTGTGCCAGGCACATAGGGAGAGCTTTGTGAGCACCAGGAGTGGCTTCTAGAACCTTACGGCAGGGACTGAACACAACCGAATATGAAAATTCTAGACCTTCTGTCCCTGCCCCCATCTAGCGCCTCTGTCCCCAAATCCTGCTGCCCACCTTAAAGAGACAGGCGGTGGGCTAGTGTGGGAAAGGATTCAAGCCACTGGGGACAGGCACCGCCAGAGCAGGGTGGGCAGGGCCAGACCAGAGAGAGGCACCTGTGTCTGAGCAAAGCAGGGAAGCACATGTGGGCAGCCAGAGGCAGGGGGCTGGGGCACCAGGGGCCTGATGCTACCAGGGGGCCCCCAGGGAGCTGCCGCCCACCTGCCTAGAGGTGAGAGCAGGGCCCATCTACCCCATGCCCCCCTCTGCCTGGCCAGCTGCCAGAGCGGGGAGTGGCCCGGAGCCACAGCCATCGGTCAGCGCCGCCCCACTTCCGTCCTCTCCACCAGGTTACAGGCACCCGAGCTGTGCTGGCTGTACAATTAAAGGGGCTTATCTGAGATTTATAGCAGGATTATGCCCGCAGGGTGTTACCAACGCCAGCCTCTGGATACTCTGTGGTCCTTAGGAAAAGCAATTAGAGTCCTGGGGTTATACGGGTATAAATATACAGATGCCATCCTCCAAGGTCGAGGGCGCCACAGTGAGCTATTTAGAGAAAGAGCCTTGGGAGAGGCCAGGGGCCCCTCTGCCAGGAGCTGGGTCTGTCAGGAGGGGGAAGAGCCTCTCTGCTTCCCCCACACCCCATCCTCTCTGAACTATCCCTCTTATCAAGGCTCACCCAACCCAGCTGGAGCCCTCAGCCCAGGGGCCTGACTGCTGATCCGGATCCCCACCACCACAGCCCCATGCAGGCCACCCTCCCTCAGCCGGGCCATGGGGCCATCGGAACCAAGTGGCCCAGGCTTCAGACTTGGCAGAGCGTTAACCCTTGCTGTGCCTGCCTCTTACTGCTTGCTGATACCTAAAAGCTTTATCCCTGGAGCTTTTGAGGACAATTAAGGGAATGCAGCAAGCTTAATGGGGAGAAGGGTGCCCGGTGGTGAATGGGGGAGACCTCCAGGAGAGCACATCACCTTCGCAGGTCCTCACATCCCACCCAGGGGCACCTCCTTCCCTGCAGCCACAAGGAAGAAGCACAGCCCCGCCTGCCCCATGTAAGACACGGCCCCTTCTCTCACCCCACACCCCCCCTCCACACACACAGCTCAATTCCTCAAACAATTCTTTCTCCAAGAACCTGCTGGCTGATCTCCCAGCTCCTGGGTCCCTGAGACCCGCCCTTAAACAAGACCACCTCCGTCCCCACCCCCTTCCCCTTCTCTCTCTGTCTGAGAACAGCAGCTGTCCCACTGGATCCCGCGCCGGGAATACTGGCGGTCCCTCTGTCTGCCTGGCCACGTCTGCAGAAGTCATTCCGTCCACCCCCTGCCCCCTGGGAGTCACCCAGCAGGCCGGCAAGGCCACAGACTGTGCCCCAGTGCTCCCGGGAGAGACTGAGGCCCACGAGGGAATGGCCTGGGGCAGGACCCAGAGAGTGGCTCTCAGGCGGCGCTTGGCCACTGTGCCCTGACATCCCCCTGTTCCCAAGCATGACTCACCATCCTCCCGAGACTTCTGGATGAAGGCCTCCACACCGCTCTCGCCGTAGCTGCCCTCCGAGGCCAGCGTGGACACGTAGTTCCACTTGAGGGCGCGAACGATGTCCACCATGGCCTGGGCCTGGTATGTGTCCGAGGGCACCACTCGGGAGAAGAAGTCGTAGCGGCTGTTGTCACTCAGGTCGGGGGCTGTGGAGGCGTAGCTGATCTGGGGGATCTGGAGGCGAGAGGGGCCGCTGATGGGGGCTGCTGGCACCCCCACCATGCCCAGCCAGCACCACACCACTACTCACCACCTCCTTTCGTCCCCACCGCCTTGGGAAGGGTCAGGGCACTGCCTCCTCTTGTCTTGGGCGAGACCCTGTGATACGGGTTGGACCACACACACACACACACACACACACACACCCTGGAATCATACAGGATTACATACATAAACACACAGCAGAGCCTCTGGGTGCCTCCAGTTACATAAAGACTGAGAGTCCTTTCGCTCATCAACTCCCCCCAGGCAGCCGCTCATGTCACCACCCAGCAGACCCTGTCCCCATGGCTCCTTTGTCCTGCCCACGTCAGAGAAGACAGGGCCCCACCACCCCACAGATAGAATTGCAGGAGGACAGAGTGAACAGGGACCCCACCCCGGGGAAGTCCCTCTCTCTGCAGGCTGGGATACAGGGCCCAACAGCAGACTCCTGCCCCAGCTCTCCACAGAGCACCTTTCCGCACCCACAGACCCCCACCTGGACCCTCCCCAGGCAAAAGTGAGATGCAGAGCCCTTAAGCTGTCCTTCTTCCTGTGGTTGACATCCGACCATTCCCAAAGGACAAAAACCTCACAGCCAGCCTGTGGCAACTGAGAGTGGGGAATGTTCCGGGGGCAGCAGGATTTGGGGCACACCCTGGACAAGAGGTTGCCCACTTGGACTGTGCTTTGGGTGTCCCTATCCCCGGGGACACTGGAGGTCTGCCTTCCACTGAGGATGCCCATTAGGAAAAGAACATGGCCCAGCCTATGCCCTGTGATGCCCCCCCAAGGCGGGCCCCAGCAAGCCCCTCATTGCCTCCCCTCACTGAGCTCATCCATGAAAAAGGAAAGGATGAGGTGGGAAAAACAGATGTTTGGTTGTCTGGATTTGCTGAGCAACTAAGGGTTAACCCCCAAACCCTCTCATTGTAGTTCTTGTGATCTTTATAAGATGGCATATGCTACGTTAACCACTGTGGCACTGTTTCTAATAGCAAATCTCTGGAGGCTACGGCCACACAGGAATACTATTTGGCCGTGAAAAAGAACCAGGCAGCTTTCCATGCACTGCTCTGCACAGTTCTCCAAGACCCACAGAGGAAAGAAAGAAACGAGGCACAGTTCTGCGTGTGAACAGCATCCCCATTATCACGTGAGGGGGCAGGACAGACTCTCGCCGCCCTGAAACGAAACAGCTAAGTTGCCTCCAGAGAGGGAACCAGGTGGCTAGGGGACAGGGTTGGGAGGACACCTTCCCCCTCATACCCCGTGTATGTTTTGCATGTAGAATCATGCAAACATACCTCCCGCCTAGAATCTTCCCGAGCCGAAGCATCCGCCCCCTTTCCTACCTGTGTCAACAGCCTCTGAAAACTAGCCCGGTCCTCCTTGCCTTGGAGAGCACGGAGCACGAAAACAACACCCCCAAGAATGTGGACTCTGGCCAGATAGCTGATGGTTAATTGTAAACGTCTGTTATGTTTAAGGCCCGCTAAGGGTATCACAGCCGCAGGGGTTGGTTGGGTGTTTAAGAGTCTGTCATTCGGAGCAGTCTCCCAGCTTCAGCACTATTAATGCTTTGGGGGTATAATTCTTTGTTGGGGGGCTGTTCTGTGCACTGAGGGATGTTGAGCAGCAACCCCAACCTCTACCCACTAGATCCCAGAAGCCCCTGCCTTCCGCAGTTGTAACAATCAAAAACGTCTCTAGACGCAGCCAAGTGCCTCCCGGGGAGCAGAGCAGAACTGTCCCCAGTTGAGACCTGCGGTTTTAGAGATATGTACTGAAATATTGAAGGATGCAGGGATCTGAGGAGGTCTGGGGTTTGTTTCCAAAGCATCGCAGTGAGAGCACATCCAAGAAGAAAGAATAATGGCCAAGAACGGACAACTCTGAGTCACATGTACGTGGGGGCTCACCACCCTATTTGTTTTGAACATATCTGTAATGTCCATATTTAATCAATTTTTAACAATAAAACAAAACAGACAGCACCCCTGAATCATCCCCCTGAACAGAAGTGCCCTGAATTTGGAGCTGGAGCAGGTGGTGGGGACTGTGGGGCCAGGGCCTGCCCTACCAGCCTGCCGTCCCAGCAGGTCCCTGAGAGAAGACAGGTTGTCTGTCAGCTTCCGGGGTGTTTGTCAGCTTCCGCCTGGGCCTGGGCCTCAGCGAGGAGTGCTAATCACAGGCCCAGGAACCCACTCTCTTCCTAATTAGAAGAAGCTTGTCTCCTGCTTCTGATGTTTCCACCCAACACAGCGCTTGTGTCAAAAGGGACTGCGCCCAGCAGAGGGGCACGAAGCCCAGGGAGGTCTCGGGGTCCCTCCCACAGGCAACTTCTCACTCATCCTTCATTCCTCCTTCCAAGCCACCTCCCCTCCGGTTCAGGCACTCTGCATGGGCAGGGATGGCAGCCAGACAGACGGACGTCCGGGGAGCAGGACCCAGGCCCCTATCCCACCACGAGCCCCCATTCCCACAAAGGGTGGGAGGGCCAAGCATGGGGTTCCCACGGGGTACATGTTAGTCAGCCTGCAGGGGTGCCCTGGTCTCGGATTTTGGGAGCCCAGGAGGGGCCCCTGATCTGCCCCCAACAATTCCTGAGACCCTGGAACAGGGATCCAGCCCTGAGGTGGCTGGGAGGGAGGGGACAGCTTCCTGAGCAGGGTCAGGGGATAATCCCTGGCCAGCTCCTCCTCCCCGTCTGACGGCTCCTCAGTTCCAGGCCACCCGAGTTTCCTAGCGGGGTGGTTTCAGCAGAGATTTGGAAGCTAAACTGCTCAGGTTCAAATCCCAGCTCAGCCACCCACCAACTGGGAAGCCTCCAGCAAGTTGCTTCACCTCTCAGGCCTCAGTTTTCTCAGCTGCCAAATGGGAGGTCGTGAGGGTCACACGAGGGAATTTTCGGGAACTGCGGGCAGGCAGTAAGCACTCAAAAGGTTAGCCCAAAGGTGGGCTATGATCCCTCCCGCTACACCTCCCTTAGCCCTCTATCCCCATGCCCCCCCTCTAGGTCCCTCCCCCAGCTCTCTCCCAGTGCTGTTACTACTGTGCTCCTGGCGGTGGGGGGCCTCCTCCTGGAATGCTGACCCGCAGGCTCTCCAAGGCCCTCCTCCCCCCTGGCCCCACCCAGGCCTGCAGTGCATGGGGAGACGCAGGGACCCCCCCCACCCCCACCCCCCACCCCCCCCCATCACCGGACACCCGGGACAGGGTGACTGGGACAACCTGGCCCAAGGGCGCTCTGACTGATGCCTCCTCAGCTCTGTCTCAGCAGCACTGCTGAAGCCAGAGGGGCATTTGATTAACATTCTCCTCAGAGAAGTCCTCTCCTCTCCCAACAGCAGCACGACAGGGGAGGGGGCGGCCACGCCCCTGCCAATGCCAGCACAAGGGTCAGCCACAACCTGGATTCCAGCAGCCCCTGACCAACCACGGCTGGCCTACTCTTGGTCCATCTGCCTAGCTCCTTCTGCCCACAGGGCCCCTGTCACCTCTTCCAGGCAGCCCTCCCTGAGCTCCAGAGAGCCTGCTCAGATGTCCCCCAGCACAGAGTAGGGCTGCTCCAGGGGCAACAGGCACGTCCTCCTGGGGTGAGGATGCCTGGTCTTGTCAACTCAGCAGGCATTTTAAGATGCCCCCATCATGCTGGGCAGGGCTACTTGTGGAAACATCAGAGAAAAATGGACTGCTCCCAACACCCACTGCACCCCTGGAAGGAGCAGGTGGGGGCACCCCAGAGTGACGCACAGTGTGTCTGGAGCTGGCACCCGGCAGAACCTCCTGCTTGCAGAAGGGATGAGTGACTGAGGGGAGAGAGGGAGGCGGTGAAAAAAATCTCTCTCTCCCTCTCTCTCTGTCTGTCTCTCTCTCTCTCTCTCAGGCTTCTAGAGTGACAAGGAGGTCCACGCCACGTGGGGAAAGACAAAAGCTGCTTCCGGGCTTGAGCAACAATGAAGATGAATGCCAAGTGCATCTGTCTGTGTGTGTGTGTATGTGCGCGTGTGCACCCACGTGTGCATGCACGTGCTGGGGCATGTGCCCCGAGCACACGAGCGCACAGTACATTCATTCATTCCTCCCGCCAATAGTCACTGAGCACCGCCCGCCTGCCAGGCATAGTTCTGAGTGCTGGCGATGGACAGGTGGACAATCTGTCCTCGTGGGGCTCCCAGTCGAGACACAGGCAGGCAATGGAAAGGGGATACCAAGCTGTTAGACGGGAATAAGGGCCCATGAGAAAAAGGAAGAACAGGGCAGGGGACTGTTAGAGGGGCCAGAGGAAGTCTCTCTGTTAAGGTGACATCTGAGCCAAGACCCCAAGGAGGTGAAGGAAGGAGCCATGTGGGTAATTGGAGGGAGGGCATTTCAGGCAGAGGGAAGAGCCAGTGCAAAGCCCCGTGCGCATATGTGTGCTGAGAGCCTGAACTTGCTCTCAGGCTGCCCCGGGCCAGGTCAGCAGCCCCGCATACCTACCTACAGGTAGCAAAACAGCCAGACACGCAGGCAGTGCCCCAGGGTGCCCACAGAGCAGACTCGGGGTCACTGGCTCCCAGTCTAGCAGAATCTAGGGACTCCCTGAGAGTGGCTGGTCCACGTCCCACACCGTCCAGAGGAGGAGAAGGGGGTAGGAGGTGGGACACCCCCAGCGCGTAACAGCCAACCAGAGCACAGTCCCCTGAAAGCCGATACTTCATTCAAGGCTGTTTATAGAACAGTCAGGGATGAAGCCTCTACCTTGACCTCAGCAAGGCCTGCAGCACCCTGAGTCACGTAGCCAGGGGCCCATGGCCATCACCATGGATATCCCAGGGCCACACCACAATAACCCCAACCCTCTTCCTGTGAGCTTTAGTGTTTAAAGTCACCTCCCCTTTCTGCCTCTTCCCTAATGCTTTGCGCAGCACAGCATCGGCTCCAGCTTTGGCTCTAGCACACTACGGAGCCAGTCTGCGCATGCGCAGAGCTGTGCTATGACCCAGCCTTGTCATCCAGCTTTGTGACCTTAGGCAAGCGAGCAGCCTCTCTGGGCCTCAGTTTCCTCCCCTATAAAGAAGTCACAGTAACAACAGAAGGGACTGCACGAGCAAGTACTTGCAAAGTGCTTCAAACACGTGGGCACTGCTGGGTATTATCCTTGGAGAAGGAGGCAAGGGTAGGACCAACGTGCCCATTTTGCAGATGACAAAACCGAGGCTCGGGGAGAGGAAAGTACCCTCTGAACATCACAGCCAGGAGACATCAGAAAGAAGGCACCGACTGAGCTGCTCTGCCTCCTGTTCACTATCCCCGAGTCCTGGCCTCAAGCCCTGCCCACCGTCCCAGCTGACTCTGCTCTTTCTGCCCCACCCACAAGCCAGACCAGGCAGCCACAGATTGAAGCTGGGACCCTGGGGCCACCTCCGGCCGCCGGCCAGGCCAGGCCCCAGGCAGACCTCGGGGCCCCCACGTGGCTGGATGCAGCCCCTCTCACCAGGGAAGCAGGGAGACCCCGCATTGGGCCAGGCAGACCCCGGATTGGCTGCCTGCTCCCCGCCCTTCTGATCCTGGCTGCTTGAGGCCTCGACAGCCCGGCTCTCAGCATCAGCTATTTTCCTCACAGATGAAAGGCAGCCAGGCTTTTAGGGACATGAAAGCAGCACGGGGAGGAATGTGTAGTTCAGAGGGCCTGTGAGAGGAGAGAACGCCAGCTTCCAAAGGCCTGGCCTGCACGGTCAGGGCTGAGGGACCCTGTCCCCCGCCCCCGCCCCCTTCAGCCACCTGAGCCGTGCACCGTCATCTCCCAGGGGGCTCCTGCTGCAGACACAGTGCCCAGCGGAGGAGACACTGCCAGCCTCCCCTTCCTCCCTCGATGGGGCCTCGGGAGGGGCGGGGAGGAGGTGTCTCACTCAGCGCTGGGCACACAGTAGGCACTTCACACTCTCTCATGTGGCACCAAGCCCCTCCTCTCAGCCAGGTGCTCAGGGCCCATTTAAATAACCCACCTTCAGAGAACTAGCCTGGTGGGGGCTGGGAAAGGCGGTCTCGGGGTAACATGCATCCGGGCTGACAAGCCAGGTTTGGGGCGACAAGAGATTCACTGGGGGTCTCGCAGGGGGGGCTGTGGAGAGGGAAAATGCTGGCAGTGTGGGGACGAGGGCTTGGACAGACTGAAGG
Source organism: Acinonyx jubatus (assembly GCF_027475565.1). Classification (NCBI taxonomy): domain Eukaryota; kingdom Metazoa; phylum Chordata; class Mammalia; order Carnivora; family Felidae; genus Acinonyx; species Acinonyx jubatus. The sequence continues at coordinate 117,316,876 of NC_069385.1, read as the reverse complement.
GGTACAAAGACAGGGGTGCAGGGTCAAGGGGGGTTCAAAGCAGCTGGGCAGGGTCGTGACACCGAGAGAGCAGGGATACGGCAGGGGGGGTGCAGGGACACACGAGAGGAGCAGTACGGGGGGGGACCCAGCACATGGAGGGGGCACGGATGGCCCCTGCCCTTGACCCTGACCAGGCCCACCTCTGACAAGGACCCCGGGGTTTAAGAGCAGAGGATAAGAGTGACCCTACAGCTTAGGACAGCCACGAGGAGGCCTCACACACCCATTCCCCACGGAGATGCCCCCTCCACCAATTACTAAGGAACAGAGAAGCAGAGGCCCAAGGCCTAGGAAGCAGGAGGTGGGCAGACACCCTGGGCAGGGGGCTGACCCTGCATCCGGGTGGTCTTTGGAAGGACGAGGATAGACCCCGGGTAGGAAGACTGTCTGCCACCCACCCCAGGGCCTCCTCTCGGCCCACAAGCTGAGGGCCTCCCCTCTCCTCACTCAGTAGGTCATTTGGGGGCCGCTGGCCACTTCCCCGCTCACTTCAGGACGCCCTCATTAATCAGATCTCACTACCCTGTTCTACAGACATGGATCCACCACCAACCGCCAGCCCCACGCATCCCATCACTCGGGGGCCTCGCTACGCACCCCTGCCTGGCCCGGGGCTGGCCTGTGCCCCAGTGCAGTCAGTCAGTCACTCAGCCCCCGCCTGGGGGCTGCATCCACAGTCTCCAATCTGCGTCTAGGTGCCCAGGGCACTCAGCCTCCCTGGCTCCGCCCCCCGCCCCGCCCCCGCCCAGGCCTGGAGACTGGGTGACCCTGCCCTTTGCTGCCTTCACACAGGCCCCCTCTTCTTCTCACACCATGGCCTGCAGCACCTCCTCACCGTGACTGAGAAGTGGACAGCAGACTCTCCCAGGAGGCAAATACTATCTTAAAACACAGTAAAAGTTGCCCACAAGGCCCCTGTGGTCCCTTTGCCTCGGCTGCTCCCGAGGCCCCCAGCCTTTCCCTCCCACACCACCCCCCCCCCACCCACCCACCCACACCCCGGAGACTCTGATGATTTGTTCGTTCATTCACCCACTGGGTAATGGTTCACGGAGTGCTTACTGGGTGCCTTGCACACTCTTTGGCACTGGGGTGAACACACAGAGACAAAAATCCCTGCCTTCAGGGAACAGACATTCTAGTGAGAGAGATAATTGATAACAAATGGAGGCGCACACAATTGGTGTTGTCCTTAGAGCGCTGGGGACACTTGCAGCTCCCTGCCTTCCTGGCACGTGGTAAAATTCAACCCTCTGACCCCGGTGGTTGGCTGGGGCCTTGTGACGTACGCTGGCCAACGAAGCGGGAGCAGAAAATGCCCTTCCTTCGGGGCCAGAGCGTTTCATTGCCATTGTGAGACCCTACAGGGTATGTGCTCCCTCTGCCACCGTGACCAGCGATGTCCCAGGCCAGCCTGGGTGCCTAGGAGATGAGACAGGACACTCAGCCCTCCCGCGTAGACATGTGGGGTAGTAAGCATTTAGTTTATGTATTTTAGACCACGGAGATCTGAGGATGGTTCGTTCTCACGATCTAACTTCACCAAGGCTGACGGACGCAGGAGGCGTAAGCATTACGCTCTAGCTCCGGGACAGCCAGGAAAGCGTCTTATTATTCATCTCCAACTCACGAGCCTGGAGGTGTCAGGTTCACATCCGGCACAGGCTGGTTGGGGCTGAATTGAATCACATTCACACACACACACACACACACACACACACACACACACACACAATCATCATCATCATGAGAACCAGCATTTACTGAGTGTTTACTATGTGCCAAGAACAGTCCTGAGTGGTTACAAATGCCTGAACGCCTTTGATCTTACAATAACCATAGGAAGTAGACCCTCTTATTCTTCCCATGTTCCCCAAAACTGAGGTACAGAGAAGTGAAGACACTTGTCCAAGCTCACACAGCTAGTAAGTGGCCGAGGCAGGATTTGAACCCAGAGGGACAGGCTCCAGAGCCCATGCTACTAACTGTCACATAAAACCCAGCTTCCCCCTTATACAAGAGGGTCTACACGGACGTGTGCAGGCACACACGCACACACACGCTGAATCTCCTGTGGGGCAGTGTCCTTAGGGCAGCAGCAGAGGAAGCCAGCCCTACTACCCCTCCCACCCGCCTCCACCGAGCTCGGTGCCCCCCTCCACTCCTGGCTGTCACACTCTGGGGTGAAGTGGCCCATCTGTCTCCAACACAAAGGATCAGGCAGGGGTGGGGGCCAGAGGCCCCAGAGGGGTTGTGTAAATGGCTCTGCTTTGAGCAACAGCTAATTTCTAAACATAATTATTAATTTCATGCTTATCATATGCAAACCTCTGTCTCCCAGACGAGATGAAATTGATTTAATTAGAAATTCCACCATCAAGCCTTTTGGATCCAAGCTTTTAATTAGGATCACCAACCCCACCCAAGGCTGCCAGAAAGTGGGCCCCTGGCCCCTGCTTCTCTTCCCAAGGCCCCAGGCAGAGCCAGGATGTGTGGGCACCTCCAGTGTCACCAGAGCTCCACTGGCCAGGCCGGGGTCCCTCGCTGGGACCACTACCCATGTCCCACCCCACACAGGGTGACACGGCCCCACAGTCACAAGTGGCCTCCTTCTCCTGGCATCATAATGGGGAGACAGCTTGGAGACAACTCACATCATCTCATAGCAGGAAGGACTGGGGTGTTTAAGGTGGGAAGGAGACAGGAGAAATAACAGACCTCCCCTCCTCATGCAAAATTCGCATGCCAGCTTCCCTTTGGGAGACCCTGCCAGGTGCTAATAAAATGCCTTTTACAGCTCAGCTCAGGGCAGTCTGTCAAAATCATCCATAGTACCTGGCACTGTAACAAAGCATCTCCACACATTACCTCTGACCTCACCTCCGGCCACTCCCAGCTTGACGGCATTCACTGGCTCTGGTCACACCAGTCTCCTTGCCGAACCCTGAACATTCTAGGCACACTCTGCCTCAGGGCCTCCGCACTGGCTGTTCCCCCCTGCCTGAATGCTCTTCCCCCAGATCTGTGTGTGGCCCCTCCCTCACAGACAGACTGCTCAAGGAAGGCCTTCCCCAACTACCCCTTTTAGGACCAATCCTACTTCCCTGCCCTGCACCCCATTTCCACTTTCCTTGCTTTGATTTTCCTCAGAACAATGATCGCTTTCTGACGTGCTCAACATTTGTTTACTTTTCCACTTAATATCCACCTCCTCCTAAAACGGCAGCTCCATGAATCCAGGGACCTTTCCTTCATTCCCCACAGGACGCCCGGCACAGATTTGGCACAGGGCAGGTGCCCAATAAGCAAAGGGGCCACTTCGTTCTTGCCACACAAGCAGCCTGAGGACACGCTCCATGGGGTCGTAAGCACCTCAGACAAGGTGAGGAGACCAAAGCTCAGAGCCCTAGGCTTTGCCAAGGTCACGGAGCTGGTCAGTGGCCGAGTTCCCATGCTTGCATGGTCTGCCGCTTTGCCTGGGGAAGCTGGCCACTCCACAGCAGTGCCTGGCACACAGACGCTGCTCTGAGGTCTCCCCCCTCCCTCCCCAGGGCTCAGTGGGGTGTCCCTCACCTCCAGGGCCTGCTGTGCCCGCCCCTCCCAACCCCCACCCCGAGTTCACAGCAGCACCCTCGAAGGCAATCATTGTGGGGCTGTCCCACACCCACCTCTGTCTCCCCTTCCCCGGGGCCCACCCAGCCTCTTATCAGGAGGCAAGCGGACACTTGGATTAATTTCCAGGACTGTTCTGAATTATGTTTTCTAGGAGAGAACCAGACAGATGAGGCAACAGGACTTTGAACAAATATTTCCCGAGAAAGTGCTTTATTCAGTCCCTTGTCTCACTCTTTTAAACATTATATGTTTCCTTAGGAGCCCGGGAAAAAATGGGGCACGATAAGGCACGGAGGCTGGAGAAGAACAGGGGGCGCAGAGTGGAGGGCCTCGGCCGGCTGACAAAGGAGCCGCTCGGATGCAGACTCCAAGGAATTACCGCCGATAAGAGCACAGGCGGGGGAGCGCGCGGTGCAAGGGCGAGAGCAAACAAGATCCTCAATCAGCACTTGTCTTATTTCATAAGCAAAATGTAGATCAATAAATTACACTCACTTGTGCAGGTTTTACATGCTGACTCCGTAACCTTGTCAAGAGTGATACTTATGGGCGGGGGAGGCTAGGGGACAAAGGAGCCCAGAGGCCTAGAGAGGATGGGCCAAGGACCCGGCAGGGGCCCTGCGGCCACAAGGCCTGCACCCCTTTTTCCAAGAGGGGCTCAAAGCCCAAGATCCCGGAGGTGAGAAGCAGCCCCCTGCCTCGCTGTGCGGCCTGTGGGAAGTCACCTCCCGTGAGCCTCCGTCTCCTCATCTGTCAAATGGGCACAGTGTAAACCTTACTTTGAGGCTCCTGCGGGAAGATGGATATTAAATTTTAGAAAGAGAGCAGCGGACATCCAAGACGCTAGGAGTCGTGACGATACCCCTGGCACACACCCCCGGGGGCGGCCGTCAGCTGACACGGGCTCTCCCTGTGTTAATTCTCACCGCAGGCCCGAGACAGGAAACCGTAGGCCTATTTTAACGAGAAGCTGTGGCTGCGGCTCAGAAGGCTGAGGAGCCCCGGGGTCACCCAGGCCCACCTGATGGCAAAGCTGGGCTTCCTCCCTGTGAGCCAGGGAGCTGGGCAGCACTGGGCGCTAGGCTACACCCAAGTGTCCAAGCAGGTAAGGGCAGGGCTCCAGACTCGCCCAGAGGGCCAACCTTCAAGTGCTCTGGGCACGTATAACGGGCTTGGCGGGGGCGAGACATGAGGGCCGGGGCTGGGGTGGGGGGGGGCGGTGGTGCAGCAGGCGAGAGGCTGCTTAGGTGTTGGTCGTCATCATAACAGGCGTGGTAGTTGTGGCTTAATGAGCACCCAGCCCATGATGGGCACCTCACAGGGATTATCTCATTTAATCCCCACACAGTAACCCCACGAAGTGAATGCTCTTTATTGCCTTTGTTTTTTAGAAGAGGAAACAGAGGCCTTAGAACATCCAGAAATAAAATCACAACAAGTGGCAAAGTGGGACTTGAACCCAGGTCTACCTGACTCCAGCCCCTGAGGGCCTGCTGCACCTGGCACGCGCTCCATGTTCACTTCCGGCTCCTGCCCTTTGTCCACACCATCCCCCCACCCCGCGAAACAGCCAGGATGGGGAGTCAAGAGTCCCCGCTCCAGGTCTCTCCCCTCCACGTCCGGTAAGCACACCGCTTCCCATGTCTGAGCCTCAGTTTCCACATCTGTTCGGGGAGGGGGGGGTTTAATGACCTCTGCCTACTGGACTCAGGAGGTAAGGACAGAGGGAGGGGCCTCCACAGCACAGGAGTGACATCTGTCCCCCAAGCTGCGGGAAGTGGAGGCAAGGCTGGGACAACCTCAGTGAGTGGGGCACGCTTGAGGGGTCCGTAACTACACCTGCTGTCCTCCTCATGCACACTGAGCGCCGATGGGGGCACAGCCAGGCGGAGGGAAAATTAACCACAGCGTCTGCCCAAGTGTTCTCCCAAGTTAACGTGCTGCGCCCATGTGTAATATACGGCTCTGTATTACTATAATATGATATAATGGGATGTATTAACATTATTGAACACATAGGCCGATAAAAGTCACATCACCATCACTCCATGTGATTTATATCACTGCCTGGGCCACAGCCAGGCTGGCAGGGGCGGGGGGAGGCCCCACAGAGGCTCTAGGGCTCTCGCTGGGGACAGGGGGCCAGAGCCCCGGGTAGGGGAGGGGGGCCCAGACCAGAGCAAAAGGAACGTGCGACCGAGCAGGCAAAGCCAGGCGATCCTCGGGCCACGGTGCCAAGCTGTGGTTTGGGGGCTCTCGGCCTGAGCCCTCCAGCCAGTTCTCACACTACTTGGCCCCACAGCGACATCTGACCGTGCAGTCCCTCCACCTGGCTGCCTGGCAACTCCCTGGTGCCCTCCTCCCTCTAAGACAGCCCCTCTTCAGCCTCCTCGGCTGGTCCTGAACGCTGGCAACCCTGGACTCGGTCCTCCACCCTCTCTCTCCACTCACCCCCAGGCCACCCCATAACCTGATAACACACCCCCAAACTCCAGGCTCCTGCCCACTACCTGCTCCCCATGGCCATCTAGGGGGGCCCCCAGAACCTCCCGAAGTCCTTCCTAGCCAGGTAATTACTGCTCAGGCCACAGCACCGAATACATCCTTGATTCCTCTTTCTCTCAGCAAATGCTGCTGGCTCCACCTTGAAAAACAATCCAGAACCCAACCACGGCTCAACTCCGTCACCACTACCACCCTGGGCCTCGGCTCCAGCATCTCTGGCCTGGACTATCCCAGCAGCCTCCTCGCTGGCCCCCCACCTCCCACACCGCCGCCTCCCATCACAGAGTCCAGTCCCTAGCCGGCAGCCCAAGGGACCCATCTAAAACCCAAGTTAGATCATGTCCCTCCTCTCTTCAAGAGGCTCCCATCTCAGCCAGAGTGAAAGCCAACATCTTTCAATGGCTCACTAGGCCCTACGCAATCTGCCCCCTTAGCCTCCTGCCCTCACCGCCCACTTACCCTCTCCCTCACTTGCTCTGCTCCAGCCACCTGGGCCACACGCTCTTCCTCCCAACACACCAGGCAGGAGCCTGCCCCAGGACCTTTGCACAGGGTGTGCACTCACCACTGCCTGTGACACTACACGTTTCATTCACGCGTCCTCCTGATCATCTACCTCCCCACTGGAGTGTCGGTCCCACGGGGACAGGGGTTTTTGTCTGCCTCGCTCATTGCCAGAGCCCCAGGACTTAGGACCGTGCCTGGCACCAAAGCCCTGATTTTCCAGGCTCTGCAAATAAATATGAATGACCAATGAACAAACAAATGAACTAGAGCAGCAGTCTGCTTCTACCTAATTTTCATAAGTGAGTTTCTCTACATGATTCTGTTGGTGAAATGTATCTGCTTCTAAAGAGTTTGAAAACCACTGGCCTGGGCCAGATGAGGAAACTGAAGAATGGACAGGCCAAGTGGCAATGATTTAGCCAAGACTACGGGGGGGCAGGGGGTGGCGCTGGCTGGCCACTGACAGGGCTCATCCCTCCCCTGCCCACCCCATTGACCCAGCACTGCCTCCAGTGGGGCCCTGGGGTGAACAGACTGCTGAGCACCCAGTCTGTGGGGGGTGTCATCACCCTCCCACAGCTTCTCTGATCCCTGGATGCCCCCACCGTTGTCCCCAGCAGCCCCTCAATCTGAACCATCATCTTCTATTGGCACCCTCAGGAAGGGGCCCACGTGCGGGTATACTCTGGGTGGTGTTCCACCCCAGGGTGCCCTCTTGGGGGATGTTTGTTGTGGAAGCCCCACGTCAGCCTGCAACATGAGGGCTCTGGCCCCTGGCAAAGGTGGAGGTGATATGGGCCTCCCACCCCATCATGCATTCATGCAAAATATGTTTACTGAGCACTCGCGATGTGTCTGGCACCATGACAGACACCAGGGATGCCATAGTGAACATCGAATATCTGTCCTCATGGAGCTGAGTCCAACAGGAGAAATGGTCTCTAACCAGAAACACACACACATAATCACGTCAGATGTGCCGGAAGAGGCAAGGGGCCTGTGACAGCCTGGAATAAGGGCCTGGATCTGGTCAGGGCACCTGAGGAGGCTTCCTGAGGACAGGCAGGAAACTGACACCTGAAAGATGGACAGACAATACCCAGGTGAAGAGGGAAAAGGAAAGAGCATCTTGGACAGGAGGGAGCAGCAAGTGCAAAGGCCCTGTGGCCAAGAGCCCACAGCAGTTTCAAGGAAAGGCAAAAAAATCACACAGAAGATGGGAGAATAGAACCCGAGCTGCACCTGTACAGAAAACAGGCCTGGGGGCAAGATGGGGACCCAGGAGAGCAGTGGGGAGGCCACTGCACTAGTCCAGGTGAGAGGTGAGGGCAGCTGGGCCAGGGGCTTCCTGTGGAGATGGAGACAAGTATGACCTCCCCACAAGCCCTCCCAAGTATCTCTTTCCTTGTGACACTTCGTGAGCCCTGCCCTAAACCCTAAGCTCTCCAAAAAACCAAAGGAGCCAGAAGACAGGCAAATAAGGTCTCCAGGTGCCTGCTTCCCCTCCGACCCCAGCCCGTCCCTTCAAGATAAGCAGGCTCCCAGGGGATTCTCCAGCTGTCCCAGTGACATAGGCAGGGTGAGGAGGCGGCCAGGGACGAGGCCCAGAGCAGGAAAAGGCCACCCCTGCATCTCACCTCCATTGCCCTCTGCAGCTCTGTGAGCTTGCCATGATGGAAAGAACCTGAATTCTGGTCTGTCACCAACTCACCACGCGGCCTCACACTAGACGCTTTTCCATCCTGTGCTCCAGGTTTCTCATCTAAGAATCATAACTACAGTAATAGGTCACATCTACTGAGCACTTACTACGTGCCAGGCTCTGTTCTTAGCATTAATTTGTTTCGTCCTCACCAGAATCCCGTCATAGACAGAGATACCAGCATTTCACCCATTTTACAGATGGGGGAACTGAGGCCCAGAGAAGTCAAACTACTTGCCCAAAGACAGGCATCTGGTAGGTGGCCAAGCAGGGATTTGCGCCCTTACAGCTGAGCTGTCCTACCTCCCCATGGAAATAAGGACTGGACTGAACGGTCTCGGAGACCCTCCAAGCTCTGCTGTGGCTGCCTCCTGCAATTCTCGGCCCGGAGATTCAGCCTCCAGCCTGGAAGGCCCCAGCTTCTCCAGAAGGAAAGCAGGTGCGATTTGGGGTGGGTCTGTCCCCAGACCCTTCTATTTCCACCTTCTGCAGAAACCTCCAAATGTGCCATTGAGTCCCGCGACCACATTCCTCCTGCCCACAATGTGCCAGGTATTAGATGCGGTGGGGGATAGCACGGTCCCTGCCTGGTACCAAGGGCCTGCTCTAGGCAGTGTCCCAGCAGTCCCCAGTGGCCTGGGCCCTGGCCACCCACTGAGCAAACCTGTTCTTTAAGATACCTGTACTGGCTCCTTCCCTTCTTCTCATTCCTCCTCCATCACTGGTCACGAGGTCACCTCCAGCGGACCGACCCCAGACAGTGCTCTCTATCATTACCTCCCTTCATTTACTCCTAACAAAACCCTTCGAGGTAGACATTATTATCTGAATTTTTTAGGCAAAACTTGGAGACTGGGAGAGAAGTCATCCTCCCTCAATCGCTCTGCTTACTGATTGAAACCCAGGCCCCTCAATGCCAGAGACAGAGCCCACGGCAGGAACCAGCAGCACGTCTGGGTCCTGTCTAGACAATGAGGGGACAGGCAGGAGATGCCCACAGGCCCTCCCTGTCCCAGCCCGATGCATCCAGTTTCCAGCAACTGGTAATCTGAGCTGACACCGCTCTCTGAAAGGGAAGCCCTGAGTGGATCTTGGCCCCTTCCACTCTGTCTCACCCACTCAGGCCCCTGCCCCAGAATGCCCAGGCTTGACAAAGCTCTGCCCATTAACCCAGGCCTCAGCAGGTCCCACTGGGGGAGCCTCGGGTAGCAGAGCCTGGAGGAGGGTCCTGCCACCATCACAGCAGGGAACGTCGGGTCCCCCTCGGTGCCAGCAGACAGTGGGCATCCATAGGGTAAATTGAGAGGAGCACAAAGCTCAGCCCGAGTTCCCCAAGCATCTCCCAACACCTGCTACGGGGGCCAGAATCCCCATCGCTGGGATCAAAGTGAGTTCTTTCAAAGCCACCCATGTTACCTGGAAGAGGGAGCCTTTAACCAGAGACTCTTAGATGAGGAGGGTGGGACTGTCGCCTCCAGTGCCCCTGACAGGGGTCTGTGCTTACCCACCTCCTAGGACAGGCAGCTCACCACTTCACAAGGTAGCCCATCCCAGCTCCAGTATCTGCCAGGCTTCTCGAGACCCTGAATTGAAATCTGTCTCTCTGTCCTTTCATGTGCTTCTGTGTGGTTCTCTGGAACCACAGAGCCCCAGCCTGTGCCCCCAGATGGAAGGCCTCCCAGGGCTCCTTGATTCTACTACATTTACACCCCTACCCAGAGCCCTGCTTGGCCATCTGGCCCGTTCTTCGTTTGGTGGTCTAGGTCCACACACTGTGCACACACGCACACACAGGAGGCACAGCGGGGCACACCCAGGCAGGACCACCACTTAACACAGGAGTCAGGCCACACCATTCTCTGCCCAACTCCCTCCCCCAGCCCCGGCCTCCCTCTTGGGAGGAAATCCCAAGCCCTGTGTGGGCCCTAACCTCCACTCTTACCGCCGCCCCCCCCCCCGCCCCAACTGCCCTCCTTAAACAGTCCCTGAGCATCCAAGCGCAGCCCAGCCTCTCAGCCATTGTACCAGCGTGTCCTCTGCCTAGCTGGTTTATCTCCACAGAGCCACAGAGCATGCTCTTTCACTCCATCCACGCCTCCGACCAAATGTCACTGCTCAGAGACACTGTCACCGGACAGCTCGCCTAAAGCAGCCCCACCCCGTGCCCCGTCCCCTCCCCCGTGGCCCTTATCCCCTTTGCCCTTATCTCTCTTTGCCTCAATCTTCTGGCTGTGCCTCACAGGATCGGCAGCCCCGACAGACTGTGAGCCGCACAAACCAAGGCCCCCAGGGCTGGAGACAGAGGTGCTGCCCCTCCCCTGGCCCATCCCACCAGCTCCCACCTGGAGATGGGGGAGACAGCAGGAAGGCCCTCCAGGGTGGGCTGGGGGTGTGGAGAGTCGGGAGCCCACAGGAAATGGCCCCTCTCCAGGGGAACCCTGTGCCCCACAGGCTGCAAGGAGCCAAGTAGAGGCAGGCTTCTCTTCAATCACCCGTGGGGCTGCCATGGCCAGGTGGACAGCTCGGGACAGTCCAATCTCATGCTCCAGAGTATCAGCTGATGGTGGCAGGGGCCAGGAAGGAGGAAACACACATACAGACAGGCATACGCACCAGAACTCAGCCCTGCCAGGGCCCAGCGGGCTCAGAGTCAGCCCATTCAAATGGAAGGACCTGCACATATGTGCGTGCTGCAGGGATATCCCGGAAAGGCTCAGTCATTCACACGCATGCACACTCAAGTACTCACCCACGCCCCCTCCACATACACCCACGTACACACACACACACACACACACACACTTTGGTACAGTCAAAACTGGCAGAGTCAGCATTCACAGTACATTTGGGGAACACAAAAGAGTGTTGATAACCACCCCCCCAAAAGTCACTGCCCTGCCCAGGTGCCCATCAAGCAGCTGGAACTCTTAACTGCCCACGGGTGAGCAGGAAAAGTGCTGACCTGCTATCCCCCATTAACACCCGGCAGGTGGCAGTTTTTCTGCAGGACTGGATGGAGCCAGTGGGAGATCCAGCCTGGCAGGGGCAGAGCTCAAGGTGGGCGAAAGCGGATGGGCCAGGAAAGGGTCTGAACAGGCAGTGGCCAGGGGGCCATGGGGGTGGAGCAGGACTGAGAGACTGGGCACCAGCGTGGGGCAGCCCAGAAGCTGTGTGCCCGCCTAATCTACTTGCCTGCCTGGCCTGCTCCCACAGATACCAGGGGTGGGCCCTGGGGCTGGCAGCCCCCCCCCCGCCCCAGGCACCAACATTCCCCGGGTCACTGGCTCTGCTGCGGGGAGGGTGTCCTGGCCAGCACCCCCATGCTGCTTTTCCTGATTGTCGAGCTCTTCCATGAGGCTGTGGGGACACGAAAACCCCAACAAGAAATAGGGGGGCCTTGCCCAGAGACCCTGAGGTGGGGAGGCCTCTTCCCTCACCCCAAGTTGCACCTTATGTATAACTGTAGTGGAAAGTGGGGTGAGGGAAGCAGGATCACTCCCTGTGAGCCAAGCCCCGCTCCAGCCTAGGGAGGAGAGAGCAGTATCTGTAATTTGTTTTAATAATCCTGCTGAACTGGGAGAAAATTAACAAACGAGAAACCAGCTCGAAATTAATCAAACTTCTCCCTGTCCATCCCCCCACCTTCCATCTTAATGAAGGTTATTTATCCAACGAGCAATAAAACACGGAATTAAATTAAACAGGCCTTTTCTTTTCGTCCTCTCCCCCGCCCCAGGGAGGAGGTGTCTCCCGCTTACAGCTCTATAAGCTGTGCCTCTGGGAGGACGACTGGGAGGACCACAGCAGATCCATGCTTCCCGGATGCCAATCACAGGGATTTCCCCAGAAGAAACCCCTCAATTAGAGCACTCCCAGTTTGGGTCTCACTGCCAGCCCTCTGCCAAAAATATGAACAGCAGCTAACTCAACCACCCTCCAGAGATGGGACAGAGGGAGGTTCCTATGGTTGGGTGGGAGACTCCCCAGTTTCCCTGAGAGGGAGAGAAGGGCCTCGGTGTGGAAGGTGGGGACCATGAGCATCCCCTCACCCAAATGAGGATACCTTGATACCCATGGTTCCAGCTGGAAACGCCATCCTGGCCACAACGCCTTGGGAGGAAGGAGCTGGAGGGGGCGCAGGGCACAGGGCAAGCTGAGGAAGGACTTCCCATGCAGGGGAAGGAGCACCACAGGTCACTGCACTGCCCTTGGGCCAAGAACGCGCCCCACGCCCTCGACTTCCGCCGGCAGTTTGTTGGGCAGCTGCCTCCCCAGATTTCTCTTCATTGCAGCTTTTGAATTCACTTCTGCTTGTGCCAGGCCACCTTTTAGAGTCACAGGCTCCTAAATAACTACTCTCAGGGACCTCCCTCGACCACTCTCTTTGGTCTTTCCCTCTGGCTTTGAAAACTGTAAGAATAATTGCCTTCCATTTACAGCTTCCACATACATTCTCCCATTTAAACCTCACATCAACCGGGTGAGGGAGGTATTTGTCACTGGTGCTCACTTTTATAGGGGGAGACAAGCTGAGGCTCAGAGAGGACCCTGGGCGCATCTAGCTGTGGCTGAGGGTCTCGCTGCTGGTGGGCTGGGATTTGGGGCCCAGGGGGGGCAGGGCAGGGCTCATGGGAATTGCCAGGTTCCCGGGAAGCCACCTCAGGGCTTTCTGTGGAGGAACACTGGGGGTTGATTGTCTCCCTGGGAGGAGGGGAGAAGAGGGGGGAGAAGAACGGAGGAGAGAGGGACGGAAGAGGGTGGAGGGTTATTACAAACTCCTCCGTGCCTGCCTGCCACTGCCCATGCTGCAAATCCAGTCTATACAGGGCAACCAGAGAGTGCCTCAGAGCCTTTGCACTGGCTGTGCCCTCCACCCAAACACCATCCAGCCACCTGGCTCCCTTCCTTACTTTCCTGGGTCTATGTTCAAACACACTCTCCCTGACCACGTGTTTCAAAGAGCCCTTCCTGCACCCCCACCACCGCCCCCCAGGTGGCTCAGCAAGCTAAGCATCTTGATTTTGGCTCAGGTCACGATCTCACAGTTCATGGGGTCAAGCCCTGCACGGAATTCTGCCCTGGCGGCGTGGAGCCTGCTTGGGATTCTGTCTCTCCCTCTCTCTGCCCCTCCCCTGCTTGTGCTCTCTCCCTCAAAATAAATAAATAAATTTAAAAAAAAAACCAAAAAAACAAGAAAAGAGCCCTTCCTCTCTTCCGTCACTTTCAAAACTCCGACCCTATGCAATTTTCCTCCCCAGCGCCTGTCACCACTTGAATTATTGCTTATCTTGTTTACTATCTTTCTCCCCCTGTAGAAGGTCAGCTCCATGTGGGCAAGGACTGTATGTGTTTTCCTTCACTGCTGTATTCCAGCCTAGCCCAACATCTGGCTCACTAATCTGATTGGTGAATGAATGAATGAATGAATGAATGAATGAATGAATGAATGACATTATGCCCAAGGCCACCATTCGGGCCATCATTGCCTCTAATCTGAACTGTTTCATTGGTCTCCCAATCACTCTCTCAGACTAAGTCCTCAGCCTACAACCAACCCTCCACTCCACACCCGAAGGAATATTTCTAATCCCCAAATCTAGCCAGGGCACTGTTCTACAGGATCAAGTCCACACCCTTGGCCTAAACCCCCAGTTCATCCGAGCCGTCTCCACTCATCCACCACCCAACCTTCCTGCCATCATGCCACCAGCCTTACTGCTTCCATACCAGACACACCCGAAGTTCCAGCTACGCCTGCTCTTTCCACTTAGAGCACTATCATGGCTCCTTTTCTGCCTGCAGGACACTGACCACCTCCTCCAGGCAGCCACCGCATGCGTGCCCTGTCCAAAGCGAGTTCTCCCTCCTGAGGCCCCACAGACCCTCACCTGCACCTCCACCATAGCCCTCCTACACCCCAACTTGAGCTATGACAAAATTGCATGTATGTCACACCTCCCCATCCAGGAAGGACCCAGATTAATTCACTCTGGCAATCTCTCCCATTCCTACCACCTGCTCCAGTATCTTGCATAAACTTGGAGCTCCATAAATATTTGCTGAATCAAATGGAACCAGTTCAAACACAGCCCAGGGAGAGTGCCCATTAAGAGGGGCCTTTCCTCCAGTTTGCTGGCATTTCAGGCCAGTCTGAGGACAAACGGACCTTTAAGTGCCACTTAATCGTGACACACAGGAGCAGTTGCCCCACGTTCCACTAACCTCTCCTTGGGGGGGTGCCTGGGAGGAAACCAATTCACCAGGGTTGAGAGGTGGCCAGGGCCCTGTTAAAATGGTCCAGCCCATAATAGCAGCTCCTGGCCCAGCCCGGCAGCCTGCACGTATGAGCACGAGCGTGGCCACCCCCATGGGTGAGGACAGCAGGCACAACACAACCACTGCTGAATTATTTATTCCGCACATTGTTAGCGCAGTAGAGAGAGCAACCGTGTCTCCAGGCTTCAATTAAAATATCAAGGCACCCGCACCGTCTGCCCGGCCACATGCCCAGCTCCCACCAAAACTGGCAGGATAGCACCTCCTGGGAAGCCATAAGCGCCCTTAAGGCCCACACTGCTTCCCTCCCTCACCTCCCCACAGCCAAGTCCTGTTTCAGCACCACGGACAGTGCCCCCTCCTCTAAGCCTCCGCTGTGACCTTTAACCCGGAGCTGCCCCTGAGACACTTGGCAAAACTTCCAGGGCTCTAAAAAACCATTTAGTAAATCGATGACCTAAAAGAGCCTTTCTGGTTTCCCAAAGCAGCTCTGGGACAAGCCTGGCTGGGTTTTGAGCTGAACTCCGATTCTCTATCAGCTCCCAGCACACCCTGCCACACTTTACAGCACATGGCCGGAAGGCAAGAGTTCAAGGCTCCCCCCGGCTCTTCTCCAAGCAACACGGTAAACTCTGGGCACATCACACCACCTCCCTGGGTTCTGTTCTTCTCAGTCAGAAAATGCAAATGATGATGCCCAGGCTGTGATCTCCAGGGAGTCACAATCAATGAAGAGGGGCTTTGAAAAGGTAAAAATGAGATACGAATGTTGGCCCTACTAAGAGAGGGCTTTGATTTCATTTGAGTGGGTTTCTGCAGCCTTACCACCCATACCCCAGCCTGAAATTCCCTGCTTCTGGGGCACAGACTCAGGATGAAGACAGAGCTGGCGGATCCTCCAAGAGCTGGCTGGGTCACAAGCTAACTAGGTCACCCACGAGATTTACTTCAACAACCCCCGGACTAGAATATGAGGCCGAGTGAAATCAAAGTGGGCGAGCTGAAAAAGAGCAAGAAATTGCAAACACATGCCGCCAGGAACTGTGGAATGAGCGCAGGCTTCGGGGAAAGGCGGTGCTGCGGGCCTCTGCTGCTTCCTGGACAAGCCTGTCTCCTCACCTGTAGAATTTCCCGGCTGGTCACTTACCTTAGATAATCTGTGTGAGGCTCTGACACAGTGCCAGGCACATAAATTCAACCACGGGTGTTATTAAGCACCCACTATGTTCCTGGCCAGGAGGCAGAGCAGTAAAGAGGCGAGACACAATCCTGCCTTGTAGAGCTGACACCTGAATGATGGGTGTTGTTATCCATCAAGATGACGGGCAAGGTAGCATTTGAGACGGGCCTAGAAGCCCAGGTGGAATTTCCAAAGCAAAAAAAGGAGGCGAGAAGGCATAACCCTTTTGGGGAAATGTTTGGAGGATGCCTCATTAAGGTAATCATTCATGTAGCCGATGAGCCAGCAATTTGTGTGTGTGTGTGTGCACGCGCGCGTGTATGTGGTATGTGTGTTCACATATACGCAAAATGGGTGCCTGTGTCCACTCAAAGACATGTATACAAATATTCAGAGTAGCTTTATCCATAATAGCCAATCACCAGATTCAGCCCAGACGTCCAACGGAAGCAGAGTG
Source organism: Acinonyx jubatus (assembly GCF_027475565.1). Classification (NCBI taxonomy): domain Eukaryota; kingdom Metazoa; phylum Chordata; class Mammalia; order Carnivora; family Felidae; genus Acinonyx; species Acinonyx jubatus. Next base: position 117,300,592 of record NC_069385.1, on the reverse strand, counting down.
GAGATACGTAAATTACGAACTAAGCACACGATGGAATAGTACAGAGCAATGAAAAACCGGAATATAGTCAAGCACATGGATGAATCTCCCAGATCACGTGAAAGATGCCAGCCACGAAAGGCTTACTGTATGATTCTGTTTATACAAGCTCAAAGCCAGATACAAATAATCCATGCTGTTAGAAGTTGGGCTAGTGATTAGCCTTGGGGAAGCAAGGATATTGACTAAGAGAGGCTCAAGGGAACGTTCTAGGGTACTGCAAATGTTCTCTGGCTTGATGTTCATACACATATACACATTTATAAATGCTCATCAAGTAGTACATCTGAAATGTGTTCACGTTACTACATATAAGTTATACTTCAATTCTTTTTAATGTAGAGGAAAGAAAAGGTGGACAAAGGAAAGACCAGAGAGAGAAACCAGCAGATGGGATCTTGGGAGGCTGAAGGAGAGAAACCGGAGAAGTGGCAGCAGCCAGAGGGAAGGACTGGGGTGCAGGTAGGCCGGATGGCCTGTAGAGACAATGCCACCCTGGGAACCCAGGGGCTGCTAACTCCTTCTCCAGGTACCCCCTGCCATGCGTCCCACCTGTCCACGGCAAATGGTATAGATGAGGTCATTTCCCCTCCCTGCCAAGCCTGGCCCCCTGCCCACCACCTCCCCTTCAGCCACCGCCCTGGATTGGAATCCCTGAGTTTAATTTCTGGAGCACTGGGGTGGGGGAGGGGGGGGGCTTTCACCCAGGGCAGGAATAAAGTGAAACCACAATCTCTCAGCCCCACACCGGTAGTTCAGCTGAGCATGTCTCTCCAGGCCCCCATGTCCCACGCCCACAGCATCACTGAGGACACCTGGCTCTGCCTCCCACACTCCACCTGCTATGTCCACCTTCCCGTCCGCCCTCTCAGGGAGCTCACCTGAGCACCTGTCTCTCCCAGGATTACCGGTCCAATTAGGCAGGACCCTCCCACCTCCTGCTTCCCACCCACCCAGCACCCAAGCCTTCACGGTCACATCCCCCCATGGAGGGAGAGTCCACTGCAAATGCCCAGACATGGTGAGGAAGCAGCCCAGAAACCCCACACCCCACCAGCCACCAGAGAGATGTGACACATAAAAGATGATAGGGCCCCCTGATGGGGGGTTGCATAGCCATCACCCACCATGTTTCAGAGACTATTTAAGGATGGTGGAAAATGCTCCCAACCTCAGCCTGGTGGGCAAAAGCTGGCTACAGAACCACATAGATGTTACGGTCGCAACGTCATAAATTATACACAGGAAAGGCTAGCAGGAAATACACAAACGTTTCAGGTTTGTCACTCTGGATGGTGGGATGAGTGGGCAATTTTCATTTGCTTCTTTATGCTCTTCTGTTTTCTTCCAGATCTGCAATGAACATGTTGGCTTTTATAACAACACCAACAGGAAGGAGTGTGGGGGCATAAGCCACACTCACACATAGGGGCCCAAGGCTGACTCTCCCGCGCTCCGTGGGGCAGAGGGAAGACCAACGTGCTTCCAGCCTGCAAGTCACCTTCACCACCACCCATGGACTCACACTAAGAGCTGGTGGCCTCAAAGGATCTGCCTGTGACATCCAGGTGAGTGTAGAGGGCAAGCACTGGGCTGGAAGTCTGGGACCCCTGTTCCAAGCCCAGCTCTGATTCTGACTAGCTAGGTGGCCTCCCACACAGTAACTTCTCTGGGTCTCAATCTCCTCATGTAAAGTCAGGGCATCTGTCCTGACCACTTTGTAGGGCTGTTGTGTGGAATGACCAAGAAGCAAATGTGAAAGATCGTCACCTGCCGATGGTTGTGAGTGACCCCTGCTTCCCCTATTCCCATTTATCACCGGGCCCTAAGGCCGTACCACGGTTTCCAAGAAATGCTCAGAAGCTGCCTACAGCAGGTGTCTGAAAGTCCCCAAAATCATGGGCCATACTCCTACGCTGACTCGCAAACTGTACATAAAACATACGTATTTTTAATTAAACTGGAAACCAAACAAAAGCTAAGGAAAACTCCACTTCTTCCTTCAAAACGTTACCAAAGACCACTGTACAGATTGTAGCAACACCCACTCATCGGACCTCTCATGAAAGGTCATTGGGAAATGAACCTGGGAAAGTTCACTGTCAAATCAAGTACCAGCTGCCGAACTTCCAGGAAGCTCTGTGCCTGATTCCTTTGAGGAACAGAGATTTTTGTTCTTCACATTGACAGCTTTCTGTTAAAAATATTTTTTGACTCATCCCTCCAGATTCTGTGGGGACCCACAAAAGAAACGGGTGACATCGTCCCTAACCTCAGGGTCTCTCGATGGAGAGACCAGAGGGAATGAAAGCTCAGGGGCCAGCACTGACTAAGGGAATTGGTCCAGGCGGGGACTGGTTTGGGCGGGAAGGGTCTCAGGGGAGGAGGACATCTGAAGCTGGACGTGCAGAATGGGAAAGAGAGTTTTCAATAAGGGAAGCCACATCTCTTTCAAAGAGAGTTCGGTGAATTATGCAAAATTAATATAATAAATATGTACAATGTGCTCCAGGTGACAAGGCTCTTTACTCATCTCACTGTGTACCTTGGGGTAGGAGGAAGGAGGCAGCGGATTCCTTGGTGCTTCCGAGGAGGTATTGCATGGAAAATTCACATGGAAAACAAGAACAGTTTCAAGTCCCCCAAAAGAAGAGTTTTGAGGCCCTCCGGGAAGAAGGGGGGAATCTCCTGCCTCACTACCCTCAGAAAGTATTCAGTAAAATTGGATCTGGATGCATCGTGCGGATGGGAAAATGGAGAGGCCAGACAGTCTAAGTGATTTTGCCAAGGGCCCAAGGCTGGTTAGAACAGAAGGGGGGCCCTCCCGGCAGCGGGCAGTGAGAAGTGTTTAAACTGAGATGCGGACGGACGGATGAGCCTTACCTGCGGACCTGGGACAGAAGCACTCCTTGAGGAGCCAGGGAGGCAAGGGACCAGCCAAACTCCACCCCCGAGCCGCTGCAGGACCCAAGGAGTCACCGCCCCTCAGAGCTGCATCTGTTAAATGGACACACAAGGCAGCCATGGGGCCCAAAGACAGCAGAACGTGGGCACAGAAGCATCACACCTGAATGATGCGGGGGCGGAGGGAAGGGCGGGCAGACAACCGAGCCAGGCCAGCGATGGTCATCCACCCTGCCGGTTCTCAGCACCTTCTCAGAGCATGTGTGGGATGGAGACCCAGGGGCCCAGGGCCTCCGGCTCCCACTAGACCCCCACAGAGGCCTGGAGCTGCCCCTGCCCCTGCCTCCACCCCCCACACAGACTCACAGTGAAGCGGGGCCCACTCACTCTTCTGGGCAGCTCTTGTGTCAAGGACCGGGGTCCCTGCTCCCCACGATCTGCTGCACGAGGCTGGCGGCACAGGGCCCGGGTCAGCATCAGCCACAGGGCCTCCTCCCGGCCCCGCCCAGCTGACAGCAGAGGTGGAGGCGCAGCCACAGGAAGTGCGGCCCCCACCCCTGGCCGGCAGGAGGGCAAGAGATTAGGAATACACTGGTCCTGTGACCCGGCGCTCTGTAGGAATTCACCGGACAGAGACACGCAACGTGGCCGAGACACGAAGTCAGCCGCACAAGGCATGTTCTCAAACACACGAGGTTGGGAAGCACCTGGTGTCTGCCACAAGGAGACTGGGAGCAGGGCGTACTCTGTGGCCGTACAAAGGCCGAGGTCCTTCCTGGCTGATGAGCAATCCCCACGGCCACCAGGCAGGTGCTGCGGCGCGTGAAAACAGCAGAGGAGAACGTATGCGTGCACACATCCCCACGCCCCACCCCGCACCCCAGATTCAGCGAACGGTCCACGGTGAATGGCGCCCCCGGAATTTGCAACGCCACAGCCCCGAGTCCAGACCACAGCCCTCTTTGGAAGGTCACACGGGGAGCAGCGGCTGCCTCCACGGTAGGGCTGGGGTATGTCCTTTGGTATGTTTGAAAGCCCATGGGAATGTATTACGCGCTTAAAAAATAATGCTGTAAATAGCAATGATGGTGATAATAATATTAACGGTAATACTGCAGGGCTAGGGGGCTCCAGGGCCCCTGGATAAAAGGCACATTCAGAAGAGAGAAGCATCTTTAAAGGAGACCCTCTCAGGCACTTCCACATACAACCCCTCTCTCTGCCTCCCGTCCCTACCCCTCCAGACACCCCTTCCTCTCCCTCCACCCCGCAAAACACTTGAGCGAGAAGGCAGGACTCAAGGCCAGGAGGGCCCAGCGCAGAGGCTGGGGGCTCCCCAGCCCGATGCTGGAGGTGAAAGAAGGGGTCCTGGTGCGGGCTGACAGGCCAGGGCCGGAGCCAGGCCGAGGTGGGCGTGGGGGAGGGGGCTACTCTCCCCTCATTAGGTTTGTTGTACTTTCCTAATTGATTTTGTGTCTGTGTCCCCGGGATACTTAGGACCATCTTAGAAACCACTTAAGCAATTTAAAATAATCAAAGTACTTATAAGGCACTTAACATTTCCTCACACTTCAGGCTTCCCATAAACCCCCTTCCAGCTGCAATCTGAGGCCTCAGTCAGAGGCAACCGCCGCCAGGAGGTAGATGCCTGTGTCACCGGGAGCCTCAGCAGTCCTGAAGCAAGACGGCCAACCCCCACACAAGCACCAGGCTCGCTCCCACTCTCCCTCTCCTCTCTCACCACCAGGCCTTTGGCCTCCTGGGTCCCTCCACCTGGAATGCCCTCCCCCACTGGCCAGCACAGCCCTCCACCTACCTCACTGTATGCTCGCTGTTGAATCTCAGCTAGTTGTCCTCCTACAGGAAGCCTTCCCTGACACCCCACCCCCCAACCGGGCCTCGTCCACCTCCGTGAAAGCCCTCATCTCACTGTCATGGAATTACTGACCGTTGACTTCTGACATCAGCGTCCTTGGCCCATACTCCAGGTCTCTAAAACATGGCATGGCCTGCACGGGGCAGTCGTCCATCATGCTTGTTGACCAACACAACGAATCCAAAACCGACTTCACAGACAGAGTCAAGGAGGTACATTGCTCCTCTGGATGACACAAGAGCCCGGTCAGGCCGTGGCAACCCTGGGCACCTCACAGACCTCAAAAGCACCAAGCCAACCCCCAGAGGAGGCAAGGGCCAACCCTGACTGAGTCCTCACCATTATCATCACCCTCATTTTATAGAGGAGGACACTCAGGCTCAGAGAGATCCAGCAACTTGCTCAAAGTTGCACAGCAAGTGACTGGCAGATCCAGGCAAGGCACCTCCAAATGTAGGTCCATGAAGCCCCCAGGAGCTTATGAAACAAGACTTCGCATGCAAAGAGTCCCCGTCGCAGGGCCACGTAGGCCCAGGCATCTGGTGAAAACTTGTGTTTTAACAAGCCCCAGGGGGTTCCAATGGGGAGACAGGTTTGGAAACCAGCACCCTGCATCAAAGGTAGAGAGCAACATGGCAGCCTCTGGGGAAGTTCAGGAGGTGTATTCTCCATGAGTCTGCAATTCCACTCCCGAGTGTGACCCACAAGAAAACTCTCCCAAGAACATAAAGAGACACGGGCAAGGATGGTCGGGCAGCACCCCTGGGACGAGCCAGGAAGATCATCAGGGGACTTGCCCAGGTGACCCCAAGAAATGAACGAGTAAATGCACAGGGCGCTGTTCCAGTGAGGAACCACACGGCCAAGGAAAGGAACGGGACAAGCTGAGCAAACGCAGCCAGCCCCAGGACACCCAACATGATCCAATTTTTTATCAAGCTCAAAACACACAAAACTAGAGGCACCTGGGTGGCTCAGTCGGTTAAGCGTCCGACTTCAGCTCAGGTCATGATCTCAAGGCTCGTGAGTTCGAACCCCACGTTGGGCTCTGTGCTGACAGCTCGGAGCCTGGAGCCCGCTTCAGAGTCTGTGTCTCCCTCTCTCTCTGCCCCTCCCCTACTCATGCTCTGTCTCTCTCACTCTCAAAAATGAATAAAACACACAAAACTATTTTTATGTGCACAGTCATTAAAAGAACTAAAAACAATCCGCACAGGACAGGGCGGTGGCGGCCTCCGAGGAGGAAGGGGCGGAGCACAAGGACGCTCACACGGGCCCTCTGATGACATTTGCAATGTTTTCTTCCTTAGCATGAAAACAAACATTGATACCAGTAGGGCAAAATATCAATATTTGATCAAGCCAGGTGATGAGTCTAGGACAGTTTATTCGTCTCTATAATTCTCCATGTGCTTGAAGTTTGGAGGGTAATAGAATACATGATGCCTTGTGAGAGTGAGAGAGAGAGAGAGACCCTTTTCCGTCAAGCCCACCTGGAAGATACCACTCATCATTGATAAAAGGCTCCTTTGTGAAAGCTGTGTGCACCCCATATCCCCATCCCCCCTCAGAACAGACCTGGTCCCGGAAGCCACACCCCTCACACACCCGGCCCCCCAGTCCTAAGCCTCAAATGTCCCCCCTGGTGGGGGAGGGGAGTTGCCACCCAAATTCGTTCCTAAGGGTCCAGCTTTGCCCTCTTCCTGCTGCTCTGACGAGGGGGCCACACTGGACTCCCTGACAGCAATCAGGGCCTGAACTTGGAGGGAGACAGGGAGGCAGCAGCCCTGAACACAAATACCGCCCCCCCACACACACCCTGCAGGACCTCCCACTGAACCACAGCCCCAGGGGCAGGAGAATGAGCTAAGTGTCACCTCTCTGCTCCTCAGCCCCGGCCAGAGATGCCCAGACACCCAAGGACCCTTAGGGCCCCCCTATGCTCCTGCCCCGCATGGGGTGGTGCTCAGCAGGCTCCCTCCCTCTCTCCCTCCAGCATATTTCAGCCCTAATGAGTTTTAAATTCCCCTAGGCCCCCGGGGATGGCTAGAGAGCCGGCAGCCAGGCCGGTCCATCTTCGTGGTACCTGTGCCTCATGCCTCCTGGGTCATCCCAGGGCACTTCTCGGTGGCCCCAGGAAAAACAGAAGCCTGGGGAGGACTCAGGCCCAGGAATGAAGGAACGAAGAAAGAAAGGAACAGGGAGAAGAATCCAGCCCCCCCCCCCCCCTCACATGAGCACGCGTTACAACAGCTACTGTTCCTCGAACTGGGTCATGTGCCACTTTTCATTGTCCCGTTTAATACAACCATCCTACCCATCTTATAGATCTGGAAACTGGGCTCAGAGGTCATGTGACCCGCCCAAGGATCACACAGGCAGGAGTGGCAGGGCCAGGATTGGCCCCTTTTGAAACAGCTTCACACCCCTGAGACCAACTCCATCTCTCCACCCCCCGGGGACGCGTGCAGAGCCCGCTCACGGTCATCCCACAGGCGAGGAAAACAGCCCCGAGCAGCATCTGCCCACAGCCAGGCCACATCTTCAATCAAGGGGAAATTTCTGGAGCTATGTTGGGGTGGAGAGGACCATCTGAGAACGGAAAGGGGACCTGGAGGGGTTGGGTGCCCACCGGAAAGTGCTCAGCACATTAGGGTACCAATGGCCCTAATCAAGGTGTGAAGCAGGCAGGTGGCCAGAGTGGCCACGAGGTGGGGCACACCTGTCCAGAAACAGGTGAGCTTGTGGGCCACTCCTACCTCTTGGCCTTAACCATGATGAGGCCACCCCACATGACCCAGAGAGCGGCCCAGGCAGAGCCAGAGAGGGTATAAAAGGCAGGAAGGAGAGAGATGGGGGGAGAACAGAAGAGGGAAGCAGAGAAATCCACAAAGTCCCAAAGAAGGAGGCAGGGGCTGGGGACCAAGGGGGGCTCTGATTCCCCCGCTTCCCTGCCCCCCAAAACGTGGCTCCAGGATACAATTCTCCACGGCAGCCCAGAGCCTGGAGGCGGGGGCATGCATCTCCTCACCTCACCCCAGCCCGGGCCCCCAAGTAAGTGGCAAGCGTAAAGGTCAATTGGAATATAAAGCAGAATGTGCCGCCTTTTCATTTCCAACATGTCTGGGTCATAAAAATGCAAGTTTAATAAACTGGGAGGAAGTGGAAAAGCACACAGCTCATTTAGGACTAGGCAGGGGGAGGTACTATGAGCTTAACCCTCTGACAGAGACAGGCGGAGGCATGGGCCACACCCCTGCCCCAGGCACAGCTCCCACGAGGGGGGGGGGTTGCTTTGGGGTGGGGGAGGGGGGTTGCGGGGTTGCTCGGTTTTCCCAAGGCTGACAGACAGGGCCGGGGGCACTGAGGGCAAGGGGAAGACCCAGGCCCAGGTCCCTGGGTCCCAGGGAGGCCCAGTCCTGCCCTCCACAAGCCCATGGACGTCAGGGAGGCCCACAACAGCCACACAAAGGACCCCACGTACCCCAGGAACAGCTCAGCCCTTCATGGGTCAGGAGAGTCTTGGAGTTTGAGTCAGGGTTTGAAGAAGGAGTCTGACTCTGCCAGTCGGGCATCAGGAGGGAAGTTCCAGGAGGAGCACACGGCCAGGAAAATCCCCGAGGCAGGTTTTGGAAAGCATAGCACACACTCAGAATATGCAGGGTCGAGGCAGGCTGGACTACACTGGAGATGCCACGAGAAAGGCCACTGGGGCCATGGCAATACCGCGGTAACCTGACCGCTGGGGAGTAGGCTCAGTGCTCCTTCTCCAGGAGAGGCCACCAGGTAGAGGAGTGGGCTTGGCCCACCTGATCCGATGCCCTCATTTTACAGAACAGCCGACCCACCCAAGGTCACAGCGCGTTGCCAGCAGAGCCAGACCCAGAACACAGGTCCCTGAGCTATGGGAGGCTTCAGTGGTAAGGGGACCCACAGCCCTCCCCTGAGTGGAGAGCCAGAGATCACCCAGCATCCCCCACACCTCACAGTGAGTGCCTGGAGAGCCCCAGGGAACTCAGCTACACTCACCCATCATCCCTCTGCCAAAAGCCAGTGGTCTGCCCCTCCGCATTGCCCAGCTCCCCAGCCTGCATGGCTCAGATCACTCCCCCTCCCCCCTTGAACCCCCCTTCAATGCTCTGCCTGCACGCGATGTGGACTAACATTACCGAGCCCTACGGTGCACCCACACCACCAGCTCCTCACTACATTATCCCACATCCTTACCCTGAGAGGTACACGTGATTCTACCCATTTCACAGATGAGATGAGCAAGGTCCAGACAGGGTGAGGGATCTGGGGCCAAGATCTGAGCCACCTACCATGTGGCTGCCTCCAAAGCCAGTGAGCGCTCTGGGCTGCCCGCCGCAACCAGGCACTCGGCCAGTCTACATATCCCCAGTCTACATGCCAGGTGCTGGTCTGAGCACTTTCCGTGTATTCACTTAATCTTTACCGTGCCCTGTGAGGTGGGGAGCATTTTACAGACAAGGAAACTGAGGCACAGAGAGGTACTCCCAGGTGATAAATGGCAGAGCAGGGGTTTGAGGCCAGGCCATCTGGCCCCAGAGCCCATGCCTTAACCATCGCATGCTACTGCCTCTTGGGGCTCCCCATCTGGCTGGCCCTGCCTCGCTCCTGTCTCAAGCTCTCCTTCCTCAGGCCAGGGAGATGGGGTGGAAGAGGGCCAAGGGGCCAGGGGTGGGAGGAGGCCAGCAGAGTGGGAGCAGAGGGAAAGAGTGAGCCTCTCCCACAGGCTCCACCCTTATATCTCCTCCCCCACCCACCCATCACCTCTGTGGTTTCACAAGGACTGTTCAGGGACCATTTGCATATGTAACAGGTGAGGAAACTGAGGTCCTGAGAGGCCCAGTGATTGCCCAAGGTCCCCAGACTCCTGCTGACCCCCCCCCCACAACACCCTTGGCAGCAATAAGGGTCAGGATGTAGGTTTGGGCACTCCCTTGGTCCTCCTCTCCCATCCCCAGAGCTATCTTGGTCCTCCCTCTTGAGGCCCTAGGTCAACAATCAAGCAAAGCCCTGCCCCAGGGCCTTTGTACTTGCTCCTCTCTCTACCTAGAACACTCTCCAGATATCCAATGGGCAAGTCCCTTTGCTCTATTTGAGCTTATGCAGAAATAATCCCTCTTCAGTGAAGCCATCCCCAACCATCTTGTCTACACCGGCACCCCTCCGCCATGCCTCAGCTTTGTTCTGCAGGGAACTGCCCCCCCCCCATTAGGTATTATACATTTTACCTGTTCCCTGCCTGCTTTCCCCCCTAACATAGAAGCCCACCGGGACAAGGCCTTACTCCGTTTTGTTTCCTGCTTTACAAAGTTGCTTAGGGCGGTGGTTCTCCACCTGGGCGGCACAGGGGTATCACGTGGGGAACCCAAGCCCCATCTCAGACCAACTAATCTGAATTCCTGGGGTGGGGCTTGGGTACTAGGATTTTTTTAAACTCCCTGGGTGATCCCAAGGTGCAGCCAGATGGAGAACACTTCTCTAGCAGTGCTAGGCACAGAGAAGACGTGCGATATGGAGTCCGTGAGTGGAATGAGTGAATGAATTCTTGCCCCGGGGCCCTGTCATCTCCTACCTGGACTCCAGGAGCGCACCAGGCCTCCCTCCAGGGCATTTCTGGGAAGCGGCCCCAGAGGCCCCTCTGCCTCCTTGAAATTTCACAATCATGAGCCTGTTTGCCAATCCAGTCACCAGAGCTGAACCCAGGCTTCCAGCCCCAAACCTCCTGTATTCAGAGCTGGGTCTGCAACCCCAGGGTGCACCTGCGAGGCCGCTGGCTTGAGAGGGCTGCAGCAGGGGGGCAGGGTGCTCCCTGGAGAGCCTGGTGGGATGGGAATACTAGGCCGACTCAGACCACACGGTCTGGTGGCCAACCAAGGCTCCTGGCAGGTGTCCAACCACAGGCCCGGCCCCCAGGCCTCATCCGCCTGCTGGAGCTTGAGGAATCCGATGCTCTAGTAAACTCCCCAGGTGACTGTGATGAGGTGCCAGGCTTGAGAACCACCGAGGCAACGCAATGTCTCCCCCAGCAGCCCTACCCTCCCATCCTTCCCCCTGCCTTGCATCCCCGGTATCTGACTATATTGCGGGGGGGGGGGGGGGGGGGCACCGCTCCACTGTAGACAGTAACCAGGTGGTTGGGACAGAGCACAGAGGGCAGAGAGAACAGCCAGTGGAGTGGTCAGTGGGGGGCTCTGAGCCCAGTGCCACATTCCCCCCCCCCCCACCGCACCTCCCTCCCCTCTCTCTGCAGGCTCCAGCCTGACCCTGACGTCCTGACGTCCCCCTTCCCAGGCTCTCACCACAGAGGGACACCTGGTGCTTGGGGGAAAGAGGGACGCTGTAAAAGCATGGGCTATGCACTTCTCACCTGAGAACAGCCCCTGGGAGTCACCCTCAGCAAGACCTACTTCCCCCACCTCTTCCCCTCCTTCCCCACCCCTTCGGCCGCCTAGCCCCTCACAAACACTATCAAAACTATTCTACCAATATCAAAATTGTTCCGGTAACACCCGCGTCCCCAAAGCACCTACGAAGGGTTTGGCCCACATTATCACCTCTGCCGGGTGAGTGCCATCGTGTCCGCGCTGCAGACGATCAACTGAGTCTCAGAAAAGCCACGCAGTAGTAGGCCAGGTCTCAAACCCGAGTCTATCGGATGGCCAAGAGTTAGGAGAGCAGAGTGGCAAAATGGGTAGATTCGGGGCCGCACAGTTTGCATGCTGGCTCCACCACGCTAGCGGTGGGACCTTGGTCAAGTTGCTTGGCTTCTCTGTGCCTCAGTTCCCCACTTGTACAATGGGGATAACAACTGCCCACCGCGGGCTGCCGTGAGGGTTAAGACGAAACCTGGCACAGGATATGTGTCGTGCAAACGTTGTGATAATTCCACCTCAGACACCTCTTCTGGAGGGTCCCTCATTCACCCCCAAATATCTATTGAGGAAGCTTTGTTGGGACAAATCTCTAATAACAGCCTAAAATGGTGCATGGGGTTACCCTCGAACAGGGAAAAAGGTGTAGGTGAAGGGAATTCCAATTCCGTAAGTCAGGGAGACGCTGGAGGTGTTTGGGAGGGTGGAAACAGATCCAAGTGGTCCTGGAGTTCACCAGAGTGATGGGCACTGGTTGGCACTGGTTTGACCCAATGGCTCGATGGGCCGGGCTGCACTCATCCCCACGGCCAGGGCCGTCTGCAGAGTGGTGCAGACCATGGCATCCCTGCTGGTATCACAGAGTTTGGGGGGACATGGGGGAGCAGACGCTTCACTCTCCATGACACCATTCAGCCAAGACTCCTGAGAGCCTACTGTGGGCCTGGCACCAGCCGGGGGTCCTACGGGTGCTGCTGAGGGTCAACTGGTCTCATCTGCTCAGTCCCCAGGCGGTAGTTCAAGAGTAGCCCTATACCTGGCTGGCTGGGTCGGTAGACTGTGCAGCTCTTGATCTCAGTGTTGTGAGTTCGAGCCCCATGTTGGATACAGAGATTACTTAAAAAATAAAATCTTTTTGGAGCCCCTGGCCGGCTCAGTCGGTTAAGCATCCGACTTCAGCTCAGGTCACGATCTCGCGGTTCGTGAGTTCAAGCCCCACATCGGGCTCTGTGCTCACAGCTCAGAGCCTGGAGCCTGTTTCGGATTCTGTGTCTCCCTCTCTCTGCCCCTTCCCCAGCTCACAATCTGTCTCTCTGTCTCCAAAAGAAATACACATTTAAAAAAATAAAATCTTTTTTTTTAAAAAAGTAGCCCTGTAGGGCACCTGGGTGGCTCAGTCAGTTAAGCATCTGATTTCAGCTCAGGTCATGATCTCACAGTTTGTGAATTCGAGCCCCACTTCAGATGGGCCCCACTTCTCTCTCTCTCTGCCCCTCATGGGATTTTTCTCTCTCTCTGCCCCTTGCTCACTTGCACCGCAGCCCCCCCTCAAAAAATAAAAAAAAAAATAAATAAAAATTTTAAAAATAGCCCTAGACAATACACAAATGTAGGTCTTATGTATACCCACAAAACTTCATCGCTGGGCACTGAAATTTGAATATCATGTGATCTTCCTGTGTTGTGATATATTATTCTTTTGATTCTTTTTCTTCAACCACTTAAATACCAAGACCATTCTTAGTTCATGGGTCATACAAAAACAAGTGGTGGGCCAGATTTGGCTCATGGGCCATAGTTTGCTAACCCCTAGTCTAGAGGGGGAAGCCAGCGGCAAAAAGGAAAACAAGCAAATATGGGCATGAGTACAAACTGTGATGAGTGCCATAAAGGGAAAGATGAGGAAACAAGATAGAATAACTGGGGCGGGGGGAGAGGCAGAGGGGAGGGAGTCCATTTAAGCTTAAGGTTGAATGAGAAGGATCTAGCCTCATAGAGTCAGGAGAGAACATTCCATACAGAGGGGAACGCAGGTGCAAAGGCCCTGTGGTGGGGAAAATAACACAGTGTCATGACGGACCATAAGGAAAATAGAGTGACTGTGTGGATTGCACCCAGGAGAGACAACAGACGTGGTTGGGCACCAAGTAGCACAGAGCTTCTGAGACAGGCAAGGGTTTGGAAGTTTGCATTTTAATCTAAAAGCAATAAAAGGTTTAACAGAGGTGAGTAGATTTAATTCAGCTTTTAGAAAGATCTCCCTGGCCACTGAGCAGAAGTCTGGCTGTGGTAGGCCCATTTAGAAGCATGGGGGGAAAAAAAAGAAGCAGCGGGAAGAAGAGAAGGTTTCTGCAATGGTCTGGATGAGAGGCCCCAGAGGTGGGAGGCCCCAGAGGACACATTCTGAAAGGAAAGCCTGTAGGGTTTCCTTGTAGAAAAAGGGTGGTCAAAACTGTTGCCAGGTTTTTGGCTTGGGTGCTGGAAGGATGAAGTGGTCTTCAAGGGAGAAGGGCACGCTGCGGGGGGGGGGGGGGGGTTGGAGGGGGGCGGTGTAGATGGACTGTCTCCAAAGCTCCTCCTAGTTGTGCAATGAAAACACTTTGAAGACACAAAGCCATATCGCCAACAGAACATCTTGCGTTATCTAAGCCACAAAGTCTCCCCAGGAGTCCTGGGCCAGGCGCGGAGGAGCTTAGACAAGCCAAGCCCCAAGCAGGCAGCATTCTCCAGAAACAAGCCACAAACCGTTACAGCACTTACAGCCCCACGTGGGTCAAGAGCATCACACAGCCAGGCTGGGGGGGTGGGGGGGTGCCCAGAAGGGCTAGTATGCCTCACCACTGGCCCTGGCCCGGTCTCTCTTAGGAACCTGGGGCACCTGCCCACCTCCACCCTCTCCCCTGCTCACCAGTGTCCCCTCCACCCCCTTTCCTGCCTTCCCCCTTCTGCCCTCCCTCCACTCTGCCCAGCTTCTTCCTCCCACATGCCACTGTTGTGACAGCGAAACAAAGCTCGTTATCTGAAAGTTAAGTTGGCTGCTCAGTCTTCAGGAAGACACAAGAGGCCCAGCAGATGGTGGGGCCTCTCCAGGATCGGCCTCAAAGGTCACCGTCTGTCACTGCCCACCCGCTCCAGCCTCTTCCACATCAATGGAGTCTCTCGTGCTGGTTTCAGGTCCAGCCACAAGCTGTGCAATGACATTTCCTGTGGGCTGACTGTGTGCCAGGCACCGTGCTAGGCCCTCCCTGGACATTAACTCCTAATTCTGTCACCTGGCCTAGGAGACCATTATCATCCCCATTTAACAAGCGAGGAAATACACAGAGGCACAAACAAGCTAAACAATTAGCCAAGATGGCAAGGACTGGCTAGCCTCCCCTTCTTCAAGCCTCAGCTTTTTTGCCTGCTGCAAATGAGGGCGGGACTCCGTGTAATGACTTCTGGATCCTTCTAGCCCTCACAAGTCTGCGATTTGAAAACTGCTTTCTTCTGAAGGCACTTAACATGTTCCTTCTCCCCCCCAACAACGGCTGCTCTCAAGAAAAGATCTTATTGGCTTATTCACCCTATGGTGCAAATGCCCTATATGGTGAGCGAACTCTGGGGGCATGAAGATTCAAACCCAGGCCTAACTGGCACCCACACCTGGGCTGTCCCAACATAGCACTACATAGGCCACATCCTCAGGCTTTAGGATGTCTTCCAAAAGGTATGCTTTACACCTATCAGTATTCCCTGTCTCCGGAAGAGAGCCAAAACGAGGATGAAGGGACAGAAAGTAAGGGATATAAGCTATCAAGTCAGATCCAAGACTACTCAGAGTCAGGGCTTCTGGTCCCCACAAAGGCCTGAGTCTCACTTCCAACCCAGTTTATTTGGACAGCAATCTGGAAGGAGTCAGGCCTGGGAGCTGGGGACCTGCCTTCTAGCTCCGCCCTGTCACTTAACAGGGGTCAGATTCCACCTCTATAGAAGGGGAGTTGGCCCTTCCAGCTCCAGTAGCTGGGAGGTTTGCTCACCCCCTGGCCCCGACTGCACCCCATTAGCTTTTCGCCAGGCAGGAAATCACCTCTAGTGTCCCCAAGCCCAGAGCTCCTCTCTGAACTGTGCACAGGAAATTCACCTCTTGGAGGAAGGGGAGCTATAATCACAGACTCTGGTGGAAGCTCCCAGCAGGCCCCACTTATTGGCCTTGGCAGAGCAGGGCTGCAGTGGTGCCCTTTGAAATAGACACCTGACACAGCTGCTGTCCCTGCCTGGGTGCCCCTCCCTCATGCTCGCCAGCCTGGGGCCTCTGCTCCCTTTGCCTCTGTAAATGGTTTCTAAGTTTCTCACCCAGCCTCTCATTTCTATCAGTTTAATTATTGAGGAGCCCTCTTGTCGCCAGCCTGGAACATTAACGCTGTTAAAAGGAACCCAGGGAATGCAGACCACAGATGACTGACTTCTTCTGGCTCGGTCCCCATCTCCGTGCCCTCCCCCTCCCTTCCCTTTTCCAACGTGTCCCTTCTGTCCCCCATTCCTTCTCTCCTCCCAGGTCTCTACCCCCGCCCCTGTCCCGTCTCTCTTTCTGAGCAGCCAGGGAGACTCCTGACCCTCTGCCCCAACCCATTCATCTCTCTGTAATTGGAGGAAGCACAGATAAAACTGAGGCCTGGGCCATGTTCACAGGTGACCAGATAGGCAGGGAAAATGAAACACTTGTGAGCCCCTGGCTGGTGATGCACTTTGGCCCAGGCACCCTCACCCCACCAGAGACCTTTCTCCAACCAAAGAGGGGTGAGCACAGAGGTCACAGCGCATTCCCATGTGGGGTCACTGGATGCCTCATCTCAAAATATCCATGTTTCCAAGAACATGCTCACCATTCTTGGAGCCTTTACCCTGTGTCACGTGACACCTCTCCACTCCTTTGATCCTCTCTACCTCCCTATAAAGTGGGCACTGGCTTGCCCCTGGGAGATGGCAGGGAGGCACTCACCGAGGTCATAGCCCCCAGGGCCCCATCAGGCTGTTTTCTAAAACATCCAGAGTAGGGGCGCCTGGATGGCTCAGTCGGTTGAGCATCCGACTTCAGTTCAGATCATGATCTCATGGATCATGGGTTCGAACCCTGTGTTAGGGTCTGTGCTGACAGCTCAGAGCCTGAAGCCTGCTTCTGATTCTGTGTCTCCCTCTCTCTCTGCCCCTCCGCCACTCACACTCTGTCTCTGTCTCTCAAAAATAAATAAACATAAAAAAAAATCAAAACATCCAGAGTCACCAAAAGTGTTTAATAAAAAGCTCCAATAAGGAAACTGCAGCAGTCCCATCTGTGGTCTGGCCTTCTCCAAGGCTGGGGGTCTAGGCCCCATCCAGACAGACTGACAAGGAGTCTGGGGCTTGTCCCCTCTGCTGATGACCAAAGTAGCCTCACCTCTCAGGCCTGGGGCAGGCAGGCTGAAGTGATGACTCAGCTAGCCCAAGCCATCACCATCATCAGGCCCTGGCCTGAGCAGCTGAGCCCGGCTTCCTCCTCCGCTCTGGGTCTCCACTCCTCAATGCAAAACAGGGAAGGTGGGAAGGCTGGACCAGGCCACCTATTCCCAAACCATCTACCAGGAATGACCTCAGGCAGCACAGCCCCCCAGAGGTTGTTCAGATTGTCTATTGCAAAGTTTCCTTCATCTTAATTCTGCATTCTTCGTAATGCATCCATTTGTTGGAAAATTAAGATAGTGTTCCTAGACAGTGTTTCATAAAACCACCAAGTAAAACCAACACTCCAGAAAGGCCTATAGGTGAGACAGCACAGCACATGGCCCCACAAAGTTCCAACCCCCACTCCACACTGTGACGGGACAACTCTAGCTTCCTTTCTTTACCACTCGTCCCCACCCCCATCCCCAACATGGTGACCTTCCATACCATCCACCCCCACTTCTATCCACGCTCCCCAAAATGCCCCCAAGTACGGATGCATCATGGGACTGGGCAAATGGACTCCAGAAAAGGTCCAGGTGAGAGAGCTTCAGCCTCAGACTTCCCACTCTGCATGGGCCCAGACAGCCTCTCTCAGCCCACTGCACCTAACTCTGGAGACTCTGAGGAGAGAAGGGGCCATCTCCAAAGGCTGAGAGCCTAACACCAGGGTGAAGGAGGGACCCAGCAGCTTCCTCTGGGCTTTCCTTCCTCCTCTTTCCTCACATTCTCCCTCCCTCTCTCTCTCCCTCCTCCCCCCCCTTACACACACACACACACACACACACACACACACACACACGCAGTCGCACACGCACACACAAACACACAGAGCAAACAAGGCAGGCTCCGAGAGCAGAGCGGCTCATAATTATTGGTAAAATGCTTGTAATGTTTTTCTCTCTACCCGGTAGCTTTCAGTTGTTTTAGCAGCTTAGCGAAGCACTTGGCTCCAATTGAATTGCAAATCAGCAGCTCTTGCCCCAGGAAGAGAGGAAGGGAGGTAGCAAGGAGGGGGCAGGGAAGGATTCCAGAAGAAAAGGGAGAAAGGTGTGCAAGGAAGAAGGGCAGGTGGAAGGAAATGAGCAAGGGAAGCCTAGTTCGGGGCCAAGGGCAACAGAAACAGAGACTGCCTGCTCCTTCCAGGCCCTTTCCCTGTCCTCATCCATTCTCTATGGGTTCCGTAGCCCAATGCCCCATCCAAAATATCAAGACACATTTTCTAACCATAATCTTGGGGTGGAGTAGGAGGGCCACACAGGGCTCTCTCAGCTACTAGAAGAAAAACATATCTTTCTTGGGAATTGCAATTATTTGAAAACAATGTCAAAACAAAAGTCTTGCTTTTTCTCCCTGGCAATCTCCAACATTTGTATTTCGATTCTATCTATCTCTCTCTCTATCTTTTACTCTCTTTACCTTTCTATCTACCTATATTTCCATGTATCCATCTGTCTGTCTTTATATATACGTATATCTGTCCTCCTAGCTCCTCCTCCCTTCTGTTGTTCAGCACTTCCTTTTCCCCTCTTGGTTCAGCATTCCCCACTGAGGAGTGCAGTTGATCAGGCCGCGTGTGCTGTTTCAGCACCATGGTCAGCACCACAGCACTGGGTCCCTCCCTGACACCTCCACTCTGCTGAGCCTAGGCTTTAACCATAGGACTGCCCCCAAATTCTCATATATTGCTCCCTGGGAAACATACTCTCTTCCCCAGAGTCCAGGAAGGAACAGGAGAAAGAAGCTGGCCAGGCCTGGCACCCTGGGTGTGGAGGGCTGGGGCTGTTGGTACAAACACACATCTGGGGCCAACCAGCCAGGCACTAACCTTGAAGAGACGGAGGATGTTGGCCACCATGATGGAGACTGAGCTCCCTGAAGCACCGATGACACCCACCACACGTTCAGGTTTGGTGATGATGGGTGGGCCGCCACTGCCACAG